>NC_030815.1:6673414-6988957 GCF_001704415.2 Capra hircus
AATGCTTTATACACCTACTGCTTTGTACAAAGTAAAACTACTTTGATTGTTTATGGAAACACTGTTCATGAGTTGGAGGCATTAGCTTTATATTTTAAAATGCTGTGTTTTTAAGATTGGATGTGATTATTTCATAGAGAATAATTCTATGTTAGCACAGACTAGCAATAATTCTATGTTAACAAAGACTGAAATAGCACTCTCTATTTCAGCTCCTATGACTGCTTCTATAATACCTCCTCGATAGTTGAGCTGTGGATTTAGTGGCTAAACAATTCAGGTACATTATGTCCCTTTAGGTCTCAGATGACCCAAGAATGCATTTTTTTCAGTTGTGTAATTTTTCAGCTCACTGAATGCACTGTAATAGGTTGAATCCTGTTGCTGCCAGTGTCTGTCTATTGGTTTTAATTGTGCAGAGCACTACACCAGTGTGTGGCCCTGTTACTTTGAGACACAGAGATTAGGAAATGGAACACCTTAGCTAATTGTGAGTGCATTTAACACACCAGCTGGCACATCTCACAGCCACTGAGTGTTGTAAACATTTTCCTTGTATATAAAGTCTTACAGTACAAACTTGACTGAATGACTGAGGAAACAACATGCCATTGTTTCTCCTGCAGTTGGCATCTATTAAGAATGTTTGGCTTGGAAGTTTATCCTTCCCTTTCTATAGAGCTAAACCCTCTGTCAAAAATTAAATGGAGTTTGAGCAAATTCTCCAGGAACTAGGAGGTATTTGATGAAACTCTGTTTTGTTTTCCAAGGTAATTGCTGTGCCCTTCTTCTCTGGTACAGACTGCCTGTCACAGAAATTCCCATAAATTAAACTTATTTCCATGAGGTGGGGAGATGAGGAAAGAACACCTCTGTTTTAGTTTCCTCCGTGGAATAATACATATTTGCTTTATATCATGAGAGGGTGACAGGTTTAGATTCTGCTTCCAGATGTCCACATGGTTTAATTAAAAAGAGTAATACATAACTTATTTTCTTTTTCTGATCCAGAAAGAAACAGCTTCATGTCAGTTTGTAAGTTATAAGTCAAAGGAAACTGTTATGTAAATAAAGAAGATTGATAAAAGAGAAGAAAACAGGACAAGTTGAAGGCACTCTGCCCAGAAAAAAAAAAAAAGCATATAATAAAAATGACTTAAAAAATAAAACAAAGGCCAAAATGTTTATATGATTCAGCACAGTCTGAATTATATGTAGCTCTGGCCTCTGAGATCCTCTCCAATCCAATATATTTGTACACAGCTCATGTCCTAGAGTCTTTGTGATACATTTCAATAAAACTCTTTAAAGATGAAACTAAAAAAGAAAAGAGAAACAGTATGAATAAGCAGGTTAAGACTATGATGGCTTACCTAAGGCAGATATTCATCAATCTAGACATACACTACTTGGAGTAAGTTTAATTTATAAACATAAAATTCCATAACCCCTAAATTTTAAGATTTTCCTTTTTAGTATGAAGTTTGGTATTTTTAAAGCCTCTTGACTTTATTTTTAAGCAAAAGGATGTATAAGAATTTCATAGACTTGCTCTTTTGTTTTACAAAATCCATTTTAAATAAGGAAGATTGAAAAAGTCTTTAAAGATCTTGCAATTCCATCTTGTTTCTATCAACAATTTAAAAACAACAAGCTAGTGTTTTCAGAGAAAAAAATAGAATGGAAAATATTAAATACATGGATTTTAGATGGAGAACTAAAAAGTTCAGTATCACACAGTATACATTATATTTGAGGCCATATTTAAAACTGAAATACTGAAAGGAAATCCATTTAATCTTTGGAAAAATGCTTCTTTTCTTTTATAATCATCTGCATGCAGTAATTTAAGCATACTCATTATCTTATTACTGAATATTCTTAATGTTTGACGATTTAATACATGGAGATTCCTTGCATGTTTTTATTGAATATATTACACACACACACACACACACACACACATATATATATATATGCAGTACATATACCGGAGAAGGCAATGGCCCCCCACTCCAGTACTCTTGTTTGGAAAATCCCATGGATGGAGGAGCCTGGTGGGCTGCAGTCCATGGGGTCGCTGAGAGTTGGACATGACTCGTGACTTCACTTTCACTTTTCACTTTCATGCATTGGAGAAGGAAACGGCAACCCACTCCAGTGTTCTTGCCTGGAGAATCCCAGGGGCGGGGGAGCCTGGTGGGCTGCCGTCTATGGAACTGCACAGAGTCACACATGACTGAAGCGACTTAGCAGCAGCAGCAGCAGCAGCAGTACATATACACATATTATATATATATTCATGTATATATTCACCCAATCTATAAACATCAATATTTTGAAAAGTGCTGAATATTCTGAGAATTCAATTGAAAAATTCATGAATGAGTTTTAAAACAATTTATATATATTTAGATTCAGGAACAACCAGGCTATTCAAATAATTTCAGCTTTGAGTAATTGTGCTTGGATGACCAAAGCAATCCTGTTGAATTTTCCTAGTCACTTTTTGGGAAGGTTGGGGTGCAGGTGGAAGTAAAACTGTGCAGGCTGCACTGAGGCCTTGACAGACCTTAACCTTCTGGTCAGCTGGTGTTTCTGAGCTCAATATTGGACCTGTTGGGATACTTACTAATCGAGTAAAGATAAAAATTTTGATACAATTCACACAATAAAATAAAATTACTCAAGCACTTACTTAACACAGACATAGGTAATTATAGGTAATCTATTAGGCTTCCCTTGTGGCTCAGATGGTAAAGAATCTGCCTGGAATATGGGAGACCTAGGCTCAATCCCCGGAGAAGGCAATGGCACCCCACTCCAGTACTCTTGCCTGGAAAATCTCATGGACAGAGGAGCCTGGTGGGCTACAGTCCATGGGGTTGCGAAGAATTGGACACGACTGAGTGACTTCACTTTCACTTTTCACTTTCATGCATTGGAGAAGGAAATGGCAACCCATTCCAGTGTTCTTGCCTGGAGAATCCCAGGGACGGGGGAGCCTGGTGGGCTGCCGTCTATGGGGTCGCACAGAGTCGGACACGACTGAAGCGACTTAGCAGCAATAGCAGCAGCAGGCTCAATCCCTGTGTCAGGAAGATCCCCTGGAGAAGGGAATGGCTACCCACGCCAATATTTTTGTTTGCAGAATTCCATGGCCAGAGGAGCCTGGCAAGCTACATTTCACAGGGTTGCAGAGTCAGACACGACTTAGGTGACTAGCAATTTCACTTTCATATATGATATATTAAATACATAATTTCTCTTTAAAACTCACAGGAATCCAGTGATATAATTACTATTAATTTTGTTAACCCAATTTTCTATTACGAAAAAATTAAAGTAGAAAGAAGTTAGTTACTTAGTAAATGGAGATTCTTAGTAAATGGAGTTAGTAAATGGAGATTCTTCCATTTATGGCTAATCAGACCTGGCTTCCTGGCTTGGATGATTTTAAGGTCCTCTTTCTGATCTGTGCAGGAAGAAATGTGCTAAGATTTATTTGGCATGTGGCAGACCTGAAGTTAGACCCAAAGGTAAGAGCTCAGACAGTTCTTTCTTTAGATAATGATTATTCAGGAAAAGCAAGGAGTTGATTTTAAAAATCAAAATTGGTTCTGTCACAAAAGAACAGAGCTCATACCCAAAGGGAAAAAAAGTAACCTTAATTGGTGTGACCTTCTGCTGTTACTCAGAAACCTTTGGAGTCTGTCCCTGAGGTGGGTACCTTATGAATTAGCCAATATGTAACTAACATATAAAAGAGAGGAACTTTAGACATACATTGGGGAGGCTGAGACTCTAAACTTCTAATTTCTAACCCTCTACCAGTGAGTCAAGTGGCTTAAAGTATGTCATGGGAACACTGGGTAACCTATTAACAGCACAAACAAAAACAACATGCTCAAATGCTTTCAAAGAAAGACACTTTAAACACAAGATATTATCATTATTGTACTTAGAATAAGAAAATAAAGCCCATTGCTATAGTCCTAAAATATTTCCTCTGGAGCTTAATTTTCCCAGTATTTAATGAATGTTTTGGTCCATTTCCTTGCAAATGTGTGAGAAGGCCAGAGAAGTAGAAGGTGGGGCCCTGGATTATCCAAGAATAACACGGTAGGAAAATATAGGAGCATTTAGATATTCAAAATCTAAAGTTTGCCACTGAACTATATTTATTATTTATAGATTCTTTTTGAGACTTAGAAGTTGTCTTCTGATGTTTGGGTAGCTAGAAAGGTAAGAATAATAAATTGTTTTTTTAAAATATAGACATATTCAGCATTTTCTCTATATAGAATCTCATGACTTCTGTAGTTTCATTTGTTTTTGTTTTTCCCCTCTAGGAAATATGCCAGTATACTGAAGGTTAGACGTCATGCTGAAGACTTTACCTAAGATTTTAGCAAATGTCACATCTAAGGCTGGGATTTACACAATCAGAACTTCTATCATTAAGGCAGACATTTTCAGAGGAAAATACAAACTAAGCTCCCAAGTTTGCCTTTTGCCATTATTTCAAATTCCTTCTGATAAGTATTTCATGTATTTTTTAGAAGTTGGATTCAGACTCTTTGGCTATGAGAAGAAATTATATTATCAATTGATCATGATGGCCATCGTGAGAATGGTGTGCTAATGGACTTCGCTAATTTTCATTTTTCAGCACCACAGTTAGAATTTTTTTTTTTAGAGATTTATAAATCCATTTACTTTGACCACTTGAGGCAAAGAAACAATTCACTGGAAAAGACCCTTATGCTGGGAAAGATTGAAGGCAGGGGGAGAAGAGGGCAACAGAGGATGAAATGTTTGGATGGCACCACCAATTCAATGGACCTAAGTTTGAACAAACTCTGGGAAATAGTAAAGGACAGAGGAGCCTGGTGTGCTGCCATCTATGGTGTAGCAAAGATTCAGACCTGACTTTGGACTGAACAACAACAAACCCATTTAAATAGATCTTTCTACTGAGTCTAGGATTCTCTGCTAGACTCTACTTGGTTTAGCAACTCCAAAGTTCCCTTCTGGATTGCATTACTAATTTCTAGGGTGGAAATGGGTGTGTGGGTTGAGGAGTAATGAGGAAAAGTTAAGACTTTGTGGATCATATGATTTGATAAAACTTTGATATTCTACCAGGCATAGACAGCTTCTACCAGAAACCCTATGGAGGAGGACAGACTGCTGGCAAAAGAGCTGCTGTGAAACCTAGAAGCTGAACCTAAGCACTGTAATTTAAAATATTTCCTGATTAAACAGAATGAAAGGTCAGAATCTCAAAAATAATAGGATATGACAGTAATTTACTGGTAAATTGGTACCATGGTTCAAATGAGGCTTGGATGGTGCTCCTTTTTACCCGAAAGCAAACCATAAACCAGATATACAGGTCAGAAGTTTTCACTTTGTACATGACATTAGTTTCTCTTAATTTGCAATTTTACACACCAGAGAATTTTATTAGTATTATCAGTTTTTTCCTTTATAAAATATTAATTCAATACCAGGTGGTCAGGTTGTAGTTTTATACATTAATATAATACCTGTGTGTGTGTGTGTGTGTGTGTGTGTGTGTGTGTGTGTGTGTGTGTGTGAGTGTCTCTGTCTTTCTCTCTCTCTTTTGGTTAAAAAGAAATTAAAACATATTTTTAAGGTCTTATTTTTTCTGTAGGGTAAAAAAATATATATTCTTCCCAAACTGATCATATAGACATTACTCCTTCAAGCCACTCCATAAGTATTTGGACGCCTCCCTTAAATCAAATGACCTTTTATTTGATATGTTAGGGAAAAGGCAGTTAAAGATGGAGTGAATAGATAACAAATGGAAAGAAAAAGAAGGACCCCATTTTTTTTTTTTTGAAAAAGCAAAGTTTATTGAATGAAAGCTGAACCAGCTTTTAGCTACGTCTGGATGCAATTCTAGTAGTTAATCATTGCCTTTTTTCCAGTGAGACAAGTAGAAGTTTGTCATAAAACTGGTTCCTTTCCAGTTTGGACGGAAAGTGCAGCAGAGAAATCATGTAAATGTCTTGTAAGGACACACTGCCAAGAAAATCACTGACTGGCAGGATCCGTGAAGTGAGGGGGTGGAGAGAGGGAGGAGGAAGGTAAATCCTAAGGTTTAGAATGTGGCATCTATTCAGTTTGCTTGCAGTAGATTTCTAGCTTGAGCCCTCTTCTAGTTCAAGGACAAGTTCTTAGGACTTTGCCAATTGTTGGTTTCAAGGTTCATATTCAGATATAGTCATGCATAGTCCGAATATTAAGATATAATTTATAAATGTTCTCTACATAGACTGGCTCTTGAGAAAAGAACAGAAAGTGAGCTTAGGTTTTTGAATAATCTTCTGTCTCTTTACTACTCTTTTCTCATCCTTACCTTATGATCTGGTCTCCACTGAGATTTGCCTTCCTCTTTAGTGAAGAATGATCCAGAACTCTCTTCCACCCCATTCCTCCACTTAATAATGTTTGTATTCTATTTCCTGAGGGTTGTTTCTCTGCTCAAGCTTCTGATAAACTAGTGCCTGCTGAGTTGTTAAGTAATAAATAATTGCTCTTTCTTTGCCCATCTAAGATTATAATTTCGAATAATAAGATCTTTCAAACCTTTATCTTGTAAGCATGACTAATGTTGGGCATTTTATATAATAAAGTAACTGGTTAGTAGAGAAAACATTTTAGATTAAGCAATCTCCCAATGGCTCATTCACCTTTCTGGGCATGTTTTTCAAACAGAACTTTCAAAGTTGGCATCCAACATTTATTAAAAAAGCACTTGAATTGATGACCATGTATATATTCTTAAAGGAGTGCTTGGTTCTGATAAACTTAGCACTTGTTTTTTCTATGAAATGCTTTGAATCCATGAAATCTTATAGTGAGTGAAAATAAACAGTAGTGATTCATTTAACCTTTGCTACAGTCTAGTGTTCACTCCCTAGATAAATTCACCTTCCCAGATGATTTATATATTAGTTGGGATGTTTTTGGTTTTAAATAACAGACCTCTAACACAAATTAGCATAAATTATAAACCAGATATACTGGCTCCCGTGTCTGAAAAGTCTGGGCATGTTTTGATTGAGGCAGTCTCCCAGTTTTTTGTGATTCCTTTGGCTATGCCCTCTTCTGCATTCTGGCTTCACCTCATTCTCACTCTGGTTCTCATCACGTTCTCAAAATGGCTGCCAATAGCAACCAGGGTAACATGTATACTTGTTTCATAGCCAAGGAGAGAGTGTCACTTTCTATAACCATTTAATAAAAGTCTTGTGATTTACTGTGATTGGGCCAATCGCTGTGGCCAGGAAGAAACCAAATGCTGATTGATTGAGGTTTGGGTGAAAGGTTCTATTGAACTAATCTTTGTTTTAAGTGAGGAAAAATAATATAGCTTGGAGCTGGGATGGAGTCAATCCATCTGGAGCTCATGGTGGTTGGCACATTATGGGATGTGCTTTCGTAAGGAGAATCTGAGTGCAATTTGCCAAAAGGGAAAAAATTCTAGTGTTCGTCCCTCAGTCATGTCTGACTCTTTGAGATCCCATAGACTGTAACCCACAAGGCTCTTCTGTTCATTTAATTCTCCGAGCAAGAATACTGGAGTGGGTAGCCATTCCCTTCTCCAGGGGATCTTCTTGACCCAGGGATCAAACCCAAGTCTCCTGCATTGTCAGGAGGGTGATGTTATCTGCATATCTGAGGTTATTGATATTTCTCTTTTCAGTCTTGATTCCAGCTTGTGCTTCTTCCAGCCCAACATTTCGCATGATGTACTCTGCATATAAGTTAAACAGGATGGCGATATACAGCCTTGATGTACTCCTTTCCCAGTTTGGAACCAGTCTGTTGTTCCATGTCTGGTTCTAACTATTGCTTCTTGACTTATATACAGGTTTCTTAGGAGGCACATAAGGTGGTCTGGTATCCCCATCTCTTTAAGAGTTTTCCACAGTTTGTTGTGATCTATACAGTCAAGTTCACCACTAGTTATCTATTTTACACATGGTAGTGAACATATGTCAGTACCATTCTGTCAGTTTATCCCACCCTTTCCATCCCCCTTGTGTCAACTTTAAAATTACAATTAAAGAATTGATTTGAACTTGTGGTGTATGTGGCCAAATAGTGAGAGAGTCAATTCCTAGGCAGGTTGATAAGAAGTCCAGGGGTCCCCAAGGAGAGATGGGTCTGAAATTCTTAAGGAGGAAGAAAGGACAAATGTTTTTTTTTCCCTCTACATTCCTTAGGATTATATAACAATAATGTATCCTTCTTGAGGACAGTCTCTGGAAAAAAACCTTCTGGTTAATCCTGTTATCTTAAAATGTAAATTATGGGAGTGGGTCTAGTGAGGTCTTTACAACCTCCAGACATTTTTTGGATTCACTGCAATAAGTAATTAAAAAGTATATAACTCCATTGCTCACACTAGTGAGGGGATACTCTTTCTGCCCTCTTCTGATGTCTATGTCAGAAGCTTTCTCTATCTCCTTTATACTTTAATAAAACTTTATTACACAAAAGCTCTGAGCGATCAAGCTTCGTCTCTGGCCCCGGATTGAATTCTTCTCCTCCAGAGGCCAAGAATCCTGGTGTCTTTCATGGTTCAGCAGCAACCTTACAATAGGAAAGGCTTTTTTTCTAAAACTTTAAAGACTTCTGAAATGCTTGAGGGAATTTCAGGTTTGTCATATTTATGAGTTTGATATAGTATTGGGTTTACTAAAGTAGTTAAAATACTTGAGAAAGTACCTGGAGGAAATTTCACTTGTCAAGTCAGGTCGGATTAGGCAACAAATACACCAGTCTTATGAATGTTGTCTAAAATGATAAAGGCACCTGGTTGCAAATCAGGAAAGGAGTACATCAAGGCTGTACATGTTCATCCTGCTTATTTAACTTATATTCTGAGTACATCATGAGAAATTCTGGGCTGGATGAAGCACAAGCTGGAATCAAGATTGCTGGGAGAAATATCAATAACCTCAGATATGCAGATGACACCACCGTAATGGTGGAAAGTGAAGAACTAAAGAGTCTCTTGATGAAAGTGAAAGAAGAGAGTGAAAAAGTTGGCTTAAAACTCAACATTCAGAAAACTAAGATCATGGCATCCAGTCTCATCACTTCATGGCAAATAGATGGGGAAACTGTGAGAGACTTTCTTTTGGGGGCTCCAAAATCACTGCAGATGGTGACTTCAGCCATGAAATTAAAAGACATTTGCTCCTTGGAAGAAAAGTTATGGCTAACCAAGACAGCATATTGAAAAGCAGAGACATTACTTTGCCGACAAAGGTCCATTTAGTCAAAGCTATGGCTTCCCCACTAGTCATGTATGGATGTGAGAGTTGGACTATAAAGAGAGCTGAGCACTGAAGAATTGTTGCTTTTGAACTGTGGTACTGGAGAAGACTCTTGAGAGTCCCTTGGACTGCAAGGAGATCCAACCAGTCCATCCTAAAGGAAATCACTCCTGAATATTCATTGTAAGGACCAGTGCTGAAGCTGAAGCTCCAGTACTTTGGCCACCTGATGCAAAGAATGGACTCATTGGAAAAGATTCTGATGCTGAGAAAGCAAGAGGAGAAGGGAATGACAGAGGATGAGATGGTTGGATGGCATCACCGACTCAATGGACATGAGTTTGAGTAAACTCTGGGAATTGGTGATGGACAGGGAGGCCTGGCATGCTGGAATCCACAGGGTCACAAAGAGTCAGACACGACTGAGCAACTGAAGTGAACTGAACTGAATTTGTAAGAAACCTTATTTAGTGAGTTCTGTAACTTGAGGGATCCAAACATCAATCAAAGGCCAGTTTGAAAGTCATTGTTAACTTCTGAAGGTATAAATACAAATTTATGATGTTTATCTATATATCTATTTCTCTATGGCTATCTATCTATAAACAATAAGATTAAGAGCCTAAGGGAAACTAAATTTTAGAATATTTACTTTTTTGGGGGCAGCACCACAGGCTTGTAGGATCTTATTTCCCCAACCAGGGATCAAGCCCCCACTATCTGCATTAGAAGCACAGAGTCTTAACCACTGGACTGCCAGGGAATTTCCCTAGGATTTTTTACTTTAATAAATTAAATATCAATTTAAGAGAATCCCAGTAGTTACTATTTGTTCTTTCTTTAAAAAAAAAAAATTAGTGCTCTCAGAGAAACTGAAGTCTGACATTCATAAAAGCAAATCTTCAGAGAGAGAGAGAAAGAAGATTCAAATAGATGAGGAAAAAGGGCAGTGCTAATACTTTGAGGTCTTGATCCCAAGTGCTCCTGTCATCAGCTGCCCATAAGTTATGAAATACATCTTAGTGTCCTTATAATTTTTTCTCTTGAAACCAAGAGGGTGAACTCATGGTTTTCCCTAGAATCTCTTGTGCAGAAATGTAGTTTGTGAAACACAGACTAGAGACACTCATCTCTAACAATACTAACTAGGAGAGACAAAGGACTTCCCTGATGGCTCAGCAGTAAAGAATCTGCTGCAGAACTGGAGATGAGGTTTTGATCTTTGGGTCAGGAAGATCCCCTGCAGGAAGAAATGGCAACCCACTCCAGTTTTCTTGCCTATAAAATCCCATGGACAGAGAAGCCTGGCAGGCTACAGTCCATGGAGTGGCAAAAGAGTTGGGCACAACTGGGCACGCGCTGGTGCACACAGATGCACACGCACACACATACACACAGGAGAGTTAGAAAAACTCTCCAGGATGGGAGTGATGAGACTGAGAGTTTTATTCCTGACCTGCCATGCTTTTATCACAGATGTGTCAATTTCTCTGTTTATTAAAAACAGATTTGATATTTGAGCCCTGCCTCAGGTGGCTGTGAAGGAAATAACTTCAAAATGTGTCGAAAAAAAGTGATTCTGGTTCAAGGTTGCTAATAATACTGTTGCATTTTAATGATGCTGTTGATGCTTTCTTAAACTTAGTGGTCTTTCAAAATTTTGAGTTGTCCCCCTTGTCACAGCTCACTTCCCACATGGCACCACTATTCTGATTCCTAACTGTGCCCTGTCTGTGTTTATATCTTCATCTCCATGGTTACTGGATGTACTAAGTTTGCTATCATCTATCCTATGGAATTTTCCCACTTAGGTTTCCCACTTAGTTACCCAGGCTTTCAGGTCAACTTTTATCTATTCCATTCTAAAGTCATCTCAAAATCATCTTCTCAAATGCAAAAACACCTGTACTATTTCTTTTTAAATATTTAAGAATAGTTGCTTTACAATATTGCATTGCTTTCTGCCATACATCCACATGAATCAGCCACACATGTACATACTTCCCCTCCCTCCTGAAGCCCTCTCCCATCTCCCATGGCATCCCACCTCTCTTGGTTGTCAAAGAGCACTGGGTTGAGCTCCCTGTGTCACACAGCAAGTTGCCACTTGTCAGACATCCTGGTGTGCAAAGTCAAGTGGGCCTTAGGAAGCATTACTACAAATAAAGCTAGTGGAGGTGATGGAACTCCAGTTGAGCTATTTCACATCCTAAAAGATGATGATGTTCTCCACTTAATATGCCAACAAATTTGGAAAACTCAGAAGTGGCCAAGGACTGGAAAAGGTCAGCTTTCATTCCAATCCCCAAAAAAGGCAATGTCAAAGAATTTTCAAACTACTGTACCACTGCACACCTATCACATGCTAGCATCTGGTCCCATTCAGTTCAGTTCAGTTCAGTTCAGTCGCTCAGTCATGTCCGACTCTTTGCGACCCCATGAGTCGCAGCATGTTAGGCCTCCTTGTCCATCAGCAACTCCCAGAGTTCACTCAAACTCACGTCTATCGAGTCGGTGATGCCATCCAGTCATCTCATCCTCTGTCATCCCCTTTTCTTCCTGCCCCCAATCCCCTCCAGCATCAGAGTCTTTTCCAATGAGTCAACTTTTTGCATGAGGTGGCCAAAACACTGGAGTTTCAGCTTCAGCATCATTCCTTCCAAGGAACACCCAGGGCTAATCTCCTTCAGAATGGACTGGTTGGATCTCCTTGCAGTCCAAGGGACTCTCAGGAGTCTTCTCCAACACCACAGTTCAAAAGCATCAATTCTTCGGTGCCCAGCTTTCTTCACAGTCCAACTGTCACATCCATATATGACCACTGGAAAAACCATAGCCTTGACTAGACGGACCTTTGTTGGCAAAGTAATGTCTCTGCTTTTCAATATGCTATCTGCTGCTGCTGCTGCTGCTAAGTCGCTTCAGTCATGTCCGGCTCTGTGTGACCCATTGACGGCAGGCAAATAGATGGGGAAAAAATGGAAACAGTGACAGACTTTATTTTCTTGGGTTCCAACTGCAGATGGTGACTGCAGCCATGAAATGAAAAGACACTTGCTCCTTGGAAGAAAAGCTGTGACAAACCTAGACAGCATATTAAAAAGCAGAGACATTATTTTGCCAACAAAGGTCCATCTAGTCAA
Source organism: Capra hircus (assembly GCF_001704415.2). Lineage (NCBI taxonomy): Eukaryota > Metazoa > Chordata > Mammalia > Artiodactyla > Bovidae > Capra > Capra hircus. The sequence continues at coordinate 6,685,881 of NC_030815.1, forward strand.
TGCTATGGTTTCTCTAGTAGTCATGTATGGATGTGAGAGTGGGACCATAAAGAAAGCTGAGCACTGAAAAATGGATGCTTTTGAACTGCAGTGTTGGATAAACTCTTGAGAGTTCCTTGGACAGCAAGGAGATCAAACCAATCAATCCTAAAGAAAATCAACCCTGAAAATTCATTGGAAGGACTGATGCTGAAGCTGAAGCTCCAATACTTTGGCCACCTGATGTGAAGAACTGACTCATTGGAAAAGACCCTGTTGCTGGGCAAGATTGAAGGCAGGAGGAGAAAGGGACAACAGAGGATATGATGGTTGGATGACATTACCGACTGGATGGACATGAGTTTGAGCAGGCTCCAGGAGGTAGTGATGGACAGGGAAGCCTAGCCTCATGCAGTTCTGGAGTTGCAAGGTGTCGGACACGACTGAGCGGCTGAACTGACTAAATGCTTATGTTTCAGTGATACTGTCTCTGTTTGTCCTAACCTCTCCTTCTGGCACTGTGTCCCCAAACCTGTTCTCCGTTTGCATCTCCATTGCTGGCCTGCAAACAGAATCATCAGTACCATCTTTCTAGATTCCATACATATGCGTTAATATATAATATTTGTCTTTCTCTTTCTGACTTACTTCACCGTATAATAGTCTCTAGATTCATTCACCTCATTAGGACTGACTCAACATTCATGAAAGGTCCCCTACTGCCAAAATAAATTGCAGATCCCTTAGAATGACAGGATGCTTCACACCAGCTTTCAACCCTACGTTTCATCCTGAACTCATAAGGAACTGCTTACAGTTTGTTGAACCAACTCTATGCACTTTCCCTCTCCTTGAAACATCTTTTGCCAAATTCATGAAAATCTATTAAAGTTGGGCTCAAGAGTCTCCTTTTTTTACAAAGTCTCTCCTTTAAACAGAGTTTCCATTATAACTTCCTTATCTATCTGGTACATAAATCTGTTACAATCTTTATAATCTGGAATTGTAATTTTTTCCTCTGCATGCTTGTTTTCCAAACATTATTGTGAGCTCCTTGAAGGCAAACACTTTTATTCATCCTTGCTGGCTTGGTTTTTAGGGCTGTGCTTGAAACAAGGAAGTTATCCAATAAATATATGTATCTGAAAGTAGATCTATTTATATTCTTGGCATTTACAATATTAAATGTAATTTAAACTTAAAAATTCACTCAGTGGATATCCCATTTCAGAGCCCTGAATTTTCAGAGAAAATTATTTAGTTTTCCTTACAAATTTCTCTTTAACAGAGCATTATATTAAAGTAAAGCAAATTTGTCTCTTTCTTGAGATAGAAGGACAGGGAAAAATAGAAAGGTCCTTTACTGCTTTAATGTTTAACATACAGGTCGAAACATCTTTAAAGTAAGATTTGTCACAAGCTGAAACACAACAGGGTTGATTGACTATAAGTTAAACAGGAGAGAGTTAAAGAAAGATAAGTTTCCTGCTTCATTGACATTCAGTTTTGTTGTAGAAGGGGAGAAAGGGCTTCCCTGGTGGCTCAGTGGTAAAGAATCTGCCTGCCAATGCATAAGATGCAGGTTGGATTCTTGGACTGGGAAGATCTCCTGGAGATGGAAATGGTAACCCACTCCAGTATTCTTTCCTGGAAAATCCCATGGACAGAAGAGCCTAGCGGGCTACAGTTCATGGGGTCACAAAGAGTCAGACACTACTTAGTGACTAAAACAACAACAAAATGGGAGAACATCAATAGGGATGGACTTAGGGAAGCTTTAAGAATTCCTCTGGGGCTGACTCAGCCTCTTCTCTTCTATAAAATGCTTGAGGAACCAAGAGAAGTTCAATGAAACAAAGATACTAGCATTTGCCTTAGAAACCTCTACAAATGAGTAGCCTTTTAAAAGAGAAAATTTTAGAACTAGTTACAGATGTAGAGAACAAACTTATGGTTCACAAGGGGGTGGGAGTGATAAATTGAGAGATTGGGATGAACATATATACACTAACACGTGTAAAATAGATAACTAATGAAGACCTACTGTATAGCACAGGAAACTCTATTCAAGAATCTAAGGACCTATATTAGAAAAGAATCCTAAAAGGAGTGAATATATGCAAACTGATTCACTTTGCTGCACACCTGAAACTAACACAGTTTGTGAATCAACTACACTCCAATAAAAATTATTTTTGAAAAGGAAAGTTTTATTGGAAGTTAGCCATTTCTCTTCTTTCTTTCTACCCAATCAAGCCGTGCATTTGCGTGTCTGTGCATGAAGAGCTTGACAAATAGTGTTACTGTTCTTAGGGTTTTTTTTTTTTTAAGTTTTAAATATTTTACAGCAATGACAAAGAAAATAGGACTGTTTGGAATTTAGTAATTGTTGTTAGTCACTCACCACAACTTATAATAAGATGAAAAAGATAATGGGAAGCAGAGATCACACAGGGCTCTGTCGTCTGTGTGTGAAATGATGCTGGGTGACAGAGCAACCCCACAGCAGTGGCGCCTGGCTTGTTTTAGATGTTTTAGAACACAAGAAGAAGGAATAGTCAGGGATCAAGTCCTATGTTGGATGGAATATGTTGGATGATGACTGATAAGCCCCCGTCACTAAACAGTTCAGGTAAACCAGCAAGTATTAACAATAAGCACTTTATGTGATAAGCATTTAACCAGTGAGGTATTGGGAACCACATGAAGGTATTTAATGTTGTGATTATAAGAAAATCTTATTCATTGTTCAGTTGAATGTGAATTCACAATGATGGCAAACATCTGTAGGCAGACAATTAGATTTAGAAATCTGTTCCTTATGTTTTTATACTAGGCTAAATATGGAAACCATATTTTTATGAAATGTATCCAAAAATCTTACCCAAATTACCTTAAGACCTCCATTATTCCCTCCCCCTTTTCCCAATTTTAAAATTCTTTCACTTGCAGGAATTCTATCTGAAGCATACTCCTGGCATATTCTTTTACTCTCTTCAATATGAGGGAGATTTATAAATGAGGATAAAAAGGAAAGAGAAGAAGCCAAAGCCAGGGTGGGGTCAGGGTGGATTTGAGGAAGCCTATAATTTGATAAGGATGAACCCAGATAGGCAGGACTGATTAGCGGTGGTTTGATTGAGAAACATCTGGAATGTTCAGCTGAAGATCTGGATTTTGTGCCTCTGGAAATAGGAGGCAGAAGAGTCTGAGATGGAAAGTGACCCAAATGGAACGTGTGTTATGTTACACTAACTCAGTATTTAGAATTAATAGACTAGGAAAGACTCTGAAGACTTGAGAGCAGTTAATGAGAAAAATAAAAGTAAATTAGCACATGTAAGATATTATGAGAACTTGATTTGGGGCAGTGGAAGTGAATCAGAGGGATGAGAGAAACAAAAGATCATAGACTAGAAAGATACCACTTTCTGACTCAATTTCATATAAAGCAGCTTATTCATCCATATAAAACCCTAAGTGTCTGTTTGTGCTATTCCTACAAACTTACAACATCCCCTCATTGATAAGATACGGGAAGAAGAAGCAACCAAAAAAGATCATTTTTGCCATAATACTTGAGCAGCCATCAGATAAGGATGATAAAATTTTCTTAAGAAAACCGATGTTCAAAACATCCTTCTTTCAAGGAACCCTCCCATTCCCATGTGCAGGAAGAATGGAGCAGGCCATTCATCAACTAACATTTTATGAGCCTTTTGCCACAAAATCTGAATAAAATAATCTTTGGATTTATCCTGTTAGGTGGCCGTTATGGTGTTCATTTAAGAATGTCCTGCCAGAGGCTGAAAGTAGACACTTGGCTGTATGATGGGGTTAGAAGCCGCAGAAGCAGCCTGTGTAGGGCCACAGAGTTTTGGAAAGCCTCCATATGTGAGATAGATAGGGGAAACCAGACATTTAAAAAAAGTTAGAAAGGAAGCAAACTAGTGCAGCAATCTCATAACAATATTTTGTGATTAAGAAAAGTATTACCATGGATCATATTTACTTTGTATAAACTTTACTGCAAAGACCATTACATAGTGCACAGAATAGAAATAAAGTTTAAAAGAGATATAGAGCTCTTTTGGTTCAATTTCTCACGCAGGTAGAAATGCTGTGCACGAGATTTCTAATGAGGGGCTAGTGGGCATCAGCTTCAATCATCTCACTGAGCAATGAACTGTCTGCTTCTAGGGCAAATGCATTCGATTTTTCATTGTTTTTGTTCAGTCGCTAAGTCATGTCTGATTCTTTATGACCCCAAAGACGTCAGCAAGGCAGACTCCTCTGCCTTTGCTATCGCTCAGAGTTTGCTCAAATTCATGTTCATTGAGTCAGTGATGCTATCTAAGCATCTTATTTTCTACAATCCCCTTTTCCTTTTGCCTTCAATCTTTCCTGATTTTGAACCATTCAAGTTCAAACTGGCTCTATGTCTGGTTCTGTTACTTTTTGATTCACATACAGGTTTTCAGGAGACAGGTGAGGTGGTCTGGTATTCCCATCTCTTTAAGAATTTTCTAATTTGTTGTGATCCACATAGTCAAAGGCTTTAGCATAGTCAATGAACCAGAAGTAGGTGTTTTCCTGGAATTCCCTTGTTTTCTCTATGATCCAATGAATGTTGGCAATTTGATCTCTGGTTCCTCTGCCTTTTCTAAACCCAGCTTGTACCTCTGGAAGTTCTCAGTTCACATACTGCTGCAGTCTAGCTTGAAGGATTTTGAGCATAACCTTGCTAGCATGTGAAATGAGCACAATTGTATGGTAGTTTGAACATTCTTTGGCATTGCCTTTGTTTGGATTGGAATGAAAACAGACTTTTTCCAGTATCCTAATTCTGATGGTACCTTAAATCGCAACCGTTGGACTTCCACTTATTTATAGTTCTGTTTCCTGGAGAAAACTTTGTCTATTCTATCTTCCTGACAATAACTCAAGTGAGAATTTTGTCTTAACCTCAGAGGGAAACCAATGGAGGTTGTAAAGAGAAGTGTAGGATGACATATTAGGATTTGCACACTGAAACACCTAATATTGTTCTATTGGGTTCACCATTATATGTACTGTTTTTTTCTTCCTTTGTTTGTACTTATCAAATAAGTATTATTAAAATTTATTCTCAGTTAGCTTACCAGTTATATATGATTTTAAAAAAAGATCTTCACGATCAAGATAATCACAATGGTGTGATCACTCGTCTAGAGCCAGACATACTGAAATGTGAAGTCAAATGAGCCTTAGAAAGCATCACTACGAACAAGGCTAGTGGAGGTGATGGAATTCCAGTTGAGCTATTTCAAATCCTGAAAGATGATGCTGTGAAAGTGCTGCACTCAATATGCCAGCAAATTTGGAAAACTCAGCAGTGGCCACAGGACTGGAAAAGGTCAGTTTTCATTCCAATCCCAAAGAAAGGCAATGCCAAAGTATGCTGAAACTACCACACAATTGCACTCATCTCACATGCTAGCAAAGTAATGCTCAAAATTCTCCAAGCCAGGCTTCAGCAATACGTGAACTGTGAACTTCCTGATATTCAAGCTGGCTTTAGAAAAGGCAGAGGAACCAGAGATCAAATTGCCAACATCCGCTGGATCATGGAAAAGCAAGAGAGTTCCAGAAAAATATCTATTTCTGCTTTATTTATTATGCCAAAGCCTTTGACTGTGTGGATCACAAGAAACTGTGGAAAATTCTGAAAGAGATGGGAATACCAGACCACCTGACCTGCCTCTTGAGAAACCTATATGCAGGCCAGGAAGCAACAGTTAGAACTGGACATGGAACAACAGACTGGTTCCAAATAGGAAAAGGAGTACGTCTAGGCTGTATATTGTCCCCCGGCTTATTTAACTTCTATGCAGAGTACATCATGAGAAACGCTGGACTGGAAGAAGCACAAGCTGAAATCAAGACTGCCGGGAGAAATATCAATAACCTCAGATATGCAGATGACACCACTCTTATGGCAGAAAGTGAAGAGGAACTAAAAAGCCTCTTGATCAAAGTGAAAGTGGACAGTGAAAAAGTTGGCTTAAAGCTCAACATTCAGAAAACGAAGATCATGGCATCTGGTCCCATCACTTCATGGGAAATAGATGGGGAAACAGTGGAAACAGTGTCAGACTTTATTTTGGGGGGATCCAAAATCACTGCAGATGGCGACTGCAGCCATCAAATTAAAAGACACTTACTCCTTGGAAGAAAAGTTATGACCAACCTAGATGGCATATTGAAAAGCAGAGACATTACTTTGCCAATAAAGGTCCGTCTAGTCAAGGCTATGGTTTTTCCTGTGGTCATGTATGGATGTGAGAGTTGGACTGTGAAGAAAGCTGAGCACCAAAGAATTGATGCTTTTGAAACTGTGGTGTTGGAGAAGACTCTTGAGGGTCCCTTGGACTGCAAGGAGATCCAACCAGTCCATTCTAAAGGAGATCAGCCCTGGGATTTCTTTGGAAGGAATGATGCTGAAGCTGAAACTCCAGTATTTTGGCCACCTCATGAGAAGAGTTGACTCATTGGAAAAGACTGTGATGCTGGGAGGGATTGAGGGCAGGAGGAGAAGGGGATGACCGAGGATGAGACGGCTGGATGGCATCACTGACTCGATGGACGTGAGTCTGAGTGAACTCTAGGAGTTGGTGATGGACAGGGAGGCCTGGCTGCTACGGTTCATGGGGTTGCGAGGAGTCAGACACAACTGAGCAACTGAACTGAACTATATATGATTTATCATATTTTACCCTAGGCATGCTTGATTTATTGATATCTAATATTAATTAGTGGTTTCAGCAAATTTTAGAAAATATAAATACCTTAACTCTGTGTACTCCTTAACATTTGTGCTTTCATATATTTTCATTACAATTTTAATATGATAATTTCACTGATTTAATTTAAATATTAGACTAAATTTAATTACCATTCTAATCAACTTTTTGATTTCTGCAATTGTTTTGATGTGGAATAATTGTTTTGCTAACTCATTGAGAATTTTTGTGTTTATGTTTATTACAGACCAAGTGTTATGGTCTATGCTTTTTAAGATAATATCTTTGGCAGGTTTTGGTGAAAATTAATAAAGGAAAACCTCAGAGACTTCCTTGGTAGTCCACTGAATAAGACTCCATGCTTCCAATGCAGGAATGCAGGGGGCAAGTTTTCAATCCCTGGTTGGGGAACTAAGATTCCACATGCTATGTAGTATGACCAATAAATAAATAAAACAACAAAAACAAAACCTCCTATTTAAAAAAAATTAAATTAAAACATAAAGAAAAACCTCACTAAGACAGTCAGGAAGCCAGAAGGGGGAACTCTCAGGCAGTACCCCCTGATGTCTATTATAGGAAGAATTGTTAATCACACATCCCAACAGAAGAATCACCAACAGGAAAGAGCCATCAATCACAGGCCCCAACAGGGAGAGATGTGTGTCTCCTATAGGAAACTGACAACCTCAGCAACTCAGTTCAGTTCAGTCGCTCAGTCCTGTCCGACTCTTTGCGATCCCATGAATCGCAGCACACCAGGCCTCCCTGTCCATCACCAACTCCCGGAGTTCACTCAGACTCACGTCCATCGAGTCTGTGATGCCATCCAGCCATCTCATCCTCGGTCGTCCCCTTCTCCTCCTGCCCTCAATCCCTCCCAGGATCACAGTCTTTTCCAATGAGTCAACTCTTCTCATGAGGTGGCCAAAATACTGGAGTTTCAGCTTTAGCATCATTCCTTCCAAAGAACAGCCAGGGTTGATCTCCTTCAGAATGGACTGGTTGGATCTCCTTGCAGTCCAAGGGACTCTCAAGAGTCTTCTCCAACACCACAGTTCAAAAGCATCAATTCTTTGGCGCTCAGCTTTCTTCACAGTCCAACTCTCACATCCATACATGACTATTGGAAAAACCATAGCCTTGACTAGACACCTTAGTCGGCAAAATAATGTCTCAGCTTTTGAATATACTGTCTAGGTTGGTCATAACTTTTCTTCCAAGGAGTAAGTGTCTTTTAATTTCATGGCTGCAATCACCATCTGCAGTGATTTTGGAGCCCAAAAAAATAAAGTCTGACACTGTTTCCACTGTTTCCTCATCTATTTCCCATGAAGTGATGGGACCGGATGCCATGATCTTCATTTTCTGAATGTTGAGCTTTAAGCCAACTTTTAGTGAGAAACCATCATCACCCTAAACACTCACTTTTCTCCAATAGACTTTTGTTCAAAACAATCCCTTTCAACTTGCCCTTTTTCAACTTTCCTTTTCATTGTCTTGGACTTGCCAACAGCTATTGCCATAGTTTGTTTTCCCCAAATTGCTGTTTCTTTGATATTCCTGAGTAAACCCATTTTTGCTGGTAAAATAATCAGCTGTTTCGTTTTTAAGATCAATATTTTGAAATCGAGGTTATAAGTTGGAATTGACCTCTGAAAAAATCAGTGTAATGTTGGAATTGCTTCCTCCTTAAGTATTTGAGAGAATTAACCAGTGAAGCCATCCGGGTAAAGACTTTATTATGGGAATTATTTAATTATAGATAAATAAATTGGCTAGTTTGCAATCCCTTTAGTAGTTATCTAACTAATCCAATTTTCTTTTCCTTCTTGAGTCCATTTGAATAAGTTGTATATTTCTAGGTGTTTTCCCATTTAATGTAAATATTCCAACTTACTATTGTAATTTGTTAATAATATCCTTGTACTATCTTTTCATTTTCTAAAGCACCTGTTTTTATTCCTAAAGTTTTATTCGAGAATTTTCATTTTATTTTTAATAGTGTGAAGTGTTTTACCCCTGTTTCACCTAATTTAAACTTCATCAACAGGGTGCTATTGAGTGAAAGAGTAACAGCTATAGCTAACAGTCTTTTGATAAGTTCAGTTTATTAGCAATAGTTCTGGCAGGAAAGAAATGGCATTCTCTCAAACTGGGCAGTTTGAAGTGAGTTTAGTAAAACAATTATTTATAAAGTTATCTGTGGTGTTCAGGGAAACCACAAGAGGTAGGAACTGCAGTAGGTAACAACCACCCTTGGACCTGGAGGAGAAAAGGAGAGAATGGTCACCAGGACCGATGCACTGTGTGGAGCTGGGGGGTGGTGGGGTGGTGGGGTGGTGGGGAAGGACTCTCTGACAGATGCTGACACCAATAGCTCAGGAATGAAGCCAAGGAAAAGTAGCCTAACCTCACTTTCTTTAGTTTTCCAGCCTGCTTTGAGAGCCTCCTGTTAACTAGACCAAATCAGGTGCTGACAGGCAAAGGGGTAGTTAGTCTTTATATATATCAGCAACCTAGGATGGCAAACCAGATATTCATCACATTTTGGATAGCCATTCTGTTACACTTCTCAGCAATTGGGACACTCACAGACCCCAAATAAAGGATAACAAATCCTTTGGCAGGAAAACTGACCTTTCTTTACTTTCAATAAGAGTTGAAGGAGGAAGTAACTGAGTTGTCAGTTAATAGATTTCAAAAACAACACCTTTTTGAGGACAGATTATTGTATGCTTTTGAAATAAAATTCAGAGAGAATTCAAAGAAGACAACAAAACTCCTTTTATTCCCAGCTATTTATTTACAAAGTTTCTTAAATCTTGAAGTTATAATAGGAATAGATTTGATACTGATGCTTATTTTATCTACAAGTACTATTTATATCTATTCTTGAATACATGAATAATTTGGGGGAAAATCTCAGTTTCCATATACATTTCTAATGTATTGTATGTTTTGAAAGTGGACTTGGATTTTTAATATTTTTAAGAGATTATATATATTAATAATGATGCATTGTGCTTTTAAGAATAATTATCACTTACAAAAATTTAATATACTTGTTATTACTCATTTTAATGTTACCAAATCCAAAGGAAATTTTTTACCATCTAGAGCCTTATATGCAAAACAAAAATTAATTTTTAATTTGTGTGTGTGTATTTACACTTGTTGCAAAGAGTGATGATCATACAATAATTCCCAGGAAAGCATTCTTTAGGATAAAATGCTATAGAAGATATGAGTATGAGCTAAACAATTAAAAAAACATAAAAATTCTGACGTTTCCAAAAATATTTATTCTTGAATTTTAGAGCAGATGATATGCATAAAGTGGTCATGGTGCTTATTTTTCCCATTGAATATTTTTAAATGCCAATATTTAAAATATGCAAAAGTACATACTTTGTAGTGATTTAAACTTGTATATTTATTCACTTAAAAGAATTGGTTTATTATAAAAAGCTATAACTCAGGAACAGCCAGATGGAACAATGCACAGGACAAGGAAAGAGAAAACGGTGCACAGATGCTGTGACCTCTCCAGCCTTCTCTCTTCACGTTTCCATGTGTTCAACCTGGAAGCCATACATCAGATGTTTTAACTTAAAACTGAGAGCAGTATGGCAGAGATGGCTAGCTCTTTACAAAAGATTTATACCCCCCCTTTCCAGCGAGTAGTGTTTTGCTGGAAAGTGGGTTCTCTGGCCGGGGTTACACTTCTCAGCACTGCACCCCCACCTCTTGCATCTGGAGGGGGGTGTCTGAGCAAGTCTTCAAATGGTTTGTGGGTTGGAGTGCATAAGAAGCAGGTGCATCTGGCTACTCCGTGAGTAGACTCTGAGGCTCCAAAAGATGCTAGAGATGGAGGATGGGAGGGAGGAAGCTGAATCCTTGACTCAGCCCCTTGGAAGGCTGCCCACTCCACACCTGTATTAAATCTTTCTGAGAGGAACTCTATCTTATTAAGCCCCTGCAGTTTTGGGATTTATCCCTTATAGCTCTGAACACTACCTTAGCTAATTCACTCGGTACCAGAACTAGAGCTGCCAAACACAACAACAACAATAATGAAACAACCCTAAAACACGTGTCATTGACTTAGCAGGTAGATGGTGCTCAGCTGTATCCAACTCTTTGCGACCCCATGGACTGTAGCCTGCCAGGCTCCTCCATCCCAGGGACTGAACCCGTGCCTCCTGTGTCTCCTGCCCTGGCAAGTGGATTCATTACCTCTGTACTACCTGGGAAGCCCTCAGGAGGCGGATACTTAGGACTACAAAGCTGAAAAATCCTGTGAAGCAAAGATGAAGCATCTGACAAGTATTTTGTCTTCCCTGACTCCTCAGGCCGATTTCTAGATGAAGAGGTTGGAAGAAGGAATGCTAGTGATATCTTTTGGTGCTTTCTGGTTACACTTAGCAAGGAATAGAACTAGGAGGTAAGTTGAGGCTGGTTTAGGCTAGTTTGTGGTAAAAACGAAAATAAAAGGAGAAGAGAGAATCCAAAAATGTGGAGCCTTTTGGGTTGAAAACTCAACTAGTTTTAGACTCTGAAAATGAAAAGGTCCGATTCAGAAATGTTTTCTGCATTAAAGATCCATTAACGCAGAGTTCTGCCACAAAATGTAAGTGTTGAGTTCCCTCCAAGCTGGGTTACCTCAATGTAGCTGCACTTATATTGAAAGAAGAGACGGAATGGGGAGAAAAAAAATTTATCAGGCTGGAGAATTATGATTATTAATTATGAATATTCAATATATTGGGGCATTTTTCATGCAACTTAAACCAACTGGAAGCAAATAATCAGAAGCCTACACATTTTTTCAAATTGTTCAGCTAAAGAAATCACAAGCCAGACTTTTTCAACCTTTAACTGTTTAAGACTGAAAAAAACCCCTCAGGTTTTGAAACTTGCATTGACAGGATAGCATGTGTGAAAACTATACCACTTCCTCAAAGATCTGGTAGCAAAAAAAGAAAAACCAAGAAGCCAAAAAACAAACCATGGAGGATAATACAGTAAAAAGAACTCCCCTTAGGGCAAAGCCAGAGTCCACCTCACCCTCCTGCTCTTCCAGCACAATGATAAAATCATTTAATTATGAATTGACTTGTGGTTTTGGGGTAGGGGGGGAGGATGGGGGGAATGGATAATTAGGGAGTTTGAGATGGTCATGTACACGCTGCTATATTTAAAATGGATAACCAACAAGGACCTATTGTACAACACATGGAGCTCTACTCAATGTTATGTGGAAGCCTGGATGGGAGGGCAGTTTGGGGAAGAATGGATGCATGCATATGTATGGCGGAGTCCCCTCAATCCTATCACATTGTTAATCAGCTCTACCCAAATACAAAAATAAAAAGAAAATTTTTTTTAATCATTATTCTCAAATTGAAGACTGCAGTAAAGTCAAGAAAGTTCCCCACTTTGGGGCAGAGATTTCACAGTGCCTGCTTGCAGGGTTTACCAGTGATCCCATTTTTCCCTTTTCTAAACGAGAGATTTGACTGTAGATTTTCTCTCTGCTTATGACTATAGAGTGTGTGCACAGGCCAGATAAATCGTCCCAGGATCATGAGAAGCCACAGAATCTTAATGAGGTCAGTGCAGCTACTGGAGATCTGGATTCGAGTTGCGTACAGTAACTGAATGGAATTTTAGGATGTTTCTTTGGAATGGAAGTGAATGTATTCAATGTGAGGAACGAGGGGTTTATAGACATAGCTGATGTGGCAAAGACAAAAGATGTATTTGTCTCTTAAAAATTCATGCTCCCTTTCTATGGTGTAGAGTTGTTTCTGGGAGGCATGTGTGTGTCTGCATCTCCCAGCATCTTTTGCTTTCAGGTAGGGCTTTTACACTAGCTCTCATCAATGGGCTATGAGTAAAAATAATGACTGTTATTTCCAGGCTGAAATGTTTAAGAAGCAGGTATACCTTCTTCATTTTTTCTTCTCCAGTCCACTGGCTGGATTTGAATGACTCCAGAGTCCTACACGGTGGGACTACAAGGCAGAAGCAGTCTAAACCACCTTTTGGAAACATGCTTACTGAATACCAGCATTGGACGCTTGTGTGACCAAAGGAAAACAATTCTGTTATGTTAAATCATGAGTTTCAAGGTTTATCTGAATCCTCTGCTACTCATACTAGATAATTGCAATGGACACATAGTTCTAAAAATTATTTTGTGGCTATAGGAGCAAACATATTTATATGTCTCTCTCTGTATATTTCACACACATGAATTTAAGGACAAAGAAATAAAAATTTACTTAAATTTATACATTTAGATTTTAGAAAATGGTGCCTGACTAGCATGCAATTACTTCAGGTCAACCTAAATCTAGGAATTTACCAGTTTATCCTTTTAATTTAAACCCAAGAGGTTAAACACAAAATATGTGATAGGATTTAATAAGGCCAGCAATGTGTTTTAATATTGTATCCTTGGGGGCCTCCCTGGTGGCTCAGATGGTAAAGAATCCAGCTGCAATGCAGGAGACCTAGGGTCAATTCCTGGGTTGGGAAGATCCCCTGGAGGAGGGCATGGCAAACTGCTCCAGTATTCTTGCCTGGAGAATCCCACGGCCAGAGGAGCCTGGTGGGCTACAGCACATGGGGTCGCAAAGAGTCAGACACGACTGAGCGACTAACACTTTCACTTTCACTTTATTCATGGCTCTTAAAAACAACTTTTAGTCGTGCTATGCTGGGAGGGATTGGGGGCAGGAGGAGAAGGGGACGACCGAGGATGAGATGGCTGGATGGCATCACAGACTCGATGGACGTGAGTCTGAGTGAACTCCGGGAGTTGGTGATGGACAGGGAGGCCTGGCGTGCTGCAGTTCATGGGGTCGCAAAGAGTCGGACACGACTGAGCGACTGAACTGAACTGAAGTGACAAGCTCAAGTCTACAGCAGGGACAATATCGGGAAAAATATCAAATGTCTGTCATGCCTGTCATTTATCTATTTATTCTCAACTCCATTTCTTTCCACTACGCTGCTCAGTTCTGTATCACCAGGGCCTGACCCTGCAAACCACATGCAAGAAAAAGCTATTCATAAATGATACTTAATTTGTGAAATGACTTAAATTTTTATTAAATATGTACACTGTCAGACCTCTTCAGTGTCCTAAATTTATACACAGGGCCACATTAGAAATTATCACATAATCACTTCTATTTTAAATGTTATTACAAGTATATAAAATTATGTTCATATGGGACAACTAAGTGTGTGAGACATTTCAGTGTCATTATCCAATCTTTTAATCTTTTTTCAGTACCCATACATTTTTAGTTTTGCTATCTTGGGACCCCTACTTCACTTAATAAGAAAAATTGGCTCAAAAAAATTATTTACATTAGGGTTTTCACTGAAAAAATCGATTTAAGATTTCACCACTCCCTTTCCTGAAAATTTACTATTTAGTTTTCTTAACCAGTATATACAGCAGCATATAACATTATGATTTATTTAAAGTCTTTTTTATAGAATAAACATTTTAATGTAAAAATAATCTTAAAAAATAGAACACATTCTTTTCAGTTTTACTCAGTATTTGGGTTTAAATGTCTGCATACTTTATTGATTTAAAAACAATAATTCAAAGCACAATGTATAGTGATGGCCACCAGTACAAAGACTTCTCCATAAATTAAAAGCTTAAGCTATAGCTTTGAGCATTACAGTGGAAGACAGAGTAAGATAAATGGTATTCCTCGTATCTACATCACTAACCGGTATGTTACCGCCACAAGTTATGAACACGCTTGTGCCTAATTATACAACTTAACTTTTCTTAGATTTTCACTGATGTTCACGTCTTGGTGTTTTTCAAGTATGTGGACATTTAGACAACAGTTCCTCATATTCAATCCACTCCTTAAAAGTGAAGGTAATAGATCTCTATGGCAGAATTAAAACAGCCATAATCTGACAACTCACCAATATCTCTAAGAAATCCATACTAATCTCACATGGATGGATTTTGCTCCACCTGGGAGCTTAGGAGCTAGCAGGCAGAATGAGTTACTTTTCAAAATTTCTACAAGGAAATGATTGATTTGGAAATCTTTCATGTCATTATTATTAGCATTAATTATTGCTTGCAAATAGCATTACCTGAAGCAGGTGCATTTAATGATCCTGTCTTAAAATACCTGACAGGGAAAATGGCAAAATACCACAGCTATTTTTACTTCTTGTTATTATGGCTTTGAAAACACAAAAACATCTTCAGTTGAGGCTGTCACAAAATTGGTTTCTTGTCTACATCTATACATAGAACACTGAGTAACTCATGAAGATTAGAAAAAAAATAGTTTTACTGAAAAGCGGGCATTTTTGAAATTGGCACAAATGAAGGAATCTGAACAAAATTACATTTGTATTTCTTTCTTAACAAGCGTGTCTTAAATACAACACTTTAGGAGCACTAACTATGCTTTTTTGCTGTAGCTATTAAAAATTTCATTCCTGAGATTTTTGGAGTCAAAATTTTTAAAGCAAGCACAGAGGAAAAGATGTTTTCACCAGATGGAAGGGTGAAGTAGATCAACACTTCAGCCAGTTATTTTTTGTCATTTTTCCATGCATTAGCTTTTTCATTTGGGATATATTCATACAATAATTTACTCCTTACCTACTGGGCCCTGAATATGCCATGTTCTCAAAGAGCTGAAATAGTCAGCTGAAAGATGGTGCATAAGTAAAAGTTATTGTTACTAAATATTTGCCATTGTAGGCAGCTTCCTTCTTTTAAAGTGTGAACATAGAGACAAAATGAGCTTTTTACATCTGCTTTGAGTTAAATAACAATTCAAGTATCTGTTTTAAAATGAAGTTATGAAGAAATGAACATTTATGAATCACAAATTTAAATATATCTTCTGAAAGGCAGAATATTCCTGGAATATCCCTTGTTTAGACTATAAAGATCAAAACCTAGCTTTGGTCTATGTCATATTTTTTATAGTTCCTCATTTTTTAAAGTCTATATACTTAACTAATCATTTAGAGAAAATGAACATCACATGCGTGAAAGGAAGGCTTAAAACAGTAACATTTCACTTAAAAAGCTATATTCAGTAGAAGATGGAGTATGCCATTTGTGCTTATTTTCAGTTAAAGCTGACATATAAGATGTTCACTGCATTTTCGTGTGAAATGGGGTTGTGTCATAATCTTGAAAATGAATTCCCTTAGAAGTTGTGATCTTCATAATAGCACCATTCAAAGCATCATCCTCGATGAGTGTTATTAATCCATTGGCAATCATCGAAGGGCTAAATATAAAGGGAAAATCAATATTTTAAAATTAAAGAATAAGGCATAATTGTCACATCACTTTGAGTTATTTTTGAAGTATCTATTACCTTTAACAAATAATTGAGAAATGTATGTTATGAAGCACTGCTACCTGAGTTTTTAATTCAATGAGATATTTACTGAACTATAAATTTGCTGTAGATGTCCACACCTAACCTTGTTATTTTGATAGGAAGGATTCATAAATTTATCCTTATTATTTACATTGAGTAAATGATTATTTTCCCACCTTTACCCTATCAGCAGAATTTAGACCTATCAGAAATATTCTTAGAGTAGAAATTTAAAGAATTGTCAGTTTAGTTACTCAGTCATGTCTGACTCTTTGCCGTCCCATGGACTGCAGAATGCCAGGCCTACCTGTCCATCACCAACTCTCAGAGCCTACTCAAACTCATGTCCATCGATTCAGTGATGCCATCCAATCATCTCATCCTCGGTCATCCCCTTCTCCTCCTGCCCGCAATCTTTCCCAGCATCAGGGTCTTTTCCAATTAGTCAGTTCTTTTCATCAGGTGGCCAAAGTATTGGAGTTTCAGCTTCAGCATCAGTCCTTCCAATGAATATTCAGGACTAATTTCCTTTAGGATGGACTGGTTGTATCTCCTTGCCATCCAAGGGACTCTCAAGAGTCTTCTCCAACACCACAGTTCAAAAGCATCAATTCTTCAGTGCTCAGCTTTCTTTACAGTCCAACTCTCATATCCATACATGACTACTAGAAAAACCATAGCCTTGACTAGATGGACCTTTGTTGGCAAAGTAATGTCTCTGCTTTTTAATACGCTGTCTAGGTTGATCAGAGTTCTTCTTCCAAGGAGCAAGTGTCTTTTAATTTCATGGCTGAAGTTACCAATTGCAGTGATTTTGGAGCCCAGGAAAATAAAGCCTCTCACTGTTTCCATTGTTTCTCCATCTATTTGCCATGAAGTGATAAGACTGGATGCCACGATGTTCGTTTTCTGAATGTTGAGTTTTAAGCCAACTTTTTCACTCTCCTCTCTCACTTTCATCAAGAGGCGTTTTAGTTCCTCTTCACTTTCTGCCATAAGGTTAGTGTCATTGCATATCTGAGGTTATTGATGTTTCTCCCAGCAATCTTCATTCCAGTTTGTGCTTCATCCAGCCCGGCATTTCTCATGATGTGCTCTGCATATAAGTTAAATAAGCAGGGTGACAATACACAGCCTTAACATACTCCTTTCCTGATTTGGAACCAGTCTGTTGTTCCATGTCCAGTTCTAACTGTTGCTTCTTGACCTGCGTACTGATTTCTTAGGAGGCAGAATTGTAGAAGGAGGGAGAATTGTAGCCAACATTTATTGAATGTCTGTTATTTATCTGCTGCTGTTTTAAGTACCTTCCGTTTATCAGCTTGTTTGTAGAATCGCTCCCATTCTACATGTGAGAAAATTGAGGTTCCCAGAGGTTGACGGATAAGTCTGTGGTTGGTGGTGGAGTCAGGATTTGATACCAATGACTCCATCCTGTGAAATGTCAACTGCTCTAACTCAGACATGGTTAGGAAAGTGGATGAAGTTAGGGGCCACATGAAATGTCACAAAGGGTATATTTAAACATTGCTTGGAATTTAAGCAGATAAGGTATCGCTTCTTTGAAAGACAATTAAACATCACCTTTTAAAAAAATACTTCCTTATGGCTGAAGGTATTAATAATGCATTCTCTACATCTAAAAACAAAATCCATGATATATAAATACAGTCTATTCAGAAACCCAGAAAAAAAGTTTTTTTGCAGAGATTTTGCCAAACTAAACTTTGAAGCTTGCGTGAGTTTCTCAGATATAAAAGCTATTTTTTCCCTTTTGATTGCGTATGTCTAGATAGCCCTTTGCTTTGTCATATTAAAGGAAGATAGGTATAGCTTTACTTACTCCAAAATTCCATAGTATTTCATCATATCCTTGATAGGACCCATGTATTCTATATATTTCCCCATGTTTTCTTCATTTTCAATGGATTTGAGGATGGGTGTATCAACAAAGCCTGGGCAAATTGCGTTCAGTCTCACACCACTGTTCATGAGATTAGCAGCCATCTGTCAATTGGAAGTAGAAGGTTGCAGGTTTCAGGAGTTTCATAAATGTATCATGTAGGGTAAACTGATAATTAAAGCTAGTTAAAAGACTCTGATGTGAAAATCACGAAACAGCTATCCTAGCTCTGTAAAGATGGCTATGGTAAGGCTGACTGATGGCAGAAAGTAAAGGAATACAAAACTAAAGTGGTAAACTAATTCCCAAAAGCCTCACTTGATTACTTTCTAAAAAATTCAGTATTGGGCACTTCTGAAAATACTTGATTATCTAAAGTACTCTTACCTACTGAACATTGCAGGAAGCTGAAGGTAAGAAGCTAAGGCTTAGGTGGAAAGATGTATATGTAGGACTGAGCTCCTTTACTGTCCACCTGAAACTACCACAGTGCTGCTAATCAGCTATACCCCACCACACACATAAAAAGTTTAAAAAAAAATTTAAAAAGCTAAGGCTTTAGAATTGATATCCAAAGTTTTCTTTGCAATGGGTTGTATTAAAGTATTCTTACTTGCTTAAAAATACTTTTAGTGGAAAATTTTAGGGCTTTGATTATTCTAGAGACATTTAGTAATTGGCACTATCTGGAAGACAATTTTCGGAGAAGGCGATGGCACCCCACTCCAGTACTCTTGCCTGGAAA
Source organism: Capra hircus (assembly GCF_001704415.2). Lineage (NCBI taxonomy): Eukaryota > Metazoa > Chordata > Mammalia > Artiodactyla > Bovidae > Capra > Capra hircus. The sequence goes on from NC_030815.1 coordinate 6,704,697, forward strand.
ATCCCATGGATGGAGGAGCCTGGTAGGCTGCAGTCCATGGGGTCGCTAAGAGTCAGACACGACTGAGCGACTTGCCTTTCACTTTTCACTTTCATGCATTGGAGAAGGAAATGGCAACCCACTCCAGTGTTCTTGCCTGGAGAATCCCAGGGATGGGGGAGCCTGGTGGGCTGCCATCTATGGGGTCGCACAGAGTTGGACATGACTGAAGTGACCTAGCAGTAGCAGGAAGACAATTTTAAGTATTTTCAGACTAACATCTTTTGGCTTAATTTTCAACCTATAGGTTTTATCTGAACTATTTGTAAAACAAAATGTAAGTCAATTGTTTGTAGATTCATTTTTCTTCCTTACTAAAATTTACTCATAAGGCCTCAAATTAATACTCATTGTGCTTTCAAGTTTATCTGTGGACAGAGAGTAATAAGAAATTTGAGTTGCCTGATGTGGACTAAGGTCAAACAAAACGATGCTCTGCTTTCTTGTTTCAGATCCTCTACCATAAACACGCATCCTTTTCAGGGTACTTGCCCAGGTTTTTCTCATCTTTGTGCTTTTTGTTGGTGATTTTACTATTTGAAACGCCCTCAAGGCATAGTGCTGAAGTGCTGTCTAGTATTTCTAAGTGCAAGAAGGCTGCAATGTGCCTTATGGGAGAAAATACATACATTAGAGGAGCTTCCTTCAGGTGTGAGGTATAAATGCTATTGGCCATGCTATTAATAATACAATACATATTACACACAATACATATTAAATAAGGTGTCTTTAAATAGAAATATACTTAAAACTATGCTATGTGTGGATTGGTTGAACAAGACATTGTGACAAGTTCCTTGCAGGAACTTAACCACACATTTCCCTTAAAAGTAACAGTTCAGTATCCTCTAATTCAGTCTTTGCAAGTGATTTTACAGAACATAACTAATGAATAATGAGCATCAACTGTACAAGTTCCAGTCTTGTAACTGTAAATGCAACATTTCTGGTCTTTGCTTTGATTTATTTGCTTCCCTGGTGGCTCAGCAGTAAAGGATCCTGCAGTGCAGGAGCTGTAGGAGACATGGGTTCGATCCCTGTGTCAGGAAGATCCCCTGTAGGAGGGCATGGCAACCCACTCCAGTATTCTTGTCTGGAGAATCCCATGGACAGAGGAGCCTGGCGGGCTACAGTCCATGGGGTCGCAAAGTCTGACACCAGTGAAGCAACTTAGTGTGCACGCGTGATTGCACTTTGGTTTGTAATAGTGTTAGGTGTTCATTAAAAGTTGATTTAAAGATTAAGACTTTGCAAGTTGAAATTTTCAGTCAGTTTCAATTACGAGTGTGACAGCTGCTCATCTTCCTTTTTGACTGAACATTTACCATTCACCATCTGCTTTCTCTATGCTTATCATTGCTTGCAATTAACGATTTCCTCGTCATCAGGCCCCTCTCTCCGTCTCACCTAGACTAAACACTGCAGAGGCCTCTCAGCTGCTCTTTTGTCTTCTACTTTTGTCCTCTCTCATACATTTTCTTTGTTTGGTCTTTGGCAGCACCACACGGCCTGAGGGATCTTAGTTCCCTGACCAGGGATTGAACCCTCACCCCTGGCAGTGAGAGTGCAGAGTCATAACCACTGGATCACCAGGGAATTCCCATACGTCCTCTAAGTAGTAGCAAGAATGGTCCTCTTCACATGGAAATATAATCTTGTCACTCCAGTGCAGAAAAGACCCAATGATGGCTATACTTAGAATAAAGTCCAAGTTCATGACCTTGACCCATAAGTTGCCTTTGGTCTGGTCTTGCTTACACCTCCAATCAATCATCCTTCTACTTTACCCTTGTTCATCAGGCTCCACTTAAGCTGTACTTTTTTTCAGTTATTATATTAAGGTACATCATACTATCAACGCATGTGGTCAGTTACGGCTAAAATATTTTTCTAAGCTCTGCACACATTTAACCTAGATCTCTATGGAGATAGAATCCTTGACAATGCTACCAGGTAAAAGCTAGCCTCACCCCTTCCTCCGTCCTCCAGGCTCTGACTCATTTTTACCGTATCGTCAAGATAAGTAACGCCTTGAGCATTTAAGGAAGTCTATAGTTAATGATTTTTAAATTTGGAGTCAATTTCAAAAATAAAGGCTATCTTTTTGTTTTTCTAATCCTTAAAGATTTTTTCAGTAACCTGTGTTTAGAATCTACTTCATGTTAAAACAATCTACTCTATGCTGCTGCTGCTGCTGCTAAGTCGCTTCAGTCGTGTCCGACTCTGTGCGACCCCATAGACGGCAGCCCACCAGGCTCCCCTATCCCTGGGATTCTCCAGGCAAGAACACTGCAGTGGGTTGCCATTTCCTTCTCCAATGCAGGAAAGTGAAAAGTAAAAGTGAAGTCGCTCAGTCGTGTCTGACTCTTAGCGACCCCATGGACTGCAGCCCACCAGGCTCCCCCATCCATAGCATTTTCCAGGCAAGAGTACTGGAGTGGGTTGCCATTGCCTTCTATAGTTGGTCCTTTATGTTACCTGGAAACTATTTTTAATAATAAATAAGGATGAGATGGTTAGCTAGTATCACCAACTCAAAGGACATTAATTTCAGCCAACTCTGGGAAATAGTGAAAGGCCAGGAAGTCTGGCATGCTGCAGTCCATGGGATCACAGAGAGTCAGATGCGGCTTAGTGACTGAACAACAACTCTGAAGTATAATTTATTTTTCTATCTTTAATCTAAATGTATCAAAAAAATTTAAAGCAAATTTTGGCTTTTTTTTTTTCATAAAAATGTAAACATACAATGCACTCTACCTGCACTGTTTACTTTTCCGCTTTTTTTTTTTTAATCATACCACGGAGCATGTGTGATCTCAGTTCCTTGACCAAAGATTGAACCCACGCCCCCTGCATTGGAAGCGAGGAATCTCAACAACTGGACCACCAGGGAAGTCCATAAATGTACTGAATTTTAACTCTGTTCCCCTCTACTTTATAGAGCTCATCTGTCACGTTTGCCCAGAAAGAGAAAGAGAGATATTGTGGCTGTGTTCTCACCGCTGCCGAGCGTGTGAATCCGATTATGCCATGTTTTGAAGCACAATAAACAGGCTGCTGTGCAACAGGCATGAGCCCTGAAACAGACAAATAAAAACCAAAACAATTTTATTTTAAAAAAGCAGACAAACCGCAACAATTGCTATGAAAATACATAATCTGTGCGTGTTCCATTTTAAGATTGATCTTAGGAAATACTCTAAGGTCATCACTGGACAACTTTGTAAAAGTCACTGGTCCTAGCATCATATATTTCTAGCATGACCTCTGCTCTATTGTTCTGAATTTACAGTTGGTAAGTTACAGCCTAGGGATACAGGCAAGGGTGATATAAAAGTTTATCTGCCTCCTTGACAAAGTCAAGAAAAGTTGACCTTATCTAAAACACCAAAAGAATCATTTTGAAATCCAGCAAGTTATTATCTAATTTTCAGTTTTTAAGCCTGGATTTTTTAAAAGTGTATATTTTACATTTTTAAAGGCTGAAGGAATTTAGATAGCTTAAGCAGGATTTGGAGGGTTTTATTTGTCTTCATTTTAGGTTGGTCAGCATTTCTCTGCCCTGCCCTGAAAGATGCCTCTAAGTGTTGAAGAAAATTAAAAATTAACTTCTTTTGATTCTGAGGTAGCAGATGCCTATATCTTCTCATTCCATGACTTAGGAAAAGAAAACCAGAAACAAAAATATTTGATCCTATTTTATTTCCTCTCATAATTACATACTCAACAACAGAATTCAAGCAATTTTACAGTTGGCTTAATTTTCCATAGACATGCAATAGTAACTCTTCAAATATATAATTAAATTCACAGTCCAGGAAAAGGTAGTATTGTAGCATATATAGTATCTTTTCTTGCCTACTTCCCAGCCCAACAGCACCTCCCACCCAAAGAAATGAATCAAGAAAAACAAACTTTACTGTAGATATTTGTACTATCAAGCTTTTTTTTTTTTTCTGTTTAATGGGAGTATAGCCAATTAACAATGTTGTGACAGTTTCAGGAGAACAGTCTCAGCCATACATATATACGTGTATCCATTCTTCCCCAAACTCCCCTGGATGGGAGGGGTTTTGGGGGGAGACAGTAGGTCCTTGTTGGTTATCCATTTCAAATATAGCAGTATGTACATGTCCATCACAAATTCCCTAACTGTCCCTTCTCCCATCCTTCCCCTGAGCAACCTTAAGTTCGTGCTCTATATCTGTGAGTCTGTTTCTGCTTTGTAAGCAAGTTCACTTTTATTTCTCCTAATTGTCAATTCTCTATCTCAATCAACAGTGAAACTTTTCATTACAGCCATTTTTCCATCTTGGCTTTTAACTTCCTGTGTTAACATGCTCTATCATTTTAAAAATTTGTGCCTTCTCCAAATCAGGAAGCAGCAATCCCTGATTCTATAATGTTATTACTATCAAATATCATGCTAAACTACTAAATGATTCTGCTGAGATGTGCTCACCTCCACCCAGCTAACTAGTCAGAGAACACTACGGATGGATCGTGAGCCGGTTATGCCAAAGTTCAGTGAACCTTAACCACTTCCTGGGTGCCTGCCAGGTCTTAATTTATGAAGTGTGTTTGCTCAAGAGCAGTTTAAATCCCTGGGATGGTAGATCACACAGAGTGCATCCACCCAGTGATCTCAAAGCATGGAACATGTGGTTCTCCTTTTCATTTTGTTTTTGTTCAGTAACATGTGCAAGTTAATTAAGGTCTTCAGTGTCAGTCAACAAGAAAGAATTAATGATTCTTTCACAGATGTATTAGGTATACAGGTGTATTAAGAGATCAAGATAAAGCAAATAAACAGGTACAGCCAGACACTGCTGCTTCCTGTTCTTATAAGTTAGTTACTGTTCTATCGTCTCCTTCACTGTTATGAGGCCAAGGCAATGGTTGAAGGTGGTGTTCACAGACTGCAGGAAATGCAGAGTGAAGCTGAATCAGAGATGAGCTGGTTGACAGCACAAAACCCAGAAGGACACTGTTCACAGATGTTGTCAAAGATGAAGGTGGAATGAATTTCTGTTACATATGTGGGAGCAATGAACTTCTGAACCCAAACTAGCTCAAAGTGTCCCAGCAGTGAAGGAGATCTAATGTTGTTGTGTTGCTTCTAAGAAGCAAGCTGCGGAATAAACGCACTTTCCTTTAAAGGTATATTGGAGATGCAATCAGAATTTGTCTGCATCTTTAAAGTGGCGCTTGGTCTTGAAACTCCCCTAGCGTTCCAGTGATATTTTCACTATGATCCTGCAAAATGTTTCCTCTTGCTCTGCTTTCACTTTCTGGTATTAGATCAAAGGCTGCATAAATCCTTTTCAGACATTCAAAAACCAAACATCCTTTTAAGATATTTTTACAGCTGGGTGGTATAACTGGCATAAAATAAACGGGCACATATTTAAAGTGTGTGGTTTGATAAGCTTTGACATACATCGACACTCACGAAACCATGACCACAATCAAGATACGAACACAAACATCCCCCCAAAGTTTCCTTGTGCGTACTCAGTCATCCCTTCCTTCTGCCTTCCCTCCCCTCTAAGCAACCACTGATCTGTTCTGTGTCACGATAGATTAGTTTGCCTCTTTTAGAAGTTTATATAAATATAAGCACACAACATAAACTTTTCTATCTGGATTCTTTCAGGATAATTCTTATGGGATTCATCCTATGTTGTAACGTCTATCAATAAGTCATTTCTCTTTCTTTTTCTGAGTAGTATTACACTGTAAGGATATACCTATCAATTGCATATACCTTGCTCTTTTGATAGATATACTCAGTTTGGAGGATGATAAAAGAAAGAAAATTCTATTTTTTCAATTATTTTATTTAGGCAAGTTGTAGTTAATTTAGTTAAATAGTTTTTCTTTATCTCCCCACTACATGCAGATTTTAACTATTGCTTCTTACATTTTGAATAGCTAAAGATCCTACAGGATTTTGTCCCCAGCTTGCCAACTAACTTTCAATGTAGACATTTGCTCTTTCTCTGTAAGTTTGCTGCTTTGGAAAGGAAGGCTAAAGGGAGAGAGAAAAGTGTTTTTGTTTTTATGACAATGACTTTAACTGAGGTTGAAATGTTTCAGAAATCCAACATTTTCTCTTGGATCTCACGATCCAAGTATAAACATTATTTCTGTTGCAATCAACTTCAGTGTTGGTTAGCCATACTCTGTTACTGACCTTAGACTCACAGTATTAGCATATACTCATATATGGTTTCCACATGCTTCAGATAAAAATCTGTTCTGAGGCTAGAAATTAGGGTCAGCACAGAGAATTGTTCAGGGTGTGTGCAATATGACTCTGGGATCACCACTCACATGGTAGTTTGTAGAAATTGTGCCTCACAGAGTTCCTGCAGTTTATAACCTGCACAACCATACATGGAAACCCTCTGTGGTAGAGGAGGATGAACCAGTGGAGGTAGGAAGAAAACAAGTTAATCATCGTGTCATAGAAATTAAAGATGGAAATATTTTAAGAAGCCAACATTGGTTACTTTTATCAAGTGCAGAATCAAAAGAGAATCTCTTTTCTTTGAGATATTAACAAGTCTCAAAATCTCTCATCTAAAAATTGTAGCTGTCACCCAAAAGTAAATAAAAATTAAAAGCTGGTGCCAGAAAATCCATGATGAACAAAAAAAAAATTCAAACTTAAAAAAATAAATAAAAATAGTAGCCCTCTTGGTTTCACCTCTTTCTCCAGCTACCTCTGCATAGCTCATAGTTCACCTTAATCAGGCTTTCATCTGACCAGTCCAGTCAAACAGATCTTGTGGAGGTTGCCAGTGACCTATGTCTGCTAAGGCTAAGCCTTCATCTTGCTGGACACTTTCCTCAGCCGCAACAAACACAGTGAGTTAAGCTCTCCTTGAAATACTTCCCTCCTTTCGCTGGTGTCCTTCCAGCTTACCCTTGCTAGCAGCTCCTCCTCCTCCTCAACCAGACCCAGGAATAGGCTGGAGGACCCAAGAGCTGACCTTGGCCCTCTCTGCCTTTTTAAATAATTTATTTATTTATCTTTGGCTGTCCTGGGTCTTCCTTGCTGCGTGGGCTTTCTCTAGACTCAGAGAGTGGGAGCTACCATCTAGTGTGCAGGCTTCTCACTGCAGTATCTTCTCTTGTTGCAGAACATTGGATCTAGGTGCGTGAGCTCTACGGTTGCCGCTCCTGGGCTCTAGAGCATGGCTCAAAAGTTGTGGTGCACAGCTTAGCTGCTCCAAGGCATGTGGGATTCTTCCTAGGCCAGAGGTCAAACCCGTGTGCCCTGCATTGGCAGGAAGATGCTTTACCACTCACTGAGCCACCAAAGAAGTCCCCTCTCTTTCCATGCACACTCTTTCCCTATGTGACTTTATCCAGTCTTGTGGATGCAGTTCATTCTCTCAATGTCTCTTTCATTCTCTCCCTCTCACAGAAACACACATGATTTTTAAATTTAAATTCCACATTTCCAGCCAGGATCTCTTCCTCTGTCTTGAGACTTCCCATTAGTTTTCTTCCCTTAAAACACAGTGTGTGCTAATTCAAAAGCTTTTATAGGAGTGAATTCACTTTAGAAATATGTGTTTGGTACCAATTAGGTGCCAAATAGAATGAAAACATGTTTTAAATTGTTAGTTAAAAATGTATAAAACCAAGGGGAGGATCACCATTTGACCAGAATGCCGTCTCTTATATTATTTAACCATTTAAAAATGTCCTTTTAATTGAATTTGTTGAGAGGAATTACAGGAGTTTGGATCTGGGGTGCCAGACTAGCTGATCTCAAATTCTGAATCTACCACAGTGAGCTCTACCTTTGGAGGGGTTACTTCTGGATATCGTGGTGTTTTCCTTGTGTGAACTTGAGGAGTAATAGTAGCTATTGTGCGTCTTAAATGAGCTAATTTACACAAAATACTTAAAACTGTGCGTACCACATAATAAGCTCTACCTATCATTTGCTGTTATTTTTCTATAAATGCAAATTGAACATTTTTCTTAAGATGAAACATCTCAAAGTCTTGTTTTATTAATTAGTTTACCTGTTTATCCACAGTGTACCTTTTTATGAAAATGTATCTTTTATACTAAAAATGCCACAAATCTGGTACAGCATCCTAACTCGATTTGGTTTCTAACCCTTGGCCAACTGCGGACTGTTGCTAATCCCAATTCGAAAGTCTTTACAGAGTGTCTTCATTTAAGAACTATGTATTCAGCAACTTTAAATACAAAGGATAATGAAGTAGTATTTAAAATATGCTCTGTTGAAATGTGTAAACCAAACCGGAGGGCCCCTTGTGCAGGGGTAGGGTAGAACTTTGATATTCAACCAGCCAGATGACCCCATCTGACTTCACAGGGAATTCTGCCAGTATAATGACTGCAGGCGCAGTTGCTGGAATGAATTTAGATATTTTAAAATCTTGCAAATTAATTCCCATAGGCACAGAGAAATTCTATTGTCTTCATGTTAAAGGATTTAAGAATAACAAAACAAGGATTGTGACCAGGAGAGAATGGTCTCTAAAGAAATGTCATTTTGTTGGACGTTGTGGGGAATCCTCAATTGTGCTTAAAAATAGATGCCTTAAATTATAAAAAAGTTAGGAGGTAACTTTTAATGCTTATTTATTCTAGGCCCAGCACTGTGCAAGTTTACTTAAAGAATTGCAAAATGGCTCTCTCCAAAATAGAACACGTCTAATTAGTAGCAGGTTTATGTCTGTCATAACTGAGATTAAGAGAAATAATATCAACAGAGCGAGACATTCTACTCATGAAACAGAGAAATATTTTCTACAACCGCTCAGGATAATGACACAAAATGATACAAACTGGTGGGATAACTATCAAAACCCGTTTAAATACTTGAAAATTAAACATGCAATTAAAGAATAAAGTCATTCAGAAAGATAAAATATCATTTCCATTTCCATTAGTTCTTCGACCTTTAACATTCTTTCTACCCATATTTACAAAAGATAGCTTCAATATCTACATTTCACTGACAGTAAAAAGCTCAAAAAGTTTTGGTGCAAAAAACTGAAATACGCTCAGATGGCAATTTTACTGAATCTGTGAACATACTTGCTTTTAAGTGGATAGAAACCATGTAAAATAAACTACACAGAAGTGTTAAAGAAATTCGACTTAGGAAAGTAAATTGAGAGTCTAAACTTACTGATTTCTTTGCGTGATAAACTTGGGCTCAGCAGCTGTGCCCAAAAGCAGGAATTGGAACTCTTCACAGTTTCTACCCATCTCACACTGTCTACCTATCTCTCTGCATTTGACCACCACTTCTCTAATAGAGGGGGAAGAGAGAACTAGCGAGAATGCATTTATCTGTGTTTATGCAGAAAGCTAACTGAAGTAACTGGTGGATGTCTTCATTATATGATCTTTCACACAGTAGAACACCTTATCTGATGCTGCTTTTTCCCCTCTCAGTCTCATGCCTGCCATTAACAAATTATGCTTTGAAATGTGCCGTGATGTAAAAAGTGGCTTAAATTTTCACAAAACGACTACATCTTCGTAACAAAAATCTTTCCAATAGGTAACTTCAGTAGCACTTTCCAGGGATTGTTAATTCTCAGAAAGTTGCCCCTAATATCCCATCAAAATACCCCTTCCTAAAAGTTCAGTTATTGCCTATGCTGGGTTTAGAGGAAACCAAGATGAGCTTTTTTTAACCACTCAAAGAATGTCCCTGTGCAAACTTTAGGGGCCTGTTCCTCAAAGTTGGGGCCAAGGACTGGCATCATAATGGCAGGACCTTCCCCAGAGTAGAATTTACCTCTAAACAAAGGTAATATCTCTCATATTGAATTCTGAAAGACTATTCATTTCCTTAACAGTCTTCCTAACCCCCAACACGGCTAGGAAATGCTAAATTTTTTCTCCATTTCTCAAAGGCCAATAAAATATTTGACCTTTCGTACTGCCTTATTCTAGTGTGTGTCTTCTTAGTAATTTTAAGTCATAAGACAGCAAAATGGCACCATGAGAATGTTCTTTGGTACTAAAGGAGGGAGGTGGCTCTTTGGACCAATGAAGCTTCAGATAATGCAGAGTCATCCATTGTACAAGATACACTAAATCATTGCTGTTCAGTCTCTAAGTCATGTCCAGTTCTGCGAGACTGCAGCATGCCAAGCTTCTCTGTCCTTCATTGTCTCCCTAAGTTTGCTCAAACTCATGTCCATTGCTTTCTTAACTAATTCTCACCACTTTACCCAAGTTATGCAACTTGTTCAAGATGAGTTGTTCAACTATAAATTGGAGATAATTAAACAGACTTCTATTGTAGGGAACTGTGAAAGTTAAATGTAACATCATACAGCCAATGGTTTATCACAATGCCTGGAACTTGCTAAATATGTTAGTCCCCCTTCTTTAAAGCAAGAAGAGTTACAGAGGGTTGTACCATGTGATAACCTGACATTTCTGGTCTGTTGTGACATTGCAGCCCAAATGCTTCTCTTCAGGCCACATGAGTCTTAAAGACTTTCACTGCTTATTATGTTTCTGCTTCATCTATGCCATGATAACTAATGGGTTGGCCAAAAAAAGTTTATTTGGGTTTTTCTGTAAGATGTGACAGAAAAACCCAAATGAACATTTTTGGCCAACCCAATATTTAGTGCTGCAAACTTACAATAGACACTGACATCCAGCTCCTGACATATAACTTCCTTTCTGTAGATGTTCAGCATGTTTGGTTAACTTGAATGTGTCATTTAAAGTGGTAACCTTAGCACTTTTACTGTAACACAACAAATTATATTGTTCTAGATATGACATAGCTCAAATGAGTATGTCACTGGGCTGGTATTCAACTACAAAAAATTCTGGGATATCCAAATATTTTCACAGGACTCTTAATGTTTTCAATTCAGGGATATGACCTTCACAGTGTCACTCACAAAATGCCACTGAACGCCTTATTTCTGAAGCACATAGATCACCTGCAGCAAACACCAATTTTGCAGCAGCTAAGCAGCTGGGAACAGGTTTGGTGGGCAGACTCCTTTTCCTATGACGACTTCTCCTCTTTTCCCACTATTTGAGTAACTAAGTATAAAGAAGCATACTTGACTCCTATTGGATGTCTTGGGCTTCCCAGATGGCTCATTAGTAAAGACCCACCTCCCAATGCAGGAGGCATGAGTTTGATCCCTGGGTTGGGAAGATCCTCTGGAGAAGGCAATGGCAACCCACTCCAGTATTCTTGCCTGGAGAATCCCATGGACAGAGGAGCCTGGCAGGCTCAGTCCACGGGGTCACAAAGAGTCAGACACGACTGAGCACTCACGCACACATATATGGGATGTCTTATGGGAGCAGAGCTGTTTGATTATCTGCATTAAACCAGACTTTGCTCTTCTCTGTTGTTCAACTTTTTCTTGCTTAATAATTAAGGATGAATGTGGCAAACTGAGTGCAGGTTTATATATTACATTTATAGACAAAAGCTCATCCAGAAGAGTCTATGTGGTTAACAGAGATTGGAACAACTTCCCTGGCTCCAGACTGGAGACACCCTTCCCTCAACACAGCAAAGAATCACTCTCTACTGTAACTACTCCTCTGTTTGTTAAACTTATTAATTGCATCTGATACTCTGTCTGCGTCAGTGGTCATTACTCATTAACTCCTCTGCCCAAACCAGTGTGTCAACTTGAGGTTTTTCTATGACACTAAATGATTCCACTGGATCTGGGCACGAGATCATGGGATGGACTCTGGTTGGACTGAAGAGTAACCATTATTCCTTCAACAGAGAGAGCAGTAGGGGAAAAGAGGAAAGGTCTATAGGGAAAGAACATCCAGAAAACACAGGAAGGAAGCGCTAGAACTAGTTTTCCTATGATTTCATTTGTCAGTTATATCTCATATAAGCTGAGAAGTAAAAACAAACAAACAAACAAACAAAACTTTGACTCTGGTAATTCCCAAAGACCTTTTTTGGTCATCTGGCGTCTGCCAACATGCTCTGACTTCAAGGGTACAAAATTTTTGATATTATTCCTGAGGAAAGAGTGAAGATGTGAGATAGCCACAATTTATTTTCTGCTATACTATTACAAAATCTTGTATTTTTACCAAACTGATTTCATTAAGGGAAGATCAGAGGCTCATAATGAGTGGATAAGACACAAAACAGTACATTTTAATATTCTTTCTGAGATGAGAGAACCTCAGTGTCAAAGCCAAGGGTCAGAGGAGAGCTAGCAGGGGTTGCCCAGATGGGCCAGAGGCAACAAGGAAATGGTGTTAGATGTTGCAGGTGTGGAGGATGGGCATTATGAAGGTACCCAGTCAAGTGTAATGGACAGAGATGAACTAATGAACCATCATCAGTGGAATTACCCTGCCTATCAGGAGGAATATCAGAGGGAGAATCATTTTGGATTGCTCTGATTTTCACTAGATTGTAAGAGTGTCAGAAAGTAACTCAAAGCCAGAATGGTCTCCTCATTGAATTTCTATCCATTCATTGCTTTATCTACATGACTAGCAAAAGATTCACGCATGGTTCCCAATATTAACTCTGGGATAATGAAGAAGAGCTAATTAACACTCAGGATGGGAAGTGTGACAAACCAAGCTCTTAGCCAAGAAAGGCGAGTGGACATCTAAGGTGAGGGGACATCTAAACTGCTCTTCTGTTTGGCATGTTTTGACTTGTGACATTGGTAATCTCCCCACATGGTTCCAGGGCTTTACTCTGTGTGTGTCAAACAGGGCAAAAGCTTAAGCTTTCACTGAAGGTTGAGTAAGTAGTCCTGAGATTAAAATAGTGCCCAGGAGTCCTGAATATACTGGAACATCACACTGGCTTAATTAAGTTACAGGACTTCAGTTTCTCTTTCTTTATAGTTAGGCTAAGATAGACATGGAAACAGACACAGATTTAACAAACTCATAGACGAAGAGATAGAAAATCTTGTGGTCAAGGCATAGGGGATCTCCTATCAGGCTGCTGTTATGAGAATTCCAACTCCCCAGCTTCCTTGCATGTAAGGTTGTGCAAGATACTTATTACGCTCTCCAGACTAGGCTCCCTTATCTTCAAGATGGATATTATAGAAATTACTGCACAGGGCTGTTGAGAAAATTAAATGAGATAAGGACTTCCCTGGTGGCTTAGTCGGCAGAGAATTCACCTGCAATGTGGGAGACCTAGGTTTGATCCCTGGGTTGGGAAGATCCCCTGGAGAAGGGCATGGCAACCCACTCCAGTATGCTTACCTGGAGAATCCCCATGGACAGAGGAGCCTGGTGGGCTACCATCCATGGAGTCACAAAGAGTTGGACATGACTGAGTGACTAAGCACAGCACAAGGTGTCCATAGTATTTAAAATAGTATCCTGTGAATGGTGAGTGCTCAGTTAAAGTTAATTGCTGTTACATGTTTAAATAATTTCACTGGATACGAGGCAGTACTACATTGTATTTCTCTATTCATGCTCTTGGGGGAAATTGAGCCTCTTCTGCTATAGAATCTCTCCCAGAGAATCCTATATTGATTCAACACTGAGGGCTTCTAGTCCTCTTGAGACTGAAATCAGTGCCTCCAATGATACAAGGTCAAGGGTCCCCCACTATATGGCATTCATGGTTCTCAAAGTGTTATGAGACCTCTTAACTTTAAGAGGGAATTCACGGAATTACCTTTTGATTGCCTCCATAGGTTCTTTTCCATGTTTATATTTTAATAAACTATTAAACATTTTTCTTAATTTTCCAATCATTTATATATTTTTCTTAGGATTTTATTTCAAAGGTGCATAGATTTAGCTTTGACAATTTCCCTTTAGGATTCCAGTCTCTGAGAATCTAATCTTCAGCCCTGTCTTGGATCAAATATGTCTTTTAAGTATTTCCCATGCTTTCACCTTTTTCTTGGACTTGAAGTATTATAATTTGTAAGTAGATGTCAGATTAGGAAAACTAACCAGATTACCCTGAACAGTTTATATAACTACATCTATAATAACTCTAGAGATGTCATTTTTGTCTTGAAGCAACCCAGAAAATGAAATGCTAGTTTATTTTTGAGAACCTTTGGTCCCATCACTTCATGGGAAATAGATGGGGAAACAGTGGAAACAGTGTCAGACTTTATTTTTTGGGGCTCCAAAATCACTGCAGATGGTGACTGCAGCCATGAAATTATAAGACGCTTACTCCTTGGAAGGAAAGTTATGATCAACCTAGACAGCATATTGAAAAGCAGAGACATTACTTTGCCAACAAAGGTCTGTCCAGTCAAGGCTATGGTTTTTCCTGTGGTCATGTATGGATGTGCGAGTTGGACTGTGAAGAAAGCTGAGCACTGAAGAATTGATGCTTTTGAACTGTGGTGTTGGAGAAGACTCTTGAGAGTCCCTTGGACTGCAAGGAGATCCAACCAGTCCATTCTGAAGGAGATCAGCCCTGGGATTTCTTTGGAAGGAATGATGCTGAAGCTGAAACTCCAGTACTTTGGCCACCTCATGTGAAGAGTTGATTCATTGGAAAGACTCTGATGCTGGGAGGGATTGGGGGCAGGAGGAGAAGGGGATGACAGAGGATGAGATGGCTGGATGGCATCACAGACTCGATGGACGTGAGTCTGAGTGAACTCCGGGAGATGGTGATAGACAGGGAGGCCTGGCGTGCTGTGATTCATGGGGTCGCAAAGAGCCGGACACGACTGAGTGACTGAACTGAACTGAACTGAAAGGAGATGTCTACATTTCTACTCGGGTGAAGTTCACAGTGGTTTAAGCACTATCTGACAATGATTCCCAATGGAATGAGAAAAACGCAGAGCCTCAGACATGTACATAATCACAGGCACCTCTAATGCTGATGCTTGCAATGTTACTGGAGCTGAGGGGTGGAGAACAGGAAGTGGGCACATTGATTCTGCCAGTACCACAATAACTGAAACCAATCTGATGACTGAAGAAAGTCTCATTGTTTTTGAACACAGATAGTTTAGACTTGGTGTCAATATTGGTCAGGTTTATAAAATTTCATGACTCCACTTGAACTATTCAAGAACCATTCATGATGATTTTCCTAGAATTTTCAAAGTGAAATCTTTTGCTCCAAAAGTTCCTGCCATAAGGATTATAGCTGCTGCTTGTGTTGTGCTTAGTTGTGCTCGACTCTGTAATCCCATGGACTGTAGCTTACCAGGCTCCTCTGTCCATGGAATTCTCCAGGCAATAATATTGGAGTGGGTTGCCATTTCTTACTACAGGGTATCTTCCCAACCCAGGGATCAAACCTGCATCTCTAGCGTTTCCTGCATTGGCAGTGGGTTCTTTATCACTGTGCCACCTGGGAAACCCTAAAGGTTTATGGCTTATACCAAGCAAAATGATATCAGCTGATCACAAGTCACATAGCCCTGAATAAAACACAGTTTGAATGGCATATTGTGGAAAGAATGATCAGCTCTCTGCTGATCATTGTGTGCAGGCTAGGCACACAACTAGCCTGCATTTCCCAGACTCCCAGCTTCAGCCAGGCTGGTTTCCCAAAAGGTTGCCTACAGAAAAGATTTCCTGCAGCGAGCATCCTGCCCTATGTTGATCCATGAGTGGCGAACAAGTTTATGCTATATTTAAGCCACTACCCGTTTGGGTCTATTTATGAAAGAAGTTTAGCACTGGAAGGAGGTGGAGTATGGCATCTCAAAATATGTCACCTGGGCATAAGGGTGACTTTTGAGCTAAAGGCACTTGTAAAACAGCAGGTGCAAGGGAACACTTTAATCTCTCTTTTCTTCCTGAAAACAGGACACAGAACTTCCATGCAAAAGACGCTGTCCCAGTCCCAGGAGGAAGGAAACTTTATCATCAGAGACTGGTGTCAAGAAGAGACATCTATACAGATCTTGTTAAAATAACTCTTATCTTTCTTGAGTCTCCTCATATATTTTAGTTACTTTCCCACAAATGCCTCGCTTCATTCAACCTAGTTTACAAACACTGAGGTCTCACCATTTCTTTGGATCTTCGTTTTCCCATGGGGGCTCTCGTGGACATGTGAGAACCTGTATACTTTGCTCCTCTGTTGATCCACCTTATGTCAATTTAATTCTCGCACTGGGCTAGAGACACCGAAAAAGAGATAAAGTTTGGTTTCCCCTATAGCACATCCCAACTAACTATATACGCCATATTTTAAAATTATACACTGTTAGTACCATCACACATGAGTAGAGATACCTTAACTTCATTTTAGTCCTTTTCAGTTCATCAAAGGTGTTTTGACAAACTTTACTGTTTAGGAATCTCACAATAACCTTTGACAAATAGCAATGCTAGGAAAATATATATGTATAGTCAAAGCTATAGGTTTGTCAGTAGTCATGTTTGTATGTAAGAATTATAACATAAAGAAGGCCGAGTGCCAAAGAATTGATGTTGTTGAATTAGGATTCCAGTCTCTGAGAATCTAAACTTCAGCCCTCTCTAGGATCAAATATGTCTTTTAAGTATTGCCCATGCTTTCGCCTTTTTCTGGAGAAAAAGATCTTCTCCACCTTGTGCTGGAGAAGACTCTTGAGAGTCCCTTGGACTGCAAGGAGACCAATCCAGTGGATCCTAAAGGAAATCAAGCCTGAAATTTCATTGCAAGGATTGCTGCTGAAGCTGAAACTCTAATACTCTGGCCACCTGATACAAAGACAACTCATTGGAAAAGACCTTGATGCTGGAAAAGATTGAAGGCAAAGGGAGAAGGGGGCAGCAGAGAATGAAATGGTTAGATAGCTTCACTGACTCAATGGACATGAATTAGAGCAAACTCTGGAAGACAGTGGAGGTCAGAGGAGTCTGGTGTGCTACAGTCCTTGGGTTTGAAAGAGTCAGATAGGACTTAATGACTGAACAACAACAACATGTTTCTTGAAAGCAGTACTGCATTAGGTAACTTTAAAGTCACAATTTAAAACAAAAGAAAGAAACTTTGAGTTCAAACTTTTGATATTATGAAACAGAAAATCCCATAGAACCAGTAAAAAGAAAAGTAAACCAAGTTGCTATCTCAAACCTGAGTTGGTAATTAGTGCACTTTGAAGAGATATTCTGTAGTCCAAATGACCAATAAGAAATCATTATTGACATCATAATTGTCCTTACCTGCTAAAGAGGACATATTAATAATGATACCACCTTCACCTCCATTTTGCTTGCTCATGTAATCCAAGCCCAGGTAGGTTCCACTGATCACAGAAACCTAGTCCAGGGGCAGAAATAGGAAAAGCAACAGAATCATTATATTTTATGATATAGTCACAACCCAACGTTTCTATTGCTATCTCAGACACTGATGGAGATTCCTGCAAAAGTTATCAATGAAAGGTTATGAAATGGCTGTGTTTTTGTTTTAAGTTAGTCATTAACTCTTTTGTTTGCCTAAACTTGTAGAGCTCATCACATTTCTGCAAAATTTCATAGTTGCCCAATTTCTGAGATTTTATGACAAATGTTATATTGCAAAAGTATCTTATTAACTTTCGTTAATTCACAGCACCTTCAAGAATTCTATATATTCTTTTTCTCTTCTAAATACTGGATACAAAATTTATTCACCCTGTTTAGCCCATAGTTCTCTTGCCCAAGTATTCTATCTATCTGCTGTGTTTCATTCTCTTGCCTCTTGGAATATATCATAGTGGATACCCTTGATTGCCTGTACAGTTCTCATTTCCTTCTTTTTTGCATTGGTATTTACTTCTTCATGTAATACAAAGGAAGGTGATCTCCCTTGCTTTAGTGCTGACAGTGGTTAATCTAATTGAGTCACAGAAATCCCATTCCCCTTGCCTGTGACTGGTTTAGGAGATGAAAGTGACCCATTTCCCAGCCAGTAAGACCAGAGAAGGAGTCAGCTGCAAGTCGGGTCCAGATTGGGGAGGGTGATGAAAGAGTATGCTACAGAGAAAATTTTCAGTGCTCTTAAGAAACCCAAATGATTGCATTACTCCCTTTTCATTGCTTTGTATGCAGGGAATGGCAGGGACATTACTTAGAAAAGCGGAGATATTATTTTGCCAACAAAGGTTCAGTTCAGTTGCTCAGTCATGTCTGACTCTTTGCAACCTCGTGGAATGCAGTACAGAAGGCTTCCCTGTCCATCACCAATACCCAGAGCTTGCTCAAACTCATGTCCATCCAGTCAGTGATGCCATCCAACCATCTCAGCCCCTGTCATCCCCTTCTCCTCCCGCCTTCTATCTTTCCCAGCATCAGGGTCTTTCCAATGAGTCAGTTCTTAGCATCAGGTGGCCAAAGTAATGGAGTTTCAGCTTCAGCATCAGTCTTTCCAATGAATACTCAGGACTGATTTTCTTTAGGATGGACTGGTTGGATCTCCTTGCAGTCCAAGGGACTCTCAAGAGTCTTTTCCAACACCACAGTTCAAAAATATCAATTCTTCAGTGCTCAGCTTTCTTTACAGTCCAACTCTCCATTCATACATAACTACTGAAAAAACCATAGCTTTGACTAGATGAACCTTTGTCAGCAAAGTAACGTCTCTGCTTTCCAATATGTATCCAGAATGGTCATAGCTTTTCTTCCAAGGAGCAAGTGTTTTTTAATTTCATGGTTGCAGTCACCATCTGCAGTGGTTTTGGAGCCCCCAAAAAGAAAGTCTCTCACAGCTTCCATTTTTTCCCCATCTATTTGCCGTGAAGTAATGGGACCAGATGCTAAGATCTTAGTATTCTGAATGTTGAGTTTTAAGCCAACTTTTTCACTCTCCTCTTTCACTTCCATCAAGAGGCTCTTTAGTTCTTCTTCACTTTCTGCCATAAGGGTGGTGTCATCTGCATATCTGAGGTTATTGATATTTCTGCCAGCAATCTTGATTCCAACTTGTGCGTCATTTAGCCTGGCATTTCTCATGATGTACTCTGAATATCAGTTAAATAAGTAGGGTGACAATATACAGCCTTGACATACTCCTTTCTCGATTTGGAACCAGTCTGTTGTTCCAAGTTTGGTTCTAACTGTTGTTTGTTGACCTGCATACAGATTTCTCAAGAGACAGGTCAGGTGTTCTGGTATTCCCATCTCTTTCAGAATTTTCCACAGTTTATTGTGATCTACACAGTCAAAGACTTTGGCATAGTCAATAAACCAGAAGCAGATGTTTTTCTGGAACTCTCTTGCTTTTTCTATGATCCAAAGGATGTTGGCAGTTTGATCTCTGGTTTCTCTGCCTTTTCTAAATCCAGCTTGAACATCTGGAAGTTCATGGTTTACGTACTATTGAAGCCTGGCTTGGAGAATTTTGAGCCTTACTTTGCTAGCATGTGAAATGAGTGCAACTGTGTGGTAGTTTGAACATTCTTTGGCATTGCCTTTCTTTGGGATTAGAATGAAAACTGACCTTTTCCAGTAGTCATGTATGGATGTGAGAGTTGGAACATAAAGAAGGCTGAGTACTGAAGAATTGATGCTTTTGAACTGTGGTGTTGGAGAAGACTCTTGAGAATCCCTTGGATTGAAAAGAGATCAAACCAGTTAGTCCTAACGAAAATCAGTTCTGGATATTCATCGGAAGGACTGATGCTGAAGCTGAAGCTCCAATACTTTGGCCACTTGATGCAAAGAACCAACTAATTGGAAAAAATCCTGATGCTGGGAAAGACTGTAGGCAGGAGGAGAAGGGAGTGACAGAAGATGAGATGATTGGATGGCATCACCGACTCAATGAACATGAGTTTGAGCAAACTCTGGAAGTTGGTGACAGACAGGGAAGCCTGCCATGCTGTAGTCCACGAGGTGGCAAAGAGCTGGACATGACTGAGTGACTGAGCAACAATGCTGGAATGAAGTTATAGAGACAGCATCGTTAAGAGGGAACCACCATGAAGGACGGCAGATGGGAAAGATGACAGGGACTGTCCTGATGATATCACAGAGCTGTAGCATCAAGCAGCCCTGAACTCGGTGTCCTGTGAGATCACATAGCTGTTTCACCTAGACTGAGTGGGGGATTATTGTTCCCTGGACACATGGTCTTCAGTAATTAAACCACTTAATTTTGTTCATCATTCTTCCAGCTACCTTTTTGATAGCTAATTCTGTTTTATTACTGACACCCACATATAGGCACCTTTTCGGTATTATTCTAACATTTAAGAATGAATTGGCACTTCTATGGTGGTCCAGTGGTTAAGAATCTGCCTTGTAGTGCAGAAGACACTGGTCTGACTCCTGGTCCTGAAAGATCCCACACGCCACAGAGCAACTAAACCCATGTGCCACAACTACTGAGCCTGTGCTCCATGACAAGAGAAGCCTGTGCATTATAACCTGAGATAGCCCCTGCTCTCCACAACTAGAGAAAGCCTGAGTGCAGCTACAAAAACCCAGCACAAGCAAAAGTAAATAAATAGGAACTAACCACTATCAAAAGCAACTTGTGACATGCAACGTATTTGAAACCGTACATTCCCTTTTCGGAGAAGGCGATGGCACCCCACTCCAGTACTCTTGCCTGAAAAATCCCATGGACGGAGGAGCCTGGTGGGCTGCAGTCCATGGGGTCGCTGAGTCAGACATGACTGAGCGACTTCCCTTTCACTTTTCACTTTCATGCATTGGAGAAGGAAATGGCAACCCACTCCAGTGTTCTTGCCTGGAGAATCCCAGGGACGGGGGAGCCCGGTGGGCTGCCATCTGTGGGGTCGCACAGAGTCGGACAGGACTGACACGACTTAGCAGCAGCAGCAGCAGCAGCAGCAGCAGCAGCAGCAGCATTCCCTTTTAGAATTAAGAACGCCTCTCCCTTCCAACTCAGACTTTTAATAGAAAATTTCCTTTTGACATCTTAATTTTTATGACTTTCATTTTTTACAATACTGGAAAGAAAACAATATAACAGAGAATGAGATAACGAGCCTGAACCTGAGGGCATATATTGATGGTTACCTTCTTTTTATTTTAAAAATTCCTTTTGGAGTTTTCTTGACAAGCATTCAGAGTTGCCTCTATACCTAACAGTAGTTTTAACACAAAGAAGTAAACTGAAGATTCAAGCCATGTATCAGTGTGATATTAAGCAAACTCAGGGAGATTGAATAAAACTTGCACGATTCCCTTTTAAAAGGAAAAAAAAAAAACACCTTCAGTGGTTTATACAAGAAGGATTAAAAAATGTACATGACTGGAATTACTGAAGTCAGATTCTGTGTGTTTCTGTCCAGGTCTCTGCATGTCTGAACAGGATTTCTGTTTATGCGTATTGGCACTACTCTTTTATTCTCAGGTATTTACAGCTTTGCTGACACCTGTTTTGGGTTTTCAACATCTACATGATACAGCCAGATAGAAGATTGAGGAATGTTTCCAATTTTTTTAAAAGCTATATTTATTTCCTGGTTTTTTTTTGATTGAGGAGGAAAAATAATTGTCATGCTATCTATTATCAGGTTAAGAAATGAGTACTTTTTCAAATGAAAGTATTCTTCAAATAAATCTACAAGAAAAAATCTCTAATGTTTTAGCTGGACATATATGATATTTTCACCTCTTTTCCTTTACTATGACAATCTCTTCCACATCCCAGATCATATATTAAGGAAAATTCAATGTCTAATTTTACGTGTGGTTAGTCACTCAGTTGTGTCCGACTCTTTGCAAGCCCATGGACTGCAGCCAGCCTGGTTCTCTGTCCATGGGAATTCTCCAGGCAAGAATACTGGAGTGGGCTGCCATGACCTCCACAGGATCTTCCCAACCCAGGGATCGAACCCAGGTCTCCAGCATTGCAGGTGGATTCTTTACCGACTGAGCCACCAGGGAAGCCCTAATTTTACATAGTGAGAATAAATAAAAACTTGACTATTGACAAAATAATCTAATGAACACAGGCTTACTCAATATTTTTGGTTATGAGAGAATTTTTATATGTATACTGAAATTACAATTGTTTAGTATTCCAAATCTTAAAGTAGTTTTTTTCATGAATTAAGGCATTCTGTAACTTAAAAATCACTCTCATAAATTCCCCTATCCTGGAAATGATTCTCTAGTAATAAAGATAAATGCATAAATGAACTTAGCTCCTCTCATTAAGCATCATGTCTTCTCTTATACACACAAATATGTATAGACAGGATTCTCTGGGGGCTCAGCAGAAAAAAAAACCACCTACAACGCAGAAGACCCAGGAGACATGGGTTTAATCCCTGGCTTAGGAAGATTCCGTGGAGGAGAGCATGGGCTTCCCTGGTGGCTCAGACAGTAAAGAAGAATCTGTCTTCAATGCAGAAGACCTGGGTTTGATTGCCAGGTTGGGAAGATCCCTGGAGAAGAAAATGGCTACCCACTCCAGTATTCTTGTCTGGAGAATTCCCTAGACAGAAGAACCATGGAGTCGCAAAGAGTCAGACACAACAGAGCACCATACACACACATATATGTATATATGTTCTATTTATATTTGTGTGTGTGTGTGTGTGTTTACTACTGAAATTTTCTAATCTGTTATTTCCTTTATCCCAGTTCCCTCCACTCTGGAGTTGTTTTCAGTTTATTTATGATTCTTGTGCTACATAGTAACTAAAGCAATTATAAAAAATTCTGTCATATAATCATAAAACTCTACCTTTTAGGTTCTTGTTTTTCCTCCAGTCAGTTTTCAAGGGAAACTAATAGAGATGATAATCTTTTTCTGAAATCTATTTTCATCTTTTTTTTCTTCCATGTTCAATCTTTCAACATTTCTGCTTATTTAGGGGGTAAATATGATTGTGTTCCCCCTTGCAGAAGCTACTTATAATTCAGGAAGCCTTGCCTAACTAACTAAAATAGTTCTATAGGGTCTTTAGGTATGATAGAGTTGCAATAACAGAAAGTAGTTATTAATTTAAGTTGTAATCAGCATGCTTGGGAGCCAAGAAAAAGGAGTATGCTTGACAACAGTGTTTCTATCTGTTTCCTCAACTCTTCATTAGAGGCAGAGTAGAGCAGAAAAGTCTACCTCATTTAGAAATGGGATGGTGGGAATGAAGACAATGTGACTTCATACAAATTATGCTTTATTGAAGCTTAACCAACCTTAGAGGTAAAAGGATTATTTTCATCTTTTTCCAATCTGGGAAATACAAAATCAGAAAAATGAAATAAAAATTCAAAAACATTTTATTTATTTTACTTTTATTTATTTCTTCGGCTGTGCTGGGTCTTAGTTATGGCATGTGGGCTCCAGTTCCCAGACCAGGGATTAAACTCGGGCCCCCTGTATTGGGAGCATGGATGCTTACCTATTGGACCATCAGGGAAGTCCCAAAAGTTCACGAATTTTAAATTCAGGTACAGAACAAATCCTTTTAAAGAATCCCCAGTGATAGCCATCAATTTTATTTAATTTTTATTTGAATATACTAATGGAGTCAATACAAGTTAGTCATATGTCCAAATTAAGTCGTAAGTCCCACCCGAGTGTGAATGAGTTATTTAGGTTTATTAAAGTTTCAAGTAGTGAAATAAATACATTACCAAATAACTTTATCAGTATTCAAAGTCAAGTGTACCTCTGCTCAATGGCCAGACCAACCGATAGTTATGTAAAAAGTATTTCTTTCCTGAATGTTCCTTGTGAGTCTGAGCAGCTACAAATAAGGCTCGTGTGGCTGATTTCAGACTGAAAAGGAAGGACAGAGAAGTCTCATGGGGAAAAAAGACTGGGAAGAGGTTTCCTGGAGCTCTTGTGTGGGACACACGGTGAGAACCACTGTCTGAAGAATAAAGAAGGGATAAATTTGGTAAGGAATAAAAGTGGAAGGATAGACGATACTGTTTGCAACACTGATGTAATAGGAAACCATCCAAACATCGTACTGAAACACTAAAACGAATATCCATGTCTGCAAAATATCACAGGATAGCAGTTTATTTTTCTAATACATTTTAATTGAACATCTACTAAGCATGCAAAGCAAAAATGTTCTGCCTTGAAAGAACTTACAGCATATAAGCATAAGTTGTACACGTATCAAAATAATTCTAACAAAATTTCAAAAACCGATAAGCCCTATGAGGATAAGTTATGTTATATAAGCTTTCAGAAGAGGGAATGATATGTGGTGAGGTTCTTTAACTAACTGGTGACTCTCTGACATGGACAAGAACATAGAAAAACATGGAAAAGACCAGACACGAAACTGTATAATTCAAGGAAGCAAATTATATCCAGAGCAGAATTGAAAAAAAACATTATACACAAACCACACACAAATATTTGCATTCTACTACCAGAGGTAATCCAGCTAGGAGGACAATGATTAGTCAGACTCTAATCTACTCTTGCAATGAGTATTGTAGGTAGCAGTGAAGGAACTTGTTTTTAAGTTATATATGGGTGACAAAGGTTATAGCTTGTTCTCTTTCTGTAACATTAAACAAATGTCATCAGTCTCTAGAGTTAAGCTAAGGAGTGGCCTCTGTCAGCAGAGTTCAAAGCAAAGTAAAGGCCAGTTGAGTTTCAGTGAGGAAGAATCCTGGAGAGTGAGCTATAACCAAAGGGGACAAATAAAATTCCCATCTTCCAGAATTCTCTATTTGAAGATAATGCAAGAACTTCCCAGCTTGGAGCAGATGTTTATTCACCTGTGTATTTATTAAAATAAAGCAAACATGCCCGCTCTGCTGGATGAAAACAGATCACTAGACTCCAACCTATTCCCCCTGTGATCTCTCTTCACTATTTTCATGTTTCTTTATATTAACTCTAATCATTGCACATGTTTTCTGACAGCTGATTTCTCAGAGAAAAGACACAGTAGTTACCCATTATGAATGAACTGAATATGGAAAACTTACATCCTAGGGACCTCTATCTATAAAATGTCTGGAGTTTTACTGAGGAAACGAAAATAATAGTGATACACAAGGGAAAGAACTGTTGTGTATTTTTTTTATTAGTATAGCTCAATTAAAAAAATCTGGTCAGTTTATGTGGTTTCAGAGAGTAGCATAAGTTCATAAAAACATATCTTCTTTAAATTCCTGAAGTTTCCAATTGGTTGCATGTTCAAAAACAATATTTTTTTAAGTCTGGCAACTAAAGGATATACTGAAGTATGGTTCATAATCAGTCAGGGATAACCACCAAAAAGTACACATAAAATGTACTATTTTCTTACCAGCCAAAGAAAATTAAGGCTATCCAATGGAATTTAAGATAAGCATGGAAACAGAACATAGACAAAAAGAAAATTTAGTGAACATGAAGTATGAACTAAAGCAAAAGGAATAAATCCTAACAGAAGAGTAAAAATAAATATGAGTGGCTTAAATTCACAAATATAAAAAGTTCTAGGATGTGATTTGAAAAATAAGATTTTAATTATACTGTTAGCAAGAGATAAAATTAACATAAAAGGATATTTTCATTTTCAAAATAAAGAAACAGAAAAAAGTATGCCTAGGTAAATGAGAATCAAAAGAAAACATGGATGCCAATTTTATATATGGAAATAGAAAACAAATAAAAAATCCCAGGTTGCAATAGGGTTACAACTTTAAAAAGTCAACAGTCGATTAATTATGATCACCAGCCATTTATGCAGAATTAAAACTGACAGGATGACTGAAAGAGGTAGGCAAATTGACAACTGTCATTTGAGATATAACTACATTCTATTCAGAAACAGAAAAATGAAGGAGATAAAGCAAGCAAAGGAATAACTGACAGCCAAATCAAATAGAAATATTTTCAGAAAATGATAAGATCTTATCATTCATAACAGAGACAGGAATATAAAATTAAATTAGGTGTTAACTAAGCAAAGTCAATGGCATTAGACATTGATATACCGTAATAAAGTAAGATTTAGCCAAGAGATGTAACTATGGTTCACAGAATGAAAATATTTCATTTTACTTATCTATACTATTTGTGTAAAGTAGAAGAAAATCAAAGAGTTGTCTCAACTCAGAAACAGCAGTTGTGAGGTCTCTAAACATATACACACACATCAGAAACATTTTGAGAGACACTTGACAAACACCTTTTAAAGTTATTTTGAAATACGATACCCAGGAATGCTTGAGACAAATTTTAGATAGAACTAGAAGGAGGGTGTTTGATCTGGGTCAAAGGATTTTAGGTATCTGTCAAGCTTGGGGTGCAACTCTGTACCTTAAAAAAAGTAGTGCTCACAGATTACCTTTTTTTGTGAGTTAGGGTAATTCTCATCAATTCTATCAAGTTGTTACAGTTAAGTCATTACTCATGAGAATGTCAATTCAAGTAAAATATTTATTGACTAAGCACTATCTTCAGGATATCGTGTTGATTACTGAGAGAAGAACAAAGAAAAACATCACATGGTACTTGTTTTTAAGAAGTTGGATATGGTGAAGTAGGGAGCACTCCCTATGTGTTTATATACACACCGTAGCCCCTCTGCACTTGACACATGCTTGCTTTGCAAGACTAATAAAAAAGATTACCAAATAAAAGAAATTACCAAGGGCATGGTGACCCCATGCCCAGCCCAGCTGTGACATCTGGCTTTAGCTAAAGCTTCAGTACTTCTAAACCCCAATGGTTTATGTCATGTGTTTATAAAATGGGATAATCAGTAAGCTTGTAATACAATGCAGAAAACAAATTTTATTTCCTAATTCTACATTTTCACAATTCAAGAAAGAATTAAATAATCATCAAACATTGTAGAAATGACACACATATATGCACGCACACACGTACACACTGACATTAATAATAAAAATCTTAATTATTACAAAGTACAATGATCACTTTAGCCTTGTTTTCTATTGCAGTCCTGGAACTAAATTTAGTTTTTAAATAAATAATGTAAGGCAGAAATTGGAAAGATTTTTTTCTGAAAAAATTCAAATGGTAAACATTTTAGGCATTGTGTATCACAGGACCACTGTCACAATTATGCAGCTCTATTGTTGTAGCAGAAAAGTAGCCAGAGACAACATGTAAATAAACGACCTTGGCTGTGTGCCAATAAGGCTTTACAGACACTGAAATTGGAATTTCATATATTTATACATTTCATTTTTTTCTTCTTTTCTTACTATTTTTTCAACTATTAAAACATGTAAAGCCCATTTGTAGCTTGCCGGTCATACAAAAACAGGTGGCAGGCTAGTTTGGCTGAAGATCATAGCTTGACAACTATTAAGTTATTCAATAAATGATTTTTTTTCCTATTTCCTTTAATATTTTAAGACAGATTTATTTTCATAATTGAAAATCTCAAATGTCTTCCTATTTGTGAAAGGAAGTGCTTTTTCCCCTAGCTTTTTGTAAATTCTCTTTTTCTAAATTGTAGGTCATTATATTGTTTCCATGAAAAAAACTCTTTTTTCCTTTTAAGACATCCTTTTATGAAATAATTGTAGAGAATGAACATGGTTTAGACAGCTTACCAAATTAATCTGCAGAGTTTTTTCCCAGTTCTTCTCATTATTCACTCCAGCATTATTGACCAAGATGTCCAGCTTTCCAAAGTGGTCTACAACTTTCCTAAAAGTATCTAGTAAAAAAAGAAGACGTTATAGATCCGTTCTTACTTTGCCCAGACACATTTATCACAGTGTATGCCCTGAAATGATGTTTCAACTTCTGCAGTCTTCTGGTGAAAATTACAGTCTTAGACTGTGGCTTATTGCTTTGCTTCTCAGTGTGGTTTGGAAGCCAGCACCATCAATCAGAATTACCTGGGAACCTGCCAAAAATGCAGAATCAGTGGTCACCACAGACCTACGGAATCAGAATCTTAACCCTAGTAAGATCCATAGACAATTTGTATGCACATTAAAGTTCTGTAAGCAGTACCTCAATGGGGTAAATTTTAGAGAGCTGAGCACCCTGTGCTAAGTGCTCTTGGAAGTCAGTTTGGGCAGCCAGCATCTCTGTCCCTGAGAAGTTACTAAAGTTCTGTGGCTTAGCCTATGACAAACATCCTTTTAAAAATAAGCCATATTATCTTCAGAAGGTGTCATATTAAACACTTGTGTACTCAGATCCATTATGACCTTTTCAGTGCATCTAGTACCTAGTGGGCTTCCCAGGTGGTGCTAGTGGTAAAGAACCTGCCTGTAAATACAGGAGGCACAAGAGATGCGGGTTTGATGGGGAGACGGGCATGGCAGCACACTTCAGCATTCTTGCCTGGAGAATCCCATGGACAGAGGAGCCTGGAGGGCTACCGTCCACAGGGTCACAAAGAGTTGGACATGACTTAAGTGACTTAGCAGGTACGCACACACTCTTCAGAACTCCACAACCACCTTACAGGAAATTAGGTTGTCAAATACTAATGGCGTCTCACGTATGGGCTCAAGCAACTTGCAATCTAGGTTTTGCTGACATTTAAATGCTGTGGCATCCTTTATAATTTGCCTAAACTCTTCCTGTTGCTTTTTTTTTTTTCATCTGTAGGTCACCTCCAAGAACTTTTTCACCTCTGTATTTTTATGATTTCAATGACGTCTCTTGGGCCACGTGTCTACATAGTTTTAAAAGTTGTAGGCCACACTAAATCCTGAAACTGGAAGAGTCAATGCCAAGTTTCCCTAAAATGCCAATAAACACTGATGTCCAGAAAACATGTGGCTTTCTCATTGACCATCATGGCTTCTCCTGGTCACTCATTATGTGTCTGGTTTCCTCCTCCACAATCAGTTATCCTTAAGGAACGTGTTTACAGCCAAGGTACTAATTTTAAATACTGGGAAGCAAAACAATTAAGGTTAAATGTCATGTGAAAAACTACATAAATTCAGACAGAAATAGCTTTCAGATGACCTCTACTGTTCCCTATTCTATCATCGTGGCTGTTGGGATTTGACATGACTTTACCCTTGAAGAAAAATACCCTGTGCAATCAGCAAAACTGTATCCTCTGGCAAAATACACAGCTCTGGCACTGTGTTTACAGGTCTCTTCTGCTCACACTTATAATCCATGTTATGGATCTTTATAAAATTTTCAGTTTAATTACATAATTTCCTTTAAAACAATTTCCCTGAACAATTTGTTTCCTTCTAACATACCACTCCATTTTCACTCTTTCACAGAACACTCCAACATTAAAAAAAAAAAAATCACACACAGACTCATCCATGTTAAGAAGTACTAAGATGACTTTCATGAAAGTTTTTTGATCCGTTAAAGATGTGCCTAGCAATTTTTTTCACTTAGTCTTTCAAAAAAAAAAAAAAACTTTGTAAAATACAAATGTTCTATTTTCTCATTTTTCCTAGAAATACATGTATTTTCTCATACCGATCGGTTGGACTTCTAAATGACCAAATCTGTTTTTTTGTCTACACCAATACTGTCTCTGGATTGGTCAAGTAGATCCGTCTGTCTTAAGCGAGTAGACAGAAACAGGAAAGCATTGAGGAAAATCTGACAGGAACTTTTCTTCTGCAATACAACTATTACTGTTTTTAAAGCATTTCATAGGGGAAAAATCAGGGAGAACATCTGGTCAAAAGCATCCAGCACAGCTGTGATGACCACCCTTGACCTTGCATTCTAGCATGTTCCAAGGAGAAACATTGCCACATTTGACTGCCATTGGATTCTGCCATCTTCCAGCTTTCTGGGAGAAGTAGTCTGCCGTAATCCCCTAGCCTACTTTATCTTTCTAAGTTCCATTTGCAAGTTCAATCATTTAATAACTACTGAAGCAGCATTATCTTGGAATACACCAAGGAA
Source organism: Capra hircus (assembly GCF_001704415.2). Taxonomy (NCBI): domain Eukaryota; kingdom Metazoa; phylum Chordata; class Mammalia; order Artiodactyla; family Bovidae; genus Capra; species Capra hircus. Next base: position 6,734,479 of record NC_030815.1, read on the forward strand.
TTTTGATTACATTATGTGCTGCCAAATGACTAAAAGAAAAGGATTTCTCAAACATGCTTGGCTTTTCTTCCTCCTTAGTTTGTGTATGTCTATTGGGATGTCAGATATCCCTCCTTAGTTTTTTTTTTAATGTCTATTGGGATGTCAGGTAGCAGTCGGCTATCTCTTGGAGCTCTGAGGTATTTGCTCTGCAGGAGGTAGCCCCTCCGCCACGCCAAGCTAGCTCTCTGGCGCAGGCTGCCTTCAGGTTGCTACTTGCTCGAAGCGCGCTCCGCGCTGATGGATTGATTTTCCCCTCGCTTACCTCTCAGTTGTTCCTGATCGGCCACATCGCACTGAATAAACAGAGTCTTCTGAGGTTCAAACTTCTCATCCAGGGCAGCTTTACACTTGACACCTGCTTCGAGATTCCAATCGACCAGCGCTACCTACGGACAAAAGGAGAGGAATCGAGATCCTTCGCGCCTGGTAAAACAGGCAGACAGACCGACAATACAGAGACAACAGGAAGCTCCTCGTTTGGACCTGAGATCGGGCAGTTTACAGATCGGGTTCTCTGTCAGCGCATTCGAAGTCCGCTGGAGTGCGCCAGCCTGGACAGCTCTGGAGGCGGCAAGGAGAGCCCCGGGGGCGCAGCCTGGGTCGCTCACTCCCCGGGGCCTCGACTGGAGAGCGGGTCTCGGGTGGGCCGTGCGCCTCGCCGCGCTTACCTTGGCGCCCTTGAGCAGCAGCGCCTCGGCGGAGGCTCGGCCGATGCCCTGGGCCGCGCCAGTCACCAGCGCCACTTTGCCGTTCACGTGCATGTCGCCGCCTGCGCTCGGTGGGCGAGCTCGGCGTCTCCGCGCGGCCGCGGCTTTTAAGGACCCTGCGCGCGCGCATGTGTGGCCGGGCCGCGCTCGCCCGCCAGTGGGCGGGGATGAAGCTGTCAAGCAGCGGCGGCACCCAGGACTGTGTCACCTGGCCCTGAGCGCTCCGGCCCGGCGATCTTTGCCTTCCTGACTCGTAGCCGAACCTGGGAGCCTCCCCCTGCACTAGGGCATGAGACATACGGTAAATAAACATCCCTGCCTCTGTGGAGCTTGTAACCTAAGCTAGCTGGGGAGATGATGATTTGGACGCAGGCTGGCTGGTTAAAGAGGACGCAGAAAAGTTACTCCCCAAGAAGAGATCCCTTCCGTGCGCTGAAGACCACCCCATAAAAGGAGGGCAGAGGAGAAGCTGAAGAGCTTGGAATCCTTCTCTGTGCCCAGGTCTTCCTCCCCACCCCACTCTCCCCTCACACCCCCACCCTCCAAATAATAGAAAAAGAAGAAACAAAACAAAACAAAAAAATAAAAACAGTAAAGCACAATTTTAGGGGCTGCCCTTTTGTCTTGATCTAAGTTTTTAATTCTTATCTCATGGACATCGAAGTGGGGATGGAGGGAGCAGAGGTGACTAACACCGTTTTTAGGTTTCTTTCTTTCTTTTTTTTTTTTCTTACTGAATTGTGCTTTAAAGTGCACTGTGCTCTGAACAGAAACCCATGGATCCTGTCTTTCAAGGCTGGAATTTTTAGGAGTCCTGTTGACACCCGGGTTTCAGATCAGTGTCAATTCTGGGTCACTCTGAGAGTGCCTAGCAAGAACTGTCATCACTGACTGCACTGGGCTTCCAGCCTCTCTGTCAGCCTGGTGAGGTGCAGGTTCAATGGAATGTTTGCTGGTTGAGTCATACTAGTTCTGGAGGCTTCCAGATAAGTATGGGACAGAGGTTCCTGGTCCTCCAGGAACTTGAGCTTGAGCTGTTGCACTAAGATGCATTCAGTTGGGGGTATTCCGCTGACTTTGTCTTTCTCTCTTTCCTGTTATCATCTGCAGGCTTCAGTTCTAGTTCTGTAAACTGAATACCTGCCTGGCATTTATTTTCATGATCAAAGAAATCCAAGTACTTGGGGAGACAGAGGTCAGGAAGAAAGCTTACACAACAGGGGATGAATCCTTTGTGTACTTCTTTGTTGCTCCCAAGAGGCAGCAGATGAGGTAACTGGCACACAGGCACGTATGGGGAGGTTGTGTGAAATATATGTTGTCAGCACACCACTGCAACAGAGGTCTTTATATTGAAAGAGAACAGCAGAGAATTAAAAAAAAAATTAAAAGGAAGCAAAGGAAAACCCAAACCTCTAGAAGCACGTACAGAACATAGCAGAAAGGAAATGTTTTTCTTTATCAGGAAAGAACTAACATAAGAGCCAGAGAGGGAGCCGCTGGAGTGACACAGGGACATGTTGGGAAAGCATATGGGAAAAGAGTTTCAGGGAATAAAGGAGTTACTACTAATGCAAAGCACTCTGATAAGCACAGGGAAAGAAGGATGAAGAAATACTTTAAAATTTTCCAGACAATAATTGGTGTCAGTATATTTGCTTTTTAAATTTGATTTTTGTTCATCATGGATTTTTTTTTATCAGTGTTTGTGTTTACTTATATTTTGGCCACATCCTGTGGCTTGTGGGATTTTAGTTCCTCGACCACGGATCAAACCCATGCCCCTGCAGTGGGAACACAAAGTCTTAACCACTGGACCCCCAGGGAAGTCCTGGCATCAGTACATTTAGATGGCACGGAAACCAAATGCTGAAATTTAAGGAAAAAAATGATGACAAGGTGAACATTGCCGAGGTTTAAGGCTAACATGACATGGAAAGCAAGAGATTGCACGGTAGTTGAAAAGACTAGTAAACAGATGAGTTATTCTTTTAAGAAAGGACAGGGATGGATTCAGGTTAAAAGCCAGTCAGTGTGAGTGAAAAACAGGGGAATAGAAGCAGAAAGGGGGTGGGTGGGTGCGTGGGTGGGGGGGGTACATCAGCTGCAGATTCAGACAAAGCTGGTTTGGGTCTTGTCTCTCTGCTCCTGCCCTGATTGTGTGACCTTGAGCTAGTTGCTTCAGCTCTGTGTTTTCAGAGCCCTTATTGGTAAGTAGCAGTTCCTATCAGACTTTAGGGACAATGAAATTAGGTCTGGCATAAATTGATAACAATTTTAGTTCACATGAGATGGAGAAAAATGTGAGAAATAGTTTTATTAGTAGAAAGGAAAGACTGCGAGTTCGAGCACAGTTGGTAACCCCCACCCCTTTCCTTCCCCTTGGTTTCCATGGTGACTGTCTTTGTTCAGACCCTTTATACTTTCTCTTCCGATACAAATAGCAGTTAGACTCCTGAATTATTTCTTTGCCTCCAGATAGCATTGACATATATACACTACCATGTGTAAATCTATCCCTGCTGTATAGCCCAGGGAGCTCAACTCAGTGCTCTGCAGTGACCTAGAGAGGTGGGATGGGGAGTGGAGTGGGAGGGAGGTTCAGAAGGGAGGAGATATATGTATACATTTAGCTGATTCACATTGTTGTACAGAAGAAACTAATACAACACTGTAAAGCAATTATCCTCCAATTAAAAAAAAATTTAGTTTCCACACTCCTTCCAATAAAAATCCTAAAACACAAATCTGATTATGTTTAGACATTCTTATGTTTAAAACCCTTAAAATATCTCAATCCTTGGCATGGCATGGCAGGCATTCCACACCCCTTATCTTTCTTGTAGCTCCGCTTTGCAGCCTGGGAAGCTGCATCCATTAAAACTGACCTCACTGCCCAGGCTCAGGCTTTGGCATACCAGTACATTATCTGCTTACCCGAGCATATCCTCTCCTACCTTCTTCACTCGTCTTCCTACTGAGCTGAAGAACTACAGTGGAAACACCGCTCGCCTTATTATAATTACCTTCCTGTCTCTGAGTGTCTCCAAGGACAGCTGTGTCCTGAGCATTCAGGGCAGGATGACCCAAAGTGAGTACTTAGTAAATGTTAGTAGTTTAGTGTTAGTCGCTTAGTCATGTCTGATTCTTTGGACCCTGTGGACTGAAGCCTGCCAGGTTCCTCTGTCCATGGAGTTCTCCATGCAAGTATACTAGAGTAGATAGCCATTCCTTTTCCCTTCTCAAAAGGAATCTTCTGTACTCAGGGATTGAATCCAGATATCTTGCACTGCAGGCAGATTCTTTACCATTTGAGCCAGCAGGATTGAATGAAGAAAAATAATAAGTATGATATGTGAGATAAATAGATATGTGTTCAAGAAAAGACAGAAAATTTGAATTATTAAGTGAAGTGAAGTCGCTCAGTTGTGTCCGACTCTTTGCAACCCCATGGACTGTAGCCTACCAGGCTCCTCCCTTCATGGGATTCTCCAGGCAAGGGTACTGGAGTGGGTTGCCATTTCCTTCTCCAGGGGATCTTCCCAACCCAGGGATCGAACCTGGGTCTCCCGCATTCCAGGCAGACGCTTTAACCTCTGAGCCACCAGGGAAGTCCCTGAATTTGAATTAGATGGTGAAAATTCCTATATACTGTGATTACATTTTTACACAACTTAAACATAAGATTGGAAAAAAAATGCATAGGTGTTATATCTTTGGACAAGAATGTTTTGAGATCATATTATATTTTATATGAAACGTACATTTTCACTTAAAACTATCTATAGGATATTATGTACAGCATATTTGAAAATCATAAAAAGGTACTCTTTATTCAGTAAACAAATCTTCCATTCCTCTATGACTTTTTGATAAACATTTCTCATCTTCTGTGCTCCTAACATTATTTAATTTCATTTACATTAACTTACTGTGATTCTATCATCAATGTAATTTATGTAATCAAAAACATAATTCTTAGTTAAAACTAGGCTAAATCCGAAACAAACCATATTCATATGATTTTTGAAAGCATTCCTATTGATAGGTTATGCTTTAGTTTGTTGTACAAAGTCCTCTTAAAATAAAAAACAAAAATTAAGAGTCAAAAAGGATTAGTTTTTCTTTAATGCAATTGTAAGTATTAGGTTATGACCAACCTAGAGAGCATATTAAAAAACAGAGACATTGCTTTGCCAACAAAGGTCCATCTAGTCAAAGCTATGGTTTTTCTAGTAGTCATGTATGGATGTGAGAGTTGGACTATAAAGAAAACAGAGTGCTGAAGAATTGATGCTTTTGAACTGTGGTGTTAGAGAAGGCTCTTGAGAGTCCATTGGACTGCAAGGAGAGGCAACCAGTCCATCCTAAAGGAGATCAGTCCTGAATATTCATTGGAAGGACTGATGCTGAAGCTGAAACTCCAATACTTTGGCCACCTGATGCGAAGAACTGACTCATGGGAAAAAAGACCCTGATTCTGGGAAAGATTGAAGGCGGGAGGAGAAGGGGACAACAGAGGCTGAGGTGGTTGGATGGCATCACCGACTCAATGGACATGAATTTGAGTAAACTCTGGGAGTTGGTGATGGAAAGGGAGGCTTGGCGTGCTGCAGTCCATGGGGTCACAAAGAGTTGGACATGACTGAGCGACTGAACTGAAGTATTAAGTATTTACTCAGAGCCAGGCATTCCATAAAGGCTAAATGTACAGCCTCTGGAATCCAGCTCCACCAACTACTCCTGTGTGACCTTGGGCAAGTGACTTAACTTCTCTGAATCTCAGCTTCCTCCTCAGTAAAATGAAGCTGATGATAGTACTTATTTCAAAAAATTGTTATGAAGACTATACCAAATTGAATAAATATAAGTCAAGTGCTTAAGCCAATGACTGACACATAGCAAGTGTTATGTAAATGCTATTATCATGAAGCACTATACATATATAATTGCATTTATTATTTACAACCAGACCATGAGGCAGTTATTATTGTGGTTATTTTACAGATGAGGAAAACCAGTTTGGGGAGGTTAGGGAATTTGGCCAAGGTCACTTATCTCGAAAATTGAAGGAGGTGACTTTGACTCTAAGTGTGGCTGACTCCTGAGTGGTGCTTCTTTTTTTTTTTTTCAATTAAACTTCTTATTTTTTTGAAATTATTATAGCTGAGCAGTACTCGTCACCATGATGGAATAGTGATTTCTTTAAAAAACACAAATAGACTTTAATTCAAATCAGATTTCCTTGTTCACTTTATATTTTCACACAGCCACTAGACTTTGTTAGCTCAGCTCTGACTCGTCGAGATGCGCCAGTCTTCACTTGATTTTCCTTTGTCCTGTTCTAGAGGTGAGCACAGACATCCCAAAAGCACCTAGTCACAGGCCCCAGTTTAGACGGAGGCAGATCAGTCACTTAAAAGCCTATTTAATTTATAAATGATCACATATAAAACAATAGAGAAATAAGCTTTTTCTTTATTGAAACTGAGGGGCCTTGCTGAAACAAGGCAATTTCTGCTGATATTGGCATCAAGGATTCTTTTCTTGGCTTTGCCTCTGAGACAAGCTACAATAGAGGGGTTGACCACTTTTGAATATCTACTGCATTCTTATTCTTCTGCATATTATCTCATTTAATCCTTTCTCCAATCTTGCAAAGTAAATATCACACTATCCTCATTTTACAGATGAAGAAACTGAGCTCATGGAAGACAAATAATCTGATTTAAGATCAGACTTGGAGATTTAGCAACACTTCTGGGTTCAAGCCTTTGCTCCTACCAAACTCAGCTCTCACAGAGATGCACTTTCAAATGTCATCTCTAACTTTGTGGTTATGGTGTGATCTTGGGCTGGTTACTCAACCTGTGTGGTCCTAAGTGTCCTGGGCTGTTATGTGGAGAATAAATTGGCATTCAGGAAGCACCCATTATAGGGCCTGCCCTGTACATGTTGACCAATGAATGAATCCTTGTTATTAGGTTCTTCTTTAATGTTCATATTTATTTCTAGATTTAGAGGTAAAGACAGTTGAAAATGGAAAATTAATGATGATATAGATAGATTTTCAGCTCCAGAATGTAAGTTAAATATTTCTAGCTTTTCATAGTGTACGAGTCTGCTCAGATTGCCACAATAAAACACCATAGACTCTGTGGCTTCAACAACAGATATTTATTTCTCACAGCTCTAGAAGCTGGAAGTCCAAGATCAATCAAAGTGTTAGCAGGAGTAATTTCTTCTGAGGCCTCTCTCCTGGGCCTGCAGAGAACCACCTTCTCTCTGTATCCTGACATGGTCTCTCTCTGTGCATTACCTGGTGTTACCCTGTGTATCCCAATCTCTGGTTCTTATAGGATAATAATTAGATTAGGGTCCCATCATTATGGCCTTTACTTTAACTTCACCCCCTCCTTAAAAAGCCCTATCTCTAAATACAATCACATTTTGAGGTCTTAGGGTTTAGGGTTCCAACAGATGAATTTATGATTGGTGGGAGGAGAGTTCATCCCATAGCAGGTTTTCCAGTTTGAAAATGGAATTCCATTTATTGACTCTACTAAACTGGAGAACCTTGTAATCTACATGGCATTTGAGGCTGAGTGAGTCTTGTGACTTGTAATTGACAAGCGTCACATTTTCCTGTGGGCATTAAGACCTGGAAGGCAAAGGAAATGGGAGAAGGAGAGTTAAATGGTCAAGGTCACAGCTGCTAAATGCTCACTTGGTGGTGATCTGTGATGGGGGTATGGGGAGCAGAAAAAGAAATTCCTCACTTGGTGATGATGGTGGGGGTTGAAGTAATGGCAGAAGGTAAGGCTGGAGAAAAAGCCAAGAACCAGATCCCAGGAACCTTGTAAGTAATAAAATGAACATCAGATTTCACTCTCGGACATTAACAAGTCACTGAATGACCTTAAAAAACCAGAGATTGCTCTCAGATTTAAGTGTTTAAAAGTTTATCTTTAAGAAAATTATTTTTAATGTTGGTTAAATGTTTGATGGAGAGGATGTACAATGATGTACTAGCAATTCCTTAGCTGTTGAAAGCTAAATTCATCTCCACTTTTCAGTTAATGGTATGATGAATAAAGATTATTAGACAACAAATGCTGAAAAATTAGAGAATCTTGTGATATAGCAGTAAGCTGAAATCCTAATGGAATGGAATGCTAAACTCAAAATACAACAACACCAAAATCGTGATTAAAAATTATGTATATTGCTTGTGAAAACAGAACTGTTAGAAAATCTATCAATGCTTTAATGGTGACAGTTTTTTAGTGGTGAGATTTGGGGTAATTGCTATTTCCTTCTTTACCATGCTGTCTACTAAAGAGAATATATATATATATAAACAACAATTTGAAATACTTTTTCATTGCTTTATGATTTTATGTAGTGGAATATAGTCCAAATAAAAGATTCATTAAGCATTTTTTAAAAAGTTTACCTTGATTCCATTTGGAGAATGAGTTGGAGTTGAGGGCAAGGGAATAAGATCAACTGTATTTATCTTGTTTTACACTGACAGAGTCTAGGGGTTTGGGAGGAATGGTTCTGGTGGGGATGGCAAGAGAAGAGAAGATTCTTTCATGACACTGACCACAAGAATCCACCAGGCAAGATGGAATCAGGAGGATGCCTGTCAGTGAAACTTCCTGGGACAGCCACCTAGTCACATTTCCATTGAATTGTTTCTTGTTTTTGAGTTTGTAGCACTCTTGATAAGTGAAAAACAAATATGTTGTATATGTATAATGCTGGATGTTAGGGCTTATACATCTGGTTTTTAGTCTTGGGGAAGGAAATTTTCTTGGTACTTGGCTGAGCTGCTTTATCTTTGGAATGTTATTTATTCCTTTTGAATTTTTAGGTAGTGTCCTAGAAAATTCTTTAAGACTAGCCCTTTTCTTAAATTTCTTATTTATTTTTATTGAAGCATATCTACTGTACAATATTATGTAAGCCACGGGTGTTCAATATAGTGATTCACAACTTTCAGGATTGTTCTCCATTTATTAGTTATAAAGTATTGGCTGTATACTCCCTGCATTGTACAACATACCCATATTTTATACCTAGTGGTTTGTATGTTTTTATTTGGAAATTTAACCATTCTAGTCACAGAAGGGTAATCAGATTAGTTTTTTCTAGTGCCATAGTATGATGGGGAAAATGAGATGCAAGTTTCCTGCACTGAAGGTTTTCTATGCAATTTTTAGACCCTCCCATGCACCGTGGAGAAAACACTTCCCCATCATTTTTTTTTCAATTAATAATCACAATGGAAATTTAGTTGTTTAATACAACCACTAATCTAATATCACCAATAAAATCTAAGCAGTTATATGACAAAACCAGGGTTATGTTCAGTGGACATGCATTAATAATCTATACAATTTAACATTACACCAGAAAAGGAACTGAACACAAAATTTTCCTTGATATTTGGTGGTTTTCAAACTTCATGGCACAGATTACCAAAACACTTCCCCAATCTTTAGGTTCTCCAGTAAGAGGACTTACCAGACAGGGAGACTATGAAAGGTTTTAGCAAAACTGGCCTGTGTCTCACTATGCTCAAATACACAAGCAAAGTCTTCTTTGGAGGAAAGATTTAAGAATTCAGAAGTGTATATGTTGCTCATGTGCCATTGATGATCTGAGGGGTTTTTTTTTTTTTTTTTTTTTTTTTGGTTGTCAAAAAAGTCCCTGCTCTTTAGCACCTAGTAATGGTTTTTGTGTTATTGTTCAGTTGCTCAGTCATGTCCTACTCTTTGTGACCCCATGGACCGTAACATGTCAGGCTTCTGTCCTTTGCCATCTCCCAGAGCTTACTCAAACTCATGTCCATTGAGTCTGTGATGCCATACAACCAACTCATCCTCTGTTGTCCCCTTCCCCTCCTGCCTTCAGTACTTCCCAGCATCAAGGTCTTTTCCAATGAGTCAGTTCTTTGCATCAGGTGGCCAAAGTATTGGAGCTTTAGCTTCAGCACCAGTCCTTCCAATGAATATTCATGACTGACTTCCTTTATGATTGACTAGTTTGATCTCCCTGCAGTCCAAGGGACCCTCAAGAGTTTTCTCTGACACCACAGTTCAAAAGCATCAATTCTTGGACTTGGGTGATTATTTCCTTCCCCATTTTAAGGAAGTTTTCAACTATTATCTCCTCAAGTATTTTCTCATGGTCTTTCTTTTTGTCTTCTTCTATGATTCAAATGTTGGGGTGTTTAATATTCTCCTGTAGGTCTCTGAGATTGTCCTCATTTCTTTTAATTCATTTTTCTTTTTTCCTCTCTGATTCATTTATTTCTACCATTCTATCTTCTCCTTCACTAATCCTATCTTCTGCCTCTGTTATTCTATTGTTGTTGCCTCCAGAGTGTTTTTGATCTCATTTATTGCATTTTTCATTATATATTCACTCTTTTTTATTTCTTCTATGTCCTGGTTAAAACTTTCTTGTATCTTCTCAATTCTTGTCTCCAGATGACATGATCCTCTACACAGAAAACCCTAAAGACTCCACAATAAAATTACTAGAGCTAATCAATGAATATAGTAAAGTTGCAGGATATAAAATCAACACACAGAAATCCCTTCCATTCCCATACACTAATAATGAGGAAACAGAGAAATTAAGGAAACAATTCCATTCACCATTGCAACAAAAATAATAAAATACTTAGGAATATATCTACCTAAAGAAACTAAAGACCTATATATAGAAAACTATAAAACACTGGTGAAAGAAATCAAAGAGGACACTAATAGATGGAGAAATATACCATGTTCATGGATCAGAAGAATCAATATAGTGAAAATGAGTATACTACCCAAAGCAATCTACAGATTCAATGCAATCCCTATCAAGCTACTGGCAGTATTTTTCACAGAGCTAGAACAAATAATTTCACAATTTGAATTGAAATACAAAAAAACTCGAATAGCCAAAGCAATCTTGAGAAATAAGAATGGAACTGGAGGAATCAACTGCCCGACTTCAGGCTCTACTATAAAGCCACAGTCATCAAGACAGTATGGTACTGGCACAAAGACAGAAATATAGATCAAAGGAACAAAATAGAAAGCCCAGAGATAAATCCATGCACCTATGGACACTTTATCTTTGACAAAGGAGGCAGGAATATACAATGGAGAAAAGACCATCTCTTTAACAAGTGGTGCTGGGAAAACTGGTCAACCACTTGTAAAAGAATGAAACTAGAACACTTTCTAACACCACACACAAAAATAAACTCAAAATGGCTTAAAGATCTAAATGTAAGACCAGAAACTATAAAACTCCTAGAGGAGAACATAGGCAAAACACCCTCCGACATAAATCACAGCACGATCCTCTATGATCCACCTCCCAGAATATTAGAAATAAAAGCAAAAATAAACAAATGGGACCTAATTAAACTTAAAAGCTTCTGCACAACAAAGGAAACTATAAGCAAGATAAAAACACAGCCTTCAGAATGGGAGAAAATAATAGCAAATGAAACAACTAACAAACAACTAATCTAAAAAATATACAAGCAACTCCTGCAGCTCAATTCCAGAAAAATAAATGACCCAGTCAAAAAATGGGCCAAAGAACTAAACAGACATTTCTCCAAAGAAGACATACAGCTAGCTAACAAACACATGAGAAGATGCTCAATATCACTCATTATCAGAGAAATGCAAATCAAAACCACAATAAGGTGCCATTTCACTCCAGTCAGGATGGCTGTGATCCAAAAGTCTACAAGCAATAAATGCTAGAGAGGGTGTGGAGAAAAGGGAACACTTTTACACTGTTGGTGAAATGCAAACTAGTACAGCCACTATGGAGAAGAGTGTGGAGATTCCTTAAAAAAACTGCAAATAGAACTGCCTTATGACACAGCAATCCCACTGCTGGGCATACACACCAAGGAAACCAGAACTGAAAGAGACACGTGTACCTCAATGTTCATTGCATCACTGTTTATAATAGCCAGGACATGGAAGCAACCTAGATGTCCATCAGCAGATGAATGGATAAGAAAGCTGTGGTACATATACACAATGGAGTATTACTCAGCTATTGAAAAGAATACATCTGAATCAGTTCTAATGAGGTGGATGAAACTGGAGTCTATTGTACAGAGTGAAGTAAGCCAGAAAGAAAAACACCAATACAGTATACTAATACATATATATGGAATTTAGAAAGATGGTAATGATAACCCTGTATGTGAGACAGCAAAAGATACACAGATGTATAGAACAGTCTTTTGAACTCTGTGGGAGAGGGCAAGGGTGGGATAATTTGGTAGAATGGCATTGAATGGCATGTATAATATCATATACGAAACAAATCGCCTGTCCAGGTTCAATGCAGGATACACGATGCTTGGGGCTGGTGGACTGGGATGACCCAGAGGGATGGTATGGGGAGGTAGGTGGGAGGGGGTTTCTGGATGGGGAACACGTGTACACCCGTGGCAGATTCATGCTGATGTATTGCAAAGCCAATACAATATTGTAAATTAATTAGCTTCCAATTAAAATAAATAAATTTAAATTTAAAAAAGAAAAAAAAAGCATCAATTCTTCGATGGTCAGCCTTCTAGTAATGGTAGAGGACAACTTTCAGAGATATCTAGTGCCTAGACTTGCAAGGAACTTGTAAAATGCATGATTTTCCATGTTTTGTATAAGTTGGGGCAGGGCATTAAGGCAATCGATTTAATGGCCTTTATACATGAAGGTTGAAAAATGTTCCTCAGTGAAGCTATTTTTGGTTCTGAGAGTTAGAATATGCAACAGAAAACCAAATTCAGAAACTGCTAGGATCTATGACTTGGAATCCTGGAGAATTTGCCCCTCTGTAGGCTTTGTGGGTATTTGCCAAGTGAATCCTCAGCTGTCTGGTCCTGAAGATTAGGGCTTGGGGAGATGGGAGAGCTCCTCCCTAACCTCCCATCTTCTTCCTTCTCTCTCTCTGCCTCTTTCCTCCCCTTTGCCCTGTCCTCCAATTCAGGCTTAGAATTTCTTGAAAAATAGGGAACGAAGAATGTAAGCAGGACAGGGAACTGGGTATCAAGCGGACTTCTTCCTTGGTTTGGAGGCTTTGCATGTGCAGGTTTGGGACAGGCCCCTCTGAGTCCCGTGAGTCCTGGTGGAAGAGGGAGAAGGTGGAAAATGAGAGAAGGCATCGTGGAGAGTGGGGCAGACAAGTTTCAGGGTTTCACATATGTCCATTCCACCTACCACATGCTCTCTGCTCTTGAAATATTGGTGAAGATCAGTGACACATGATAACAACACAGAGTCATTTGAATGAAAAAAAAATAGGATGGACTAGATGTAGCATTTTCAAGTACTACGAAATTCGAAGTGTATGTCTCAGTTATCTTGGATCTAATACCACTAACACATAACATATATTAGGATATGGAATCAGAACTAGCCATCTCTATACCAGAGGCCCGTGATCAGACACATCTATTTCAAATAGGGACAACTAGGTTAACCTTTAGTTTGGAAAAATAAATAAATAAATAAAATAATAAAGTTATTATCTTTGATCCAGAGCCATTAATATTTATGAACTGACTTCCTCAAGGTGACCTAAAAATAAAGGCTAGTTATGTGCTGTATAATTTATTGGTTACATTTCAGGAACATTCTCTCATTGATCTGGGAACACAGTGGAATTTCTGGAGCTCTATCTGACCAAAGAAGACTTTTACTTTCTCATTTGCTCTTTGACTCACAAAAGGCCATAAATAATTGGAGAAGTTAGGCAAGTGTAGTTTTCCAGACACCCCTTAAAATGTTGCACTTTGTTTAATTTTGATTTAAAATATATCTGGACACACCTAAATAACTCAAACAATCAGGCTCTTTAATTGAAAACTGATACTGAGGTTGTCTTTTCAAGACTTTAACCTTTGGGAAAATATGCTAGCTTGCTTTCCCTCTGCTTTGGAATTTAGTTTTCTTAATTGCTGTCAAACTTTGGAACCGATAAGGTGAGACCTTATATTATGCTGTCTAAATAACAATGGAAGCTAATGATGGAAAAATTCCTGCTGACAGGCACGAGGGGTTTTAACTGTAACTATGCAAGTAACCTGGGTATCTTGTGGAATTAGAGTCAATAGTCTGGCTTAGAAAGTGAGAGAGAAAGGACAGAGGCAGAAGCTGAAAGAAGAAGGAAGAAAGAAAGGAAGGAAAGAGGGAAGGAAGGGAAGAAAGGAGGGAGAAAAGATGGATGGAAGGAAAAAATTTCAGAAGAAGGGGGACATAATTAGATAAAATTAAAATCCAAATACTTTGGCTGGGTTTCCCAGTAACTTTTTTTTTACAGAATGATAATCTTATTAAAAAAATTTTTTTCTCAAACTTTAAACAATGTTGTGGTAATTTCAGGTGAACAACGAAGGGACTCAGCCATACATATGTGCTCCGTGTGCATCCTAAGTTGCTTCAGTAGTGTCGGACTCTTTACAACCCTATGGACTGTAACCACCAGGTTTTTCTGTCCATGGGGTTCTCCAGACAAGAATACTAGAGTGGGTTGCTATACCCTCCTCTAGGGAATCTTCCCAACCCAGGGATTGAACCCGTATCTCATGTCTATTGCATTGGCAGGCGGGTTCTTTACCACTAGTGCCACCTGGGAAATCCAGCCATACGTATATATGGATCCATTCTCCCTCAAACCTCACTTTCATCCAGACTGGCAATCATCGAAAAAAAGAAAAAAAGAAAAATCTACATATAACAAATGCTGGAGAGGGTGTGGAGAGGCGGGAACCCTCCTACGCTTTTGGTAGAAATGTAAATTTGGTCAACCGCTATGGAGAACTGTATGGAGGTCTCTTGAAAAACTAAAAATAGAGCTTCCATATGATCTAGAAATCCCACTCCAGGGGCATATATCTGAAGAAACACATGTTCCAAAGGATAAATGCACCCCACTTCTCACTGCAGCACTGTTTACAATAGCCAAGACATGGAAGCAACCTAAAAGTCCATTAACAGATGAATGGATAAAGATGTGGTACATATATACATTGGAATATTACTCGGCCATTAAAAAGAATGAAATAATGCCATTTGCAGCAACATGGATGGTCCTGGTAACTCTTAAATGAAAGCAACAGGAAAATGAATACGAAAATATGAGTGATTTGGAGTAATGAATAAAATGACATTTAAACGAACCAGAAAGAGGTAAACTAGATCTCCCTTATTACTGGGAACTAGTGAGATGACAGTCAAGACTGGAATATGGCAGGCTAAAAGCTTCCTTGTATTAGATATCTAAGAACAGGGACAGGGGAGTAGACAGCATGTGCATAATTGAAATTCCAAGAAGGTAAAGAAGAAATTATTGAGCCAAGAAAGAAAGAAAAAGAATATTCAATTCAATTTCACCTAAAGCTATTGTTCCCATTTATAGTCAGACTCTGCTGCCTAGTGGTGAGGATTTGAAAAAATGAATAAACGAGTCATGACTTTAAATAACTTACTCCCTGGAAGCTGTGAGTAGAGCAAGTAGACAACACTCTCCCAGAAGGAAGACAGGATCATGGGGCAGTGGACTGTGTCTCTTTTCAACTGAAAGAGCAAAGCATGTGAAATACATTTGATTTTACTCATTCTCAATCTCAAGAGAGATGAAGCAAAAAAAGGAAAAGTGCAAAAATGTTGCATTCTAATCTAAAAGGAAGAACTGATTTTATGCTGAGATTTTGTAATAAGTTGGGCCTCTTGTGTTCACATTGGACAAAGAAAGAAATGCTAGAATTAGAATCAGTCTTGAGACTTCCCTGGTGGTGCAGGGGCAGACTCAGAACTCCGAATGTAGGGAGTCCATGTTTCATCGTTGGTCAGGGAACTAGACCCCACATGATGCAACTAAGACCCTGGGCAGCCAAATAAATCAACAAACTTTTTAAAAAAGAATTAGTCTTTCAAAAGCCAGATTACGGAAAATCCTGAGAAAGTATGAGAACGATCCCATGACTAGATGTCAATATAAAGAAATATTACTGGAAATATCTGTGAGGTTTGCAGTAATAACATTCTGCTTTATAACTACAAGTGGTCACTCTTATAAGTACAAATTTGAGAGGCATTCCTAAGAAGCCAATGAGGAAAGCCATACTCCATTCATGGAAAGAAGGCAGATGACATCAGCTGAGACTCTCATTCATTTAAGGAAGACCAATGTTCAGTCTGTTCAGGCCAGGAGGGCACCCCCAGTTGTTCACTTCTCACCCCTGTTCTGATTGTCCAGTGTCTGTCCTGTACCAGTTAATGTTTGGGGCATCAGCACTGTATTCAACAGATATTTATTTGATATTTACTGTGTGCTTGTGTCAGGACTAAGCCCTAGGGTGTCAGTAGTTGTCCTGCCTTCATGAAGCTCACCTTCTAGCTGAAGAAGACTGAAAAATAATTATTGCAGGTAGGAATAAGTGGTACAAAAATAATAAATCAGGACTAAGTTCCAGTGATGTGGGTGGGAGAAGTGGAAGGATTTCATGAGATCCCGCCATAAAAGGAAGCATCTGAGGAAGTGCCTTGGGAGTTGAGAGGAAACAAGGAAGAGGAGCTTTGTGAAGGTTGGTGGAAAAAAGCAAGTCCAAGGTTTGAAGAAGAGTTTTATGATGGTCAGGCTTCCCCGGTAGCTCAGACAATAAAAAATCTTTCTGCAATGCAGGAGACCTGGGTTTGATCAGGGTTGAAAGGATCTCCTGGAGAAGGGAATACTGACTCCAGTATTCTTGCCTAGAGAATTCCATGGACAGAGGAGCCTTGCAAGTTACAGTCCATAGGGTTGCAAAGAATCAGACCAGACTGAGTGACTAACACTCAAAGCCTCTCCTGAACTGAGATTTCTAAACTGTGGATGGGCTACAAAATGCTTTTTAAAATGTGTGAAAAAAAGTAACACATATGTGTGTATGTTTATGTATAGATAAATGTATGTGAAATGTATAAAAATAAAAATATGTACATATACATACATATATATACACATATATATATATGCACACACATATATGGGCTCCCGGTTCCAGCCAGTGGTAAAGAACCTGCCCGCACTACAGGAGACACAAGAAAAGTGGGTTTGATTCCTGGGTTGGGAAGATGCCCTGGAGAAGGAAATGGCAACCCACTCCAGTTTTCTTGCCTGGGAAATCCTATGGACAGAGGAACCTGGCGGGCTACTGTCGATAGGGTTGAAAAGAGCTGGACACAACTGAAGTGACTGAGAACCTACAGCATGCACGTACACAAATATATGGCAAGGAGCTTACAGAGTGGCTGATGTAACAAATGATCATGAATAGTTGAATATCCATAACACTGTGGTGTTGCTATTTATTTGTAGCCATCTTTGAGAGCATTATTTACACTAAATAGAACAAAACAAATGTGGTCTGAAGATCACAAGAACTTTAGAAGATTGAAAGGTCTAGTTTTAAAATGAGTTACTTGTTAATCCAAACAGATGACATTCTTCAACGTCTAAGTATTTTCTTTTATGATTGAAGATCTGCTAAGATTCTTGGAGGGGACTGTGCCCGGTGTCAGATGACCAGAATGCACAAATGGCTATGTTTTCAAAGGACAAGTCAAAATGAGGGCGGGGAAGCAAGTTGCGGGGAGAAGTTAGCATAGGAACATTCCAGAAGTTGTAGTGGGATGACTTTGACATCCATCTCCAGCATACTTTTATGCTCTAACATGAATCAATGTTTTTTAAGCTCTCAGGGAGTAGGGATGGTTAACACTAGGAGCCAGCCTGGGTTCCATAAGAATTCCTCATGTCAAACTAACCCAATATAATTTCCACCCAATAGTTCAGTAGGCAAAACAATTCTAGATTTCAGAAAGGCATATGAGGAAAAAGTTTGGTTTAATAGCTTGCTTTTTTAAAGTTATTTTGCAAAATTTTCAAACTTCCTTTATTTTCAAAAATTGCATAGCTACATTAGAAATGACAGTTTTATTTGCCAGTAGTAACATAGTATGTAATTTTGTTATTAATCTCTCTCTCACTCTCTTTCATTTTAGTGATTTACATTCCAAATAAAATGCGTAAGGTAAATGGTAAAGTGTTTCCAGTAAATAAAATACCAATTTTTGCTTTGTAATAAGCTAACAAATTCCAAATCTGCCTTTGAAGACTAAAAGACAGGATAAATCTGTTTATAATGAATATGTGGCTGTATCTACATCTGGTAAAACAGTATATGACCCTATGAAACACTGAGTTTATTTATGCTTTGAAAGTGAAAATCTCCCATCAAGATGTGGAGTTTAATAATACATGTCAATCAATGATAAATAAAATTATGTACAGAGGTATTGCCTGCCTGGTGTGTTAGTGAGTCATAATGCTACACATGTGACTTATGAATGAATTCACTTGGTAAGATTTTTAAATTAGTCTTTATTTTGGAATAATCTCAAACTTGGAAAAATATTCAAAATATAATAAAAGGAACTTTTTTCCCACTACCATCTGAGAATAAGTTATCAACACATTGCCCCATAACCCCATAACATTTTGGGGCAATAAACAAGAACATTATCCTACATAAGTATAGAATAAGCATTATATTTAAAAGTTAAGATGAAAGATATAATGGGTAAGTTGCAGAATAACGCCAGACAATGCTTTCTTGTTACTCCATGCTGCAAATACTACATCATCTTTATTATTGTTGTTATTATTAATAATAATCATTTGATAAATGTTTCTGTACATATATATTTGTAATTCTTTTTTATTATATTTTTGTGAACATTATATATTTCAAATGTCTTTCTGTTGTACAAAACTCATGTGGTCTACAAAGCATTTATTAACTGAATATTGATTGCTTGGATTATACTGCCATGGACACACAATTTCCAACACATGTATGACTTTGCTAATAAAATGTCAACATTTAAACACACAAACAAATCAGTGTTACTTATATTTACATAATAATGTGATCCATAAAGGAAAGTCATATTTTAGACTTCCACATGAATTGAAATACATTTGCTATCCTATTAACTGCATTATCTAATTTTTTTAAACTTTTAATTTTATATTGGAGTATAGCCAATTAACCGACTTGTGATAGTTTGGGGGGACAGCAAAGGGACTCAGCCATACATATACATGATCCATTCTCCCCCAAACTCCCTTCCCATCCCGATTGCTACGTAACACTCAGCAGATTTCCCTGTGCTATACAGTAGGACCTTGTTAGTTATCCATTTTAAATACAGCAGTGTGTACCTGTCGATCCCAAACTCCCTAATCACCCTTCTCCCATCCTTACCCCTGGCAACCATAAGTTAATTTTCTGAATCTGTGAGTCTGTTTCCGTTTTGTAAATAAGTTCATTTGTATCATTTCTTTTTAGATTTTTCATACAAGGGATGTCAAACACGATTTCTCCTTCTCTGTCTGAGTTGCTTCACCCAGTATGACAGTCTCTAGGTTCATCCATGTTGCTGCAAATGGCATTATCTCATTCTTTTAAATGGCTGAGTGATATTTCATTGTATTTATGTACCCATCTTCTTTATTTAACATCATTATTTTAAATGACACATATTACTCCATGAAAGGAAATATCTTATTGTTGGATATTTCAATTATTTGCATTTTTACTTTAAAAAATGCTTTATAATTATTTCCTTAATTTAAATTCCAAAAAGTAAAAGTTCTGAGTTAGGATGTACCAGATTAAATTTCCAAAAATGTGATACAAATGTATACTTCCACCAACTAGTATAAAAGTGACCAATTTCCTACCAGCTAATGCTGTCACACTTTTAAATTTTTGCTAAATTTGAGCAAAAAAATTTGTACAGCTGGTTGTTGGTTGTATTTGAATGTGTATATCTTGATTGCTAGTGTAGTTGGGTATTTTTTGTATGTTTATTGGTCAATTTTAATTTTTTTTGTTCTCTGAATTGTAAACTCCTTCACCTTATCCATTTTTGGTCATAGTTTAAATATTTTTATTTTGTGTGATAGCTATTAAGGCTATGAAATTACACTTTAGAAATACACTCTGAAGAGGTTATGCATTAAGTGACAGGATGTCTGAACTTACAAGTAAAATAACCCTGTAATGTGGTGGAGACTGATGATGCAAGAATAGCTGTGAGAAGACAGTCAGTGAAGGATTAGGGCTTCATAACAGGGCCCTCGCATTTGTATGGACATATCAATATCCACTGCAAGTGAATATCCACTCTCAGAGTCCTTGCACCAATAATTTTACAAGTCACAAAGGATGGATGTGAAAAGGCTGAAAAGAGACTTTTGGTATCAAAGATTTAAGCATGTATCAAAACATCAAATTATGCATTTAAAATCTGCAGCTTTCTCTGTAATAGCCCCAAACTGGAAGGAGCCCCAATGTCCATTAACAGCTAAATAGATGAACAAGTAGTGGTATATCCAAACAGTAGAATACTACTCAACAACAGAAATAATAAGCTATTCACATGAATACTGTTTTTGAACCTGAAAATAATTATGAAGCATGAAGAAAACCAGATTTTTTTTAAAGCAAACGTTATGATTCCAGTCATGGAAAATTCTAGGAAATTTAAATGAGTTTATTGTCAAAGAAAGTAAGTCAGTGAATTCCCAGAGGGCTGGTGAGGGCAGGATGAGATTATAAAGGACACAGGGTGAACATAAGGGCAATGGATGTGTTCGTTAGCATGGTTACAATGGTTTCGTGGATTTATACGTACCTCACACAGAGTCGGACGGGACTGAAGAGACTGAGCAGCAGCAGCAGCATACAAATCCAAGTGTACACTTAATATTATATGCAGTCTATAGCATATCAGATGTCAATAGAACTTTAAAAAAATGATTCAGTAAAAGTTTCTATCTATATTTTTTCCAGAAACCAGAGGCTTTGGCAAGCTTATAATTACTTGACCTTCTGTCTCTCCATGCCTTGGGAAGAGCAGCCCTCCTTAGTAGCTGGGCGCATTGGCAAGCAGTAAAAATCATCTCTATCTGAGTCAACAAAACTCTGGCTGCGTGATAAAAGACTATACGATTTCTCTCTCCTCTATCTTTATTTTCTTGACTGTGCAGCAATAGCCTTAAGGTGAACAGTCTGGAGGCTGTGGGAGTAAACAAACCCTTATTTGCTCTGACAATGACCTCAGTTCCAGGAAGAGTCCTAGTATGGGGTGTACACATTCATCTCTTATAGACTTTGTCACTGGGACATCTGTGGATGCACTTTCAGAAAAGGCACCTTCTCTCTAACTCAGGGCAGTCAGCTCCAGACCCTATTAATCATATGCAGTGTCTCTGCTGCTGCTGCTGCTAAGTCACTTCAGTCGTGTCCGACTCTGTGTGACCCCATAGACAGTAGCCCACCAGGCTCCGCCGTCCCTGGGATTCTCCAGGCAAGAACACTGGAGTGGGTTGCCATTTCCTTCTCCAGTGCATGAAAGTGAAAAGTGAAAGTGAAGTCACTCAGTCATGTCCGACTCTTAGCGACCCCATGGACTGTAGCCTTCCAGGCTCCTCCGCCCATGGGATTTCCCAGGCAGGAGTACTGGAGTGGGGTGCCATTGCCTTCTCCTCAGTGTCTCTGCACCAATTATGGTTTCAGCCTGGCCCCTGTCAACTTACCACAAGTGATTCTAGCAAACCAAATTCTGCACGCTCCTTTGCAGTACCTGGGAACAGCTCTCCTCCTGCATGCTGGGTGTTACGTGACATCCCCTAGGGAAAAGAGAATCAATTCATCCTTCTCCTGAAAGCACTAGAGACTGTCACAGCTTCCTCCTCCACAGGGCAACCTCTGGACCCTCAAAAAACCATGGCATCCAGAACACAAAATAGTACCACAGAGCCCTGTAATCTTTTCTAGGTGGGGTTTGTCAGCAACTCAAATTAGATTGAAACTGGAAGAACATAGTTTTTTGCAAGTTGCCAGCAATATCCAGTCTGGGTCTTATTTTCCAAAATGGGGTCAGAACCATGTCCTAACTAGTCAGAAAGGAGAAACGAGCTGTTCCTAAGAGGTAGATTAGGTATATTAGATGCATTTTTGACTTTTGATATTTTCAAATTACAGGACACAACCCTATCATAAGTCGAGAGAGATCTGTGTAGTTACTGATCTTCATCAGAGGAGCAAAGACAATATAATGGCGTAAAGACAGTCTTTTCAACAAACAGTGCTGGGACAGCTGGAACACATTGTTTCATGTGCAAAATAATGAACAGACACAGACCCGTCACAAAAATTAACTCAAAATGGATCACAGGCTTACATGTAAAATGCAAAACTATAAAATCCCTGGAAGGTAAAATAGGTGGATATGTAGGTTGACTTTGGGTTTGATAATAAATCTGTACATCCAGCATGATCCATGAAAGAATTGATTAGCTGAATATATGAGGTTTTTAAACTTGCACCTCCATATCTTCAGGCATTCTCCTTGCCTACCTGGCATCTCATTTTCTCTGATCCTCATCTTTTCTGGGCTTCCCAGGTGGCACAGTGGTAAAGAATCTGCCTGCAATGCAGGAGACATGGATTCAATCCCTGAGACAGGAAGATCCCCTGGAACTGGAAATAGAAACTCACTCCAGTATTCTTGCCTGGAAAACTTCATGGACAGAGGAGCCTGGTGGGCTGCAGTCCATGGGGTTACTGAGAGTCAGACATGACTGAGCAACTGAGCACGCACACACATATTCTCCAGGATTCACAACCCATTAGTGCATTACCTTCTTGCCAATTACCTAGGCACCAATGTTCATATACTGGATGAACTATAATGACAAATCTATCCAACTTCTCTATTTTCAAATTCAGGCCTCGGGTCCTACGAGGGCATTAACTCTAATGATAAGAGTGACCCTCTTGGCAGTCCTCTCTCTCATGCCCAGTTCTTTGCTGTCCTCTCATACTCAGGGGTAATAATTCAAGGATTCAAAGTCTCTACTAACCCTTCTATCTCTATATTTTTCCTTTTACTGTCAGGAGGAGACCTTATAATTTCCCTGAAAGCATAAAGTGTTATTATCATAATATTACTATCTTATTATCTCTGTTATTATTATCATACCCATGACTTTTTCTTCCTGTTTCCTTGCATCTAGACCACACTAGCAATGTCACATCTTTGGCATAACTCTAATTTTTCCATTTGTACTTTAAAATCCAGTCCTTTCCTCTTCATGGCAATGTTAGTTCACCATTTATCTGCTTTCTTTCCCCCTCATATTCAGTTTCTCTTTCTCCATTGGCATCCATCTTATGGAAACACTTTAGAAAAAAAAAAAGAAAGAAAGAAAAAGATCTGCTGCTGTCACATTGGCCCAGCGGTAAAGAATTCGCCTGCAATGCAGCAGACCTCAGTTCAATCCCTGGGTCCAGAAGATCCCCGGAGAAGGAAATGGCAACCCACTCCAGTATTCTTGCCTGGAGAATCCCGTGGACAGAGGAGCTGGTAGGCTACAGTCCCTAGGGTTGCAAAGAGTTGGACACGACTTAGTAACTGAACAGCAGCAACAACAATTTTGATATCGGTACATACTAATCATCTTAAACCTATCACTTCCTATTTATTCTTTAATCCATTAAAATGGATTGAAGAATATAAAATTTCTTTTTATATTTATAAAAATAAATACAAAAATTATTAATTTACAATAAAAAGTATTTTTATTGTCCATCTTACCTAATTCTGGCAGGGATGCACAACAAGGGCAAGGGTTTGGGTCTTTTGGTTCTGATGTAGCCCAAGCCTGAAAGAGCATAAAAGAGCTCTTTTCTTTCAAAAAACTTCATTTCTTGGGACATAATGGGTTAGTCGCTCAGTTGTGTCCAACTCTTTGTGACCCCATGGACCACAGCCCACCAGGCTTCTCCATCCATGGAATTCTCCAGGCAAGAACACTGGAGTGGGTTGCCACTTCCTTCTCCATGGGACATAATAGACCCTCAACAAATATTTTTTGAGCGAGCAAATGATGGTGGATCCCAAGCTAGACTCCCCACTGAGAGTGGGGAGAGGAAACAGAACTGTGTTAAATTTCCCTTGAGGTGACAACTGTACCCACACCACAGGCCGGTGCACATTTCAGTCTTGATCACATTTACTTATCTTACCCACTTAGCCCTTTCTATAACTTACCTATTGAAACATTTTCTTGTCCTGAATTTTCCTGAACTTGCACTCTGCATTTTTCCCCTCTAATTTTTGAGTCTTTTCATGGTTATTTGCAAAGTCTTTTATTAATCTGTTGAAGTCAACTTCTAAATGTTAACACCTTCTCTTGTTTTCACACATTATGCAGACTCCCTGGTTATGCATATGCATTTTCTGGCATCAGTTTTATCTAAATATAGACTGGTTCCAAATAGGAAAGGAGTACGTCAACGCTGTTTGTTGTCACCCTGCTTATTTAACTTATATGCAGAGTACATCATGAGAAATGCTGGGCTGTAAGAAGCACAAGCTGGAATCAAGATTGCCAGGAGAAATATCAATAACCTCAGATATGCAGATGACACCACCCTAATGGCAGAAAGTGAAGAGGAACTAAAAAGCCTCTTGATGAAAGTGAAAGAGGACAGTGAAAAAGTTGGCTTAAAGCTCAACATTCAGAAAACGAAGATCATGGCATCTGGTCCCATCACTTCATGGGAAATAGATGGGGAAACAGTGGAAACAGTGGAAACAGGTCAGACTTTATTTTTTGGGGCTCCAAAATCACTTCAGAGGTGATTGCAGCCATGAAATTAAAAGACGCTTACTCCTTGGAAGAAAAGTTATGACCAACCTAGACAGCATATTCAAAAGCAGAGACATTACTTTGTCAACAAAGGTCCATCTAACCAAGGCTATGGTTTTTCCACTGGTCATGTATGGATGTGAGAATTGGACTGTGAAGAAAGCTGAGCACCGAAGACTTGATGCCTTTGAACTGTGGTGTTGGAGAAGACTCCTGAGAGTCCCTTGGATTGCAAGGAGATCCAACCAGTCCATTCTAAAGGAGATCAGTCCTGGGTGTTCTTTGGAAGGAATGATGCTAAAGCTGAAACTCCAGTACTTTCGCCACCTCATGCGAAGAGTTGACTCATTGGAAGAGACTCTGATGCTGGGAGGGATTGGGGGCAGGAGGAGAAGGGGACAACAGAGGATGAGATGGCTGGATAGCATCACTGACTCAAAGGAGGTGAGTCTGAGTGAACTCCGGGAATTGGTGATGGACATGGAGGCCTGGCGTGCTGTGATTCATGGGGTCGCAAAGAGTCAAACACAACTGAGTGACTGAACTGAACTGAGACCATTGTCAAATCTAAAGTCCAGTTCTTGAACCTGAAATTTCATCTATATAGATCACTCTCCCGTTCCCACCTCGAATGGACTCCAGAATTAGGTCCTGCTCATTTGCGCTGTGTCTCTATCTCACTTCCCCAAATCAGAAATCATTGTGATATCCTTACTATTTCTTCATCTCTTGTTCCCTTTCCTAATCACTTTTCTTATCCAGTCAATTCAACTCTGCAATATTTTCAGAATGACAATAAGAGCAATAGGTATGTGAATACTTTTTTATTCACTAACGATCTTAAATTTACCCACTATTGTAGAAATTATAAGTGAAGTCACTCAGTTGTGTCCGACTCTTTGCGACCCCATGGACTGTAGCTTACCAGGCTCTTCTGTTCATGGGATTTTCCAGGCAGTAGTACTGGAGTGGATTGCCATTTCCTTCTCCAGCAGATCTTCCTGACCCAGGGATTGAACCCAGGTCTCCTGCATTGTAGACATATGCTTTACCGTCTGAGCCACCAGGGAAGTCCAGAAATTATTATGCTGTAGTATAATTGTTCATTGGTCCCTTTCACTTAAGAAAGTGTAAATTCCTTAGTGGTAAGATTGTTCTCTTTTATATTTCCAGCTTCTCACACCTGGTCTGGAAGTTATGTAGTTAAAAACATTTGTTGGAAGGATAAGAGATTCTAGATAAATTATTGAGTTCAATTCAGTCACTCAGTCGTGTCCGACTCTGCGACCCCATGAATCGCAGCACCCAAGGCCTCCCTGTCCATCACCAGTTCCCAGAGTTCACTCAGACTCATGTCCATCAAGTCAGTGATGCCATCCAGCCATCTCATCCTGGGTTGTACCCTTCTCCTCCTGCCCCCAATCCCTCCCAGCATCAGAGTCTTTTCCAAAGAGTCAACTCTTTGCATGAGGTGGCCAAAGTACTGGAGTTTCAGCTTTAGCATCAGTCCTTCCAAAGAACACCCAGGACTGATCTCCTTTAGAATGGACCGGTTGGATCTCCTTGCAGTCCAAGGGACTCTCAAGAGTCTTCTCCACCACAGTTCAAAAGCATCAGTTCTTCAGCTCTCAGCTTTCTTCACAGTCCAACTCTCACATCCATACATGACCACTGGAAAATTATAATCCTATTTAAATGTTTCAGTATTTTTTAGCTTAATGAAGTACATAACAGCTGAAAGTGTATATGGGGCAGATTTTTAAAGATTTATTTTGATAGAGGAAATAGTTTCAGCACTATAGATTTGAGTCTATATATATATATACACACTATCTGAGGGGCTTCCCTGATGGCTCAGTGATAAAGAATCCACCTGCCAATGCAGGAGACATGGGTTCAAACCCTGGTCCAGGAACATCCCTCATATCACGGATCAACTAAGCTTGTGTGCCACAACTATAGAGCCTCTGCTCTAGATCCCAGGAGCCTAAACTACTGAGCCCATGTGCTGCGACTACTGAAGTCTGAGCGCCCCAGAGCTGGTGCTCCACACAAGAGAAGCCATTTCAATGAAAGGCCCATGCACTGCAATAGAGATTAGAAAACCCCCACTCAACCCTAGACCCCAGCTCACTGCAACTAGAGGAAGAGCCCATGCAGCAACAGAGGTCCAGCACAGTCAAAAAGAAATAAATATAGGCATACATATCATTTGAATATAATCTATTAGTATAATAAACTCATTATACAGGTTATTAAAAAGTTCACATAGAATCCTCAAACAAATACTACTACAACTGAACATGGAACTCTTCCCTTGCAAAAACATCTACTGTGAACATTAGCAGGCTGCTGACAGGCAGAAAAGCATGTTTAGAAGTAGGGAAGTTTCCCTAAGGAGAGACTTGCTTTGCCAAGTAATGATTATTGGCAGTGTGTCAGAAATGTAAAGAATCTGAGATAGTCAAAATATAGCTTGGCCAAATTAACCTTAATATGCTGACCCTAGAGTTTTTAAATACTCTGATGGCAGTCATAAAGTTTAAGAAAAAAATTTAACACAATTAAGGATGTGAAACAAAATTGTGACCCCCTACGCATTCTATTTTTCAGGACATCTTCTAAGTGAATAGATTTAAATTTTTAGAGCACTTTCAGGTTTGCAAAAAAATTGAACAGGAAGTAGAATTCCCATGTAGCACAATGGAAACAAATTATCTGAAGAGGTGGATAAGTGGAGGGTAGTTCAGTGTTTCCCAGAGGAAATGATTTTTAAGCTGGGTTCTGAGAGGATGGGGTTTTGCCAGAAGGAAAGAGTCATCCATCTCTTCTACTCTGACAATTCCAGGAGCCATTTGTACTATGTTTCACACACACCACGACTTGTATATCCACACCTCTTCTGTATATCCTTGGTGCAATCTAGGATTATAGTGACCGTGTAACCTGGACACATGAAAAATTGAAACAAGAGAGCAGGATTTAAAAGTCTTGCAGTACATATGCAAATCATGATGTTACTGGCCCAATCTGCATGTGCTTTGACTTGTTTTTCTGTCGTTGATGATAAATTTGTGACAAATACAGCTGTAATCCTTTAAGGATGTCAGAGATTATAAAAGAAAGTCATCTGTCACACAAAGAGGCTAAGCATATGACCTTCAGCCCTCTGCCAGAATAAACTGTTAAATGGCTTAAGGGTTGTTTGTTCAAACATAAATATATGTACAATATATGTCCAAAAATATTCCTGATTTTTCCTCTAGTCAACTTCTTACAAATTTACAAAAGTCTACAATTTCTCACAAAATGAATCCAATAAATCATGATAGACTATTTTAAGTATTTTTATTAATTTCCATGCCCCTTTAGTATGCTTTGAGTATCTATAATTATAAATGTGAATTGGGTTAAAAAAAACTCATAAATATATGTTGGATGAAAACATAAATACAAGATTTATGATCCAGAGAATAAAAAAATGGGAAAGTAAATATCACATTGAGATTTTAACTTTTTTTTTAACATATTTCCTCCAATTCCTTATTCGTACCATCTGACTTGGACCATATAGTCTGGATCATTGCAAATAACTCTGAAAACATGGGATTGGGGGTCTTAGCATTGACTTATTACTTGAGATAATTGAAGTAAATAACTCTCTGGGTTATTGGGCACAGCAATCTCATGGAGAAATTTGCAGGTGATGGACATGGCTTTAATTGGCTACTTGCCTCAGATCTGGAAGACTCAACCTTTAGTCATGCTTTAAATAAAAAGAAATACAGAGTGGCTCCAGTCATTTCCTGTACTTAAAACATTTGGCAAAACTGAATTCCAGGGTTGTTAAAGCTGGCCTGTTCTATTTTGGCAGCTTCTTTTGTCCTTAGGGTGCATTGTAACATCTGCTATTCCATAGGGCATACGCTAATCATGAGATATCTTGCTTTATTACCGGCTTTTTCAATCCTTAAACATAAGGGAAAACAAAACTTACAAAAGCCTTCTAGGGTAATGATATGGTAAAATTAATTTATTTGTAGACAAGGTAGGGAAAATTTTTTTTTCTTCATTTAAGTCTAAAATGTATGACTTGAACATCTACAAAATAAAATTTCTTTTTTTCATGCAAAAAAAAAAACCCTTAATAAAATGAAGAAACACATTTCCTGAATTACATTATTGAAGACAGTTTGCGATGACTGTCAAAGGTGGAAGATGCTATTCCAAAATATGTCCCTTTGTCATAGTGATTGTTTTGATATGAAGGTAAATGAGAAGTAGATGTAAGAAAAGCTCTCTGCTCTCTCATTATTTGCCCAAGATCAGGATATAAATTTGTGTAGGTGTCTCCTGTCTCCTTTCTACCAGGAAGACCAGATGATAATTACCTGAGACAATGCTAGACCTGTGTCAGTCCAGAGGCAGCACTAGAAGAATCTATACAACAGACATTGCTTAAAGTAGCTCTTATCTACCATCAAGTTCCCCAATATATTAAGTCCCCTACATATGAACTTAGCAGACTTTCAAAGATGCGAATGGTCATTGACCTGTCGAATCCGGTAAGTTAGTTCACGTGTCTGGTGTACCTTGTTATGTGCATGAATCCTCTACAAGTGGTTGCGCTTTTCTGTGCTTTACTGTGTAGTCCTATATAGAGTACAGTAATACAGTATCTTTATTTCAAGCCCAGGATGTCCAAAAGCAAGGGTAAAAGCAGTGATTATGTGGCTAGTACAGCTATGCTTTTCAAGGTACTGTACCATAAGAGTAAAAATGTTTTCCTTATTTTCTGTGTTTGTTGTGTATTATTTATGTGAAAAGTATTACAGACCTATTACAGTACAGTGTTGTATAGCTGATTATGTTAGTTGGGTTTCTAGGCTAACTTTATTGGACTTAAGAACAAATGGGACTTACAAGCATGCTCTCAAAATGGAACTTGTTCCTATGGAGGGGACCTCCTGTGCTTGCCTTCCCAGAATTCGCTTCCCTTAGAAGCTCAAAGAGGGGCTTCCCTGGTAGCTCAACTGGTACAGAATCTGCCTGCAACGCAGAAGACCCCAGTTCTATTGCTGAGTCAGGAAGATCCCCTGAAGGAGAGATAGGCTATCCACTCCAGTATTCTTGGGCTTCCATGATGGCTCAGATGGTAAAGAATCGGCCTGCAATACAGGAGACCTGGCTTTGGTCTCTGGGTTGGGAAGATTCCCTGGAGGAGGAAATGGTAGCACACTTCAGTATTCTTGCCTGGACATTCCCCATGGATAGAGGAGCCTGTCGGGCTACAGTTCAGGGGTTGCGAAGAGTTGGACATGAAAAGGCAGAGGAACCAGAGATCAAATTGCCAACATCCACTGGATCATGGAAAAAGCAAGAGAGTTCCAGAAAAACATCTATTTCTGCTTTATTGACTATGCCAAAGCCTTTGACTGTGTGGATCACAAGAAACTGTGGAAAATTCTGAAATAGATGGGAATACCAAACCACCTGACCTGCCTCTTGAGAAATCTGTATGCAGGTTAGGAAGCAAGAGTTAGAACTGGACATGGAAAAACAGACTGGTTTCAAATAGGAAAAGGAGAACGTCAAGGCTGTATATTGTCACCCTGCTTATTTAACTTCTATGCAGAGTACATCATGAGAAATGCTGGACTGGAAGAAACACAAGCTGGAATCAAGATTGCCGGGAGAAATATCAATAACCTCAGATGTGCAGATGACGCCACCCTTATGGCAGAAAGTGAAGAGGAACTAAAAAGCCTCTTGATGAAAGTGAAAGAGGAAAGTGAAAAAGTTGGCTTAAAGCTCAACATTCAGAAAATGAAGATCATGGCATCTGGTCCCATCACTTCATGGGAAATAGATGGGGAAACAGTGGAAACAGTGTCAGACTTTATTTTGGCGGGATCCAAAATCACAGCAGATGGTGACTGCAGCCATGAAATTAAAAGACGCTTACTCCTTGGAAGAAAAGTTATGACCAACCTAGATAGCATATTCAAAAGCAGAGACATTTCTTTGCCGACTAAGGTCCGTCTAGTCAAGGCTATGGTTTTTCCAGTAGTCATGTATGGATGTGAGAGTTGGACTGTGAAGAAGGCTGAGTGCCAAAGAATTGATGTGTTTGAAGTGTGGTGTTGGAGAAGACACTTGAGGGTCCCTTGGACTGCAAGGAGATCCAACCAGTCCATTCTGAAGGAGATCAACCCTGGGATTTCTTTGGAAGGAATAATGCTAAAGCTGAAACTCCAGTACTTTGGCCACCTCATGTGAAGAGTTGACTCATTGGAAAAGACTTTGATGCTCAGAGGGATTGGGGGCAGGAGGAGAAGGGGACAACAGAGGATGAGATGGCTGGATGGCGCGAATCTGAGTGAACTCTGGGAGTTGGTGATGGACAGGGAGGCTTGGTGTGCTGTGATTCATGGGGTCACAAAGAGTCGGACACGACTGAGTGACTGAACTGAACTGAAGCACACCCCAGAAGCTCAAAGTCTTTCTTCTGGTTTGCCATTTCTTTATAACATCGTTCTTTTTTTTTTTTTTAAGATGCTATATGAACCCAAATTTTAACCACCTTTTAAAGTTACTCATCACTGGGTGTTTCCATTTGTATGTGCAATAAACATGTTCATAAACTTCTGCTTGTTTTTTTCTTGTTAGTTTTTTGTCAATCTGACTTACAGAGCCCTAGCCAGATAACCTGAAATGGGTAGAAGGAAAAGACATGTTTGCTTCCCCTACAACCTGAACTCCCATTGATATGCCCCGAGTACTGGTTCTTAATGGGGCTTCCCAAGTGGCACAGTGGTGAAGAATCTGCCTGCCAATGCAAGAAACACGAGTTTAATCCCTGGGACAGGAAGATCCCCTGGAGTAGGAAATGGCAACCCATACCAATCTTCTTGCCTGGGAAATCCCATAGACAGAGCAGCCTTGTGGACTACAGTCCATGGGGTCACAAAGAGTTGGACATACATGCACACACACACACACACACACATACACACATCAGTTTGTAAAAAATTTCTTCCCAGGTTTGGGCACTTCTTTTCTCTCTAGCTAGGAAGGATATGTCCCATGAGCCACAGAAGCCCTTGTGCAGCTATTTCTGTGATTACAAAACAGCTATTCTAGTGTTAATGAACTACATGTTGAAGAGAAATTGCAAGCTACTCCCTTGCTAACAAAGAGTCTTGGGTTTTAGAAAGCAACTTCTCTCATAGTCCAAAGAACAAAGAGATGTTCTTTAGCCCAGGCATCCTACAGCTCTGGTGTGTGCATAGGTGTGTGTACTTTAATATGAATTAAACTTCATATAAGTAGGATTTCAGATGCATAGTTTCCTAAGGGATCATTTATGCCTGTATATAAACAGCTATTTTTAAAACAAATTTCATTTTTTGAAAACAGTTTCAGGTTTAGAGAAAGATCACGACAGTACTGAGAGTTTCCCTATAGCTTGCATCCAGTTTGCGCTATTATTAACATCTTAAGTTACTAGCGTACATTTGTTACAGTTAATGTACCAATGCTACCTATTACTGTTAGTTTAGGTTTTGCTTTCAGATATTTTTGATGCATTCCACTTTAAAGTCTTTATTGAATTTTTTACAATATTGCTTCTCTTTTATGTTTCAGTTTTTTGGTTAGGAGGCATATAGGATCTTAGCTCCCTGACCAGGAATCAAAGCTGCACCCCCTGCATTACAAGTGCAGAGTCTTAACCACTGGAGTGCCAGGGAAGTCCCACCTATTATTATTAATAAAGTCTAAATGTTATGCATATTGTCTTAGTTTTTAATCTAAGGTGGTTTTTTGTTTACCAAAGTCTATCCAAGATACTCTACTGCATTTGGTTGTCAATATCTTTTTAGCCTCCTCTTGGCTGTGATCGTTTCTCAGATGTTCCTTGTTTTTGATGACCTTGGGAGTTTCTGGGAAGGCTGGTCAGGTTTTTTGTTTGTTTCTTTGTTTGTTTGTTTTGCATATTTTTTCCATTAACCACTCTCTTAAGAACTTACTCTGGCATAGCCAGTGGGTATATGTCCCTTAGTGTAACTTTAGGGATGTAGCAGGGTTGGCAGTAATTTCCTTGTGGTGAACTCAATGTGACCATTGCCAGACCTCATTTGCAAGAAGCCTCAAGAAGCCTCTTTGGTATAAGGGCTTCCCTGGTGGTTCAGACAGTAAAGTGTGTGCTTGTAATGTGGGAGACCCAGGTTCGATCCCTGGGTCAGGAAGATTCCCTGGAGAAGGAAATGGCAACCCACTCCAGTATTCTTGCCTGGAGAATTCTGTGGATTGAGGAGCCTGGTAGGCTACAATCCACGAGGTCGCAAAGAGTCGGACATGACTGAGCGACTTCACTTTACTTCACTTCTTTGGTATAAAAGATTAGATTTTCTTCCAGAATTCCTGCTGTATGAAACAGAAATTTTATCCTGTTTCAAATTCCTAAAAGGTCCTTACGTTTTTAGGGGCCTTCTTTTTAAAATACATTTTGTGCAGTGTCCTTGTAAACTGTGAAGGTACTTCTATGATGATCTAAGTGGCTATTGAGGCAATCAAGGGTTTTTCAGTTGATAACACTCAGTATTTGTTGTTGTTTAGTCACTAAGCCATGTCTGACTTTTTGCAACCCCATGGATGGTAGTCTGCCAGGCTCCTCTATTCATGGAATTTTCCAAGCAAGAATACTAGAGTGGGTTGCCCTTTCCTTCTCCAGGGGATCTTCCTGACTGAGCGATTGAACTCATGTCTCCTGTGCCTCCTGCATTGGCAGGCATATTCTGCACCACTGAGCCACCTTTAGTATATTATCAAAGTTTGCAGCCATTTTTTATTCTAAGATATCTGAATTTATGTGTTAAAGAAGGATGCATATATTTGTAGATTCCTGGGACTTGAAGTCTTTTGCTCAGGGACCATGCTAGGTCATTCTAACTCTTTCTCATATATTTAACAAGAAATGTGTTTCTTTTTAAGGACCCACCTAAGGAGTCTGTGGGCAGTTTTCTTTTCATCAATTATACAATTGCCCCTCTGCCTCTTAAGAAAATAATAATGACTCAAAACACTCATTTTTCTGTAGTAGAGAGCCAGGGAATTCTTCAAAGTAGTTTCACTATGGGATCTGTCACCAATCCTTCCCACCCCCCACAGAATTTTTCACCTTCAAGCAGAAGGCAGAAGCTTTGTGGATAAAACCTAAATACTCATAGAACATTACATTTATAAATGTGTAATGAGAAATGAATGAGCACATGAAGCCCATGGGCCAATTTCTTTCTTTCAGCATCATAAATGTACTATCCTATAGAGATTAAAAGAGTGAAAGTAGTGCCTAACTCAGAGACAGGAGCTCCCTCTAAATTTGTGCAGCTCCCAATTAGTAACAGTTATGTTTCTCCAGCTCAACCAGCCATAGAAAGTCTTTCCTTATTCTGATGCCAGTAAACCAATAAAATGTAGCAATTTCTGGACCAAGGTCCTACACGATAAAAGCAGAGAATTTAATAATAGCAGTTTATTGTATTTGTTTGCTAAGGTTTCCATAGCAAATTGCTCTAAACTAGGTGCCACTTATAGCTTTCGGGATCCTCAGTTCCCCAACCAGGGATCAAACCTGAGCACTTGGCCGTGAAAGCGCAGAGTCCTAACCACTGGATCACCAGGGGAGGAATGGATTGGGAGAGTAGGGATGACATGAACAGAGGAGTCTGGCAGGACATAGATAAATAGAACCCCTATCTATCCCACATAGATAACCAGTGGGAACTTACTGTATGAGGCAGGGAACCCACAGTCAGTGCTCTGTGACAACTTAGAGCGGTGGGATGGGGTGGGGGTGGGATGGAGGTACCAGAGGGAGGGGATGTATGTACACCTATGGCTGATTCATGTTGATGTAAGACAGAAACCAACACAATATAGTAAAAGAACTATCCTTCAATTAAAAAAGAAATGAAAGCTAATAAATTCTTTAAAAACCTAAAATAACATGCTGTCTTTTCTTCTAGGATCTATCAAGATAGTTCCTGAGGCATATATAAGTACGTTTCTATGTAAGAACCTATTTCTGAATCAGGACAAATTATGATGAATATTACAGACTCCTTGTTTCTTGTTTAGCAGTAACTTAAACAGGCATTGCAAGATGTTCAGAAATGGTTTCATGTGTATCACTACTGACTAAGCAGGAAAGCAAAGAAAACGAGTAACAGGCCCCGCTGGTTTCTCAGAAGCAGCTCTGAATATTTTAAGAGGCCTTCCTGAGGAATCCTCCAGCTGAAAGGCAAACAAGCTCACACCTCTGCTTTCAGTCTGTGCTGCAAGAAATTTGCACAACTGTCACCATCCTAATGCGATCATTTTGTAAGAGTCTTCATCCAATGTTTGCATGCCTTGGATTACATTCCTCATTGCATTTCTCATTCCTATCTACCAGGCTTCCTTTCACACTTTCAGAGTCCTAAAACGTACCTCCCCTCCCCCCATCCTGGGCATCTGCGCTTTTGTTGAATAGCCTGGACCATTATGAAGTCCATTATGAAGTTTGTTATGTTGAGCAGCAAAATACTTCCTAACTTGAAAAAGGTCTATTGTTTTAATTCTATCCCCAGGGATGACAGAGACCCACTCGGCTTCCCCCTTCCTTGTGTTATTTTCTCAAATACTTGGAAGCAACCATGATATTTTGCCTAGATATTCTTGTTTTCATCACAGCTATTTATAGTTTATTCATCGGGAGATTTTAAGTCTCTTTACAGTCTTTTCTACTTTTTTTCCTCTGACCATATTTCAAATTAGACAATATCCCAATCTGAACACTGAATTCTAATAATATGTGTGCTGTGTGTAATAATGGGGGGGGCATCAGATGGTTTGATTCTTATGATGCACATAATTAAATAAAAGTGTCAACTATTTTTCAGATACATTATCTTACCTCTTTCTCTGTATTGTACTTTAAAAAACAATCAATTTTCTTTTTACTCAATATTTGAATCTTAGGGATTTCCCTGGAGTCCAGTGATTAAGACTTCACCTTCCAAAGCAGGGAGTGCAGGCTCCATCCCTGGTCAGGGAGCAAAGATCCCACATGTCTTGTGGCCAAAAATCCAAAAAATAAAACAGAAGCAATATTGTTACAAAGGTAAAATAATACATTGTTTTCAGCTCTATGCTTCTCCGTGACTATCGTCTATCAATCTTTGTCGTGCGTGCAGTTTTGAATCCGGATACAAAATTTTCCTGCCAGAAGTCAATCCTTACTTCTCATTTGTTTTCATTTCCTGTTGCCTTCAGAGCTCCACACAGAGAAGGTGCTGGATCTGCTATCACTAAGACGTGCTCCTTTCCCAGGCAGATTGTTTATTTAATGAAAAAGATAGAAGAAAGGTCCACTCTATTTGTTTGGAGTTATATAAATATTCTTAAAAAGGAGGATTTCCTCATTTATTCCACTTCAGCCTTCCTGTTCAGGAAGAGTTTTAAATACACTTTTCATCACTATATGATGACAGCTAGAGTTACAGTTTTGTAATTGTTCCAAATAATTAGAGACATTGGAAATAAGGAAGGCAAGATGCAATAATAATTCTGAATTTCTTTCCATATGTATTATAAATGCCAGATTATAACATATATATTCAAAACCAGTTTATCATTATAAAGCCAATAATAAAAAACAGTGGATAAATTGCTATAATAATAACAGAAATGTGGATGTAAATTATGAAACAAGAAAATGATAAATCATTGTTCTGTATGTCAGTCTTATGATTTTATTTTCCTCTTTATTTCACATTCTTCTTCACATGGAGTTTGTTCACCAAGTTGTCATTGTTGCTTAGTGGCTAAGTCGTGTCTGACTCTTTTGCGCCCCTCATGGACTGTGGTCCACCAGGCTCCTCTGTCCATGGGATTTCCCAGGCAAGAATATTGGAGTGGGCTTTCATTTCCTTCTCCATCACCACATTATAGTTGAAGTAAAAAAATTATTTAAAGAGTATCATAATAGAAGAATATTTATAATCAGAAATAATTTATTTTATATTCTCCTAGACATTACCTTGTGACTTAAGTTTTAAAATAAACATAGAACTCAGTTGAGTTCAGTTGGTCAGTCATGTCTGACTCTTTGCAATCCCATGGATTGCAGCACGCCAGGCCTCCCTAACCATCACCAACTCTCAGAGTTCACTCAGACTCACGTCCATCGAGTTGGTGATGCCATCCAGCCATCTCATCTTATGTCGTCCCCTTCTCCTCCTGCCCCCAATCCCTCCCAGCATCAGAGTCTTTTCCAACGAGTCAACTCTTCGCATCAGGTGGCCAAAGTATTGGAGTTTCAGCTTTAGCATCAGTCCTTCCAAAGAACACCCAGGACTGATCTCCTTTAGAATGGACTGGTTGGATCTCCTTGCAGTCCAAGGGACTCTCAAGAGTCTTCTCCAACACCACAGTTTAAAAGCATCAATTCTTCAGTGCTCAGCTTTCTTCACAGTTCAACTCTCACATCCATACATGACCACTGGAAAAACCGTAGCCTTGACTAGATGGACCTTTGTTGACAAAGTAACGTCTCTGCTTTTTAATATGCTATATAAGTTGGTCATAACTTTCCTTCTGAGGAGTAAGCGTCTTTTAATTTCATGGCTGCACTCACCATCTGCAGTGATCTGGGAGCCCAGAAAAAGTGTGACACTGTTTCCACTGTTTCCCCATCTCTTTCCCATGAAATGATGGGACCAGATCCATGATCTTTGTTTTCTGAATGTTGAAATTTAAGCCAGCTTTTTCACTCTCCTCTTTCACTTTCATCAGGAGGCTCTTTAGTTCCTCTTCTCTTTCTGCCATAAGTGTGGTGACATCTGCATATCTGAGGTTATTGATATTTCTCCCGGCAATCTTGATTCCAACTTGTACTTCTTCCAGCCCAGAGTTTCTCATGACATAAAACTCAGTTAACATTATTGATGTCTAAAAATATTTCACATGATTGCAAAGACAATTCTCAAATATTTAACTAAGATGGGACAGATGGCACTATAGAGAGAAGAGAAATAACAATGAGTAAAATAATACTAAAAAAATCACTTCATAATAAATGTCAATATTTCCTGTGATATTTGATATATACTATTTCTGTATATTACATACATTGCATTTAATATTTATAATGCATATATTGCATTATATTATATATTTAATACATCTTTTATGTATAATGTAAATTGTACTATTTATAAGACATATGTATTTAATATAATAAAATAATAACATGATAGTATTTTGTGGTTGATGTGTTTCAAGACCCATGGAACAGACTTTATAGATCATCTCTTTAATGATTGTACTTCTCAGTGAGGGAGGCCCTATTTATCTCCTTTCTTTACAAAGGGAACCATGAGGAAAGGTGTTAAGTGTTATGTTGACAGCAAGAAAGATAATAAGTGGCCTGGGTGAGACAGTGTGCCTGTTCAGTTGCTCAGTTGTGTATGACTCTTGCAACCCCTTGGACTGTAGCCCACCAGGCTCCTCTGTCCATGGGACTTTCCCAGCAAGAATATTGGAATGGGTTGCCATTCCCTCCTCCAGGGGATCTTCCTGACCCAGGGATATAACCTGTATCTCCTGCATTTCTTACAGTGCAGGTGCATTCTTTACCACTGATCCACCAGGGCAGGTGGGGTGGGGAAGCAGACAGTTCAGAGAAGTATTCTCCTGACTTTGTGATTTGTCACAGGACCTTAATTTTTAAATTAGATTTACCTTAAAAATTATGTTTAGCTTAGTATAATATAGAATTGATTTTGCCATGCAAGAGCAGAGAATTTGCCAAGTGACTAACACTAACCAGGGCTGGGATTGTTACCTTGCAGGGCTAACCTACAAAGTAAATAATTTTGTGGATAATGGCAAAGACTCCCATTAAAAACTGGGAGAGAGGATTTTTTTTCCCATTTTTTTAAGGTCTTTATTAAATTTGTTACAGTATTGCTTCTGTCTTATATTTTGCTTTTTTGGCCATGAGGAATGTGGGGTCTTAGCTCCCCAATCGGGGATCAAACCCACACCATTTGCATTGGAAGGCAAAGTGTCAACCACTGGACTGCCAGGAAAGTCCCCAGGACAGAGGATATTTTAAATGATGGATTTGACAGGACTACCTCTATCCATTAGAAGTGATTTAATAACAATAAAAGAAACTTGTTCTAAAAATAGGTCATATTTACTATGATGTTTATTATTATTATTATAGACAAGGAAAAAAGACCAGATGAAAATAAAAGTAATAATCAAGCAGAAGTTATAAACTATGACCAATGTTAGTACAATAGATATCAATAGATACTGTGTTTTCTACTTTACTGAAAAATCTCTACAGGCACTGATGGTAAAATTGTTTGATAATAAACTTATATGAGAGCATAGATGTGAAAAATGCAAAATCTCCAAGAGTTCATTATCAGACTACATTTAATTTCCAGAAATTAGCTTACAGATAACTTTGAGGCACTGCTGTGCAGGAAGAGTAAAAATGGAGACCGGATCATGAGGTCTATGTAATTCAGTCTTTAAAAAATTACATCTGATTTCTAGTCAGTTAATAACATGCTTATTAATCTGGATTATAAGTATCATTTACACAATATCTCTGTTACCTGATGGAGTTTTAATTTCTATTTCTTCATTATTAAGGAAATAAGCGTAATTTAATTTTCTATTTGAATTGAACAGTTACATTTAATCTTGGAATTCCTAAAGAATAAGGGCCTGTATCCTTTTATATCAGCTTTATTTTTTGGCCCTAAGACATTATGAGAGTAGGCTAGATGTATTGGAATTTTGTTCTGCTGAGGTTTGAATTACATTAGGGCTTTTTCATTCTATAGGGTGAATTAAATTGTAAAGATGAATATCAGCTACTTGTGTTTTTTTTCAATTCTCAGAACATTTTTAAAGTACATTGAACATTCTAGTATAAAAATAGTGAAGTAAAAATCACCAAGCTGATTATTCTAGCCAGCATAATTACTTAAAGAAAATAAGCCAGTAGTAGTAAATAATTTTATCTAAATCATGATACTCACAAATATAGATGGCCTTATTTAAAGAGAAAAGGAATATATTCAAACCACCATGACACAGCAGAGAAAGAAAAATGTCATGGATTCAATGTCATGTAAGACACGACATGTTTTCTTTAAATAATAAAAAGAGGTTGTCAGGTGTTTTATCACAGTTCCTTGAAGTTGACACATGACCTTTAGATTTGTCATGCATGGTACATGATTTTCTTGTTTGGAGTTGTAGCAAACAAGTTTCCAGTTTGCAGTTTTGTTCTGCAGTGAATTACATTAATTATTCTGTTCTTCTTATTTAGAATTTTGGACATTATTTCCAGAGGGTCATAGTTTGAAGTGCCTTAAAATCTTTGAACTCAGAAAGGCAAAGGAAGTGGCTTTATGTCACAGGCTATGATAAAAGCAAAATAAAAAGCAAACAAACACTGAATAAATATTGAAAATCTTTAAATAGCTTTCTTTGTGTTGATCTCAAGCATGCCAATAACTCTCTTAGTTTAGTCGCTAAGTTGTGTCCAACTCTTGTGACCCCATAAACTGTAGCCCAGCAGGCTTCCCTGTCCATGGGAGTCGGTGGCCATTTCCTTCTCAATGGAATCTTCCCGACCCAGGAATCAAACCTGGGTCTCCTCCACTACAGGCAGATTCTTTACTGACTGAGTTACCAGGATATTAGTTGGTGTAATAAATGTCATAAAAGAATTGTGACTCTGGAAGCTTCCTC
Source organism: Capra hircus (assembly GCF_001704415.2). NCBI lineage: Eukaryota > Metazoa > Chordata > Mammalia > Artiodactyla > Bovidae > Capra > Capra hircus. Next base: position 6,774,861 of record NC_030815.1, read on the forward strand.
TTGGTTCCTTTAGGAAGAACCGCATCTGAAATAAACTGAAGTAAGAAAAAATACAATTGTGCAAAAGAAATGAGGAGAGAATTTTATGCACTCCCTCAGCAACTTTCTATTTTGCTCAGCTGTGCAACTGCACTGCCCAGTCATTCGTCCTTCCTTTCTGATCATGTTCCTTTTTCTGTAAGTCATGATATGTTATTGCTTTCTCCTCTGTCCCAGGTTTGGGTCACATGAATCCACCACTAACTTATGCCAGATGTTTCTCTGACCAAGATGGCTGATTCTTCTCTTTCTCCTCTGGGTGAAGAATTACTATTGTTTTTTTTCTATCCTCCAAATATGTTTTTTTAAATCATTTTTATTAGAGTATAGTTAATTTACAATGTTGTATTAGTTTCATGTGTACAGCAAAGTGAATCAGTTGCACATATACATATATCCACTCATTTTTAGATTCTTTTCCCATAACAGTCATTACGGAGTATTGAGTAGAGTTACCTGTGCTACACAGCAGTTCTTGTTAGTTATCTATTTGATATATAGTAGTGTGAACTAATGGGGAAGGCAGTGGCACCCCACTTGAGTACTCTTGCCTGGAGAATGCCATGGACCGAGGAGCCTGGTAGGTTGCAGACCATGGGGTCGTGAAAAGTCGGAAACGACTGAGCGACTTCACTTTCACTTTTCACTTTCATGCATTGAAGAAGGAAATGGCAACCCACTCCATTGTTCTTGCCTGGAGAATCCCAGGGACGGAGGAGCCTGGTGGGCTGCCGTCTATGGGGTCGCACAGAGTCGGACACGACTGAAGCCACTTAGCAGCAGTAGCAGTAGCAGCAGTGTGAACTATAATTGCTGGAGGCCATCACTGGAATTTTTTATCAAACCTTTCATCACCATGATCATTTTCTTTTATGCCTTTTCAGAGTCCTCCTCAACTTTGGAAACTAAGCCTAGTTATCACTGACATAAATGGCCACCTTGATTTCCTTGTTATGGTTTTCTTGATAAGATTTCTCTTCTTACGATACCTTTGAACTATTTCTACCTACTGGCCTCATTATTTTATGACTTCTTTCTTTGCATCTTCTAAGATATTAGGACAAGAAAGTAAATGTGAATGAACTCAGTGTGGATTAAAGCTGAGTGCTTTTACTTTATTTTTAATTTTTTTATACTCTTTATTTTATATTGGTGTATAGCCAATTAACAACGTTGTGATAGTTTCAGGTGGACAGCAAACGGACTCAGCTAGACGTACACATGTATCCATTCTCCCAAACTCCCCTTCCATCCAGGCTGCCACATAACATTGAGCAGAGTTCCCTGTGCTGTGCAGTAGGAACTTGTTGGTTATCCATTTTAAATGCACCAGTGTGTACATGTCAACCATTAACCCAAATGGGGTGGAATAAAGCTTGAGTGCTTTTAAAGAGAAAGCTCATACACTACTGAGATGTTTATACTGCCAGAATGGAAAGACAGCTTATTCCTTATTTTGCAAAATATGAGACCTAAATCACAAGACTTTCATTACCTCAGAAAACATCCACTGTACAGAATATTTCCAGCTGACTGTTATTAACAAATAGAGTATCTGTAATATCATAGTGATGTAATTGTTGCTATATAGATCAGCTCAGAGCCTGTTTCACAAAGAAGTCTACTCTCGGGTCTGACCTATTTTGTTCTGAGATGGATTTGGAAATTTTGCATAGATTTTCTTCTCCTAATCTGTCTTCAAGTGATGTTGCTGCTATAACCTATAGCCACTGGGTTTAGGTGATCGTGGGAATTCATCACTGATTCCTCTCAATTCGTAATTATAGTTATTTATAACTTAAGTGGGTGGTATGTTCTGGAATTAGTCTACAGAGCAAAACTCACACATGCTAAAAATTAGTGAGACTATTTTAAAGAGCCCATGAAATACACTGAACACGATTGTGTGCCTCAAAAGTTTGAGTATGTTATTATTTTCATACATACACTAAACTATGAAAACTACTAAACTAGACTAAAGAAAAAAACTAAGGCAAGATCTATAATGTGAACGTTTGTCCATTCAAACCGGTCTTCTTTTAAGACAGACATGGAATTCCTAGTAATGAATTGGAGATGAATTGGTAATTCCTAGTAATGAGTTGGTCCATTCTTACTGTATTTCTGTCTTCACAGTAAGCTTTATTCATGTCAACAGTGTTAAGATGAAGATGACAAGAGATGTAGTGAAGTCACATCTATGCATGTGGATGAGATGATCATCGGGTTCCAAAGTTAGGGAGTAGGTTAACTGGGTACCATTACATCTTCCTTGTCATGGTCCTTATTCTGAACTGTCATATCTTTTAACCTCTAACTCCTGTATGGATTACCATATTCTCTCTCATGATTGGTAGTTATTTTAACATTTGTACTATCTGTCTGTAGAGCCAAGGTCTAAAATATACATTAATATTTTGATTCAATAAAGCATAGGCATTTGAACAGCTAATTTCTCACCTCCAATTTTCTAATTTTTTTCTCATTAGGAGGAAAACAAAGTTCAATATTTATAAGAAGTAATGAACATTTTTTTTTAGGTATACCATTTTCTAATCCATTCTTCCATATTCTAGTGCATGTCCACTCACATAGACTGTGGTTCTTCTTTTTCCTTCCACCGCTCCAATTTTTTAATAATTAAAAAAGTTATGTATTTATTTACTTAATTATATTTGAGCAGAAAATAAGGAGAATTTCCATATGTCCTTTCCATTCCCAGGCTCCCCCATTATCAATATCTCCCACCAGATAGCATGTTTTCACAAGCCGTGAACCAACATTGATACAACATTATCACCCCAAGTTTACCATTTGTATTTGGTTCACTCTTTGTGTTATCATTTCTATGAGTTTTGACAAATGACTAAACACATGTGTCTACCATTATTGTATTGATGTTATACAGAACACTTCCACTGCACTGAAAATCCCATGTTCTACCCGTTCAACCACTAACCTCTGGCAACCACTGATCTTTCTACTGCTTCCATAGTTTCGCCTTTTCTAGAATGTCATATAATTAGAATCACACAGCACAGAGCCTTTTCAGAATGGCTAATTTCACTGAATAATGTGATTTTTTTTCTCCATGTCTCATTGAATGTTAAATGGGAATTTAAAGGAGCCACTAATAGCAATATTTTTATTTAACTCTGAAAAGAGATGTAAATGTGCTTTTTGAACAAAATTATTGATTATTTGAATAACTCCTGCTTCTTCAAGAAAAGAGATGTAAATATGCTTTTCGAACAAAATTATTGATTATTTGAATACCTCCTGCTTCTTCAATAAAGTGTGGTCAGGAAGATATGAAAATTATGACAGATTAATTATTATAAAAGCTAAATAATAGAAAATGTAATGACGAGATAATTAACTCTGACCTAGGTTCACTGGACAGTATGAGCTGTTGTACAGTGAGTTTTTAGTATTAATCAACTCTTGCTTGTTGCAAGTAGGAACTGAATGTACATTTGTAGAATTGGATTGAATGAACTCTAATGATATGTTGATGCTGTGAAAGTGCTGCACTCAATATGCCAGCAAATTTAGAAAACTCAGCAGTGGCCACAGGACTGGAAAAGGTCAGTTTTCATTTCAATCCCAAAGAAAGGCAATGCCAAAGAATGCCCAAACTACCGCACAATTGCACTCATCTCACATGCTAGTAAAGTAATGCTCAAAATTCTCCAAGCCAGGCTTCAACAGTACGTAAACTGTGAAATTCCAGATGTTCAAGCTGGTTTTAGAAAAGGCAGAGGAACCAGAGATCAAATGGCCAACATTCACTAGATCATGGAAAAAGCAAGAGAGTTCCAGAAAAAACATCTATTTCTTCTTTATTGACTATGCCAAAGACTTTGACTGTGTGGATCACAATAAGCTGTGGAAAATTCTTCAAGAGATGGAAATACCAGACCACTTGACCTGCCTCCTGAGAAATCTGTATGCAGGTCAGGAAGCAGCAGCTAGAACTGGACATGGAAGAACAGACTGGTTCCAGGAAAAGGAGTACGTCTAGGCTGTATATTGTCCCCCTGCTTATTTAACTTATATGCAGAGTACATCATGAGAAACGCTGGGCTGGAGGGAGCACGAGCTGGAATCAAGATTGCCGGGAGAAATATCAATAACCTCAGATATGCAGATGACACCACCTTTATGGCAGAAAGTGAAGAAGAACTAAAGATCCTCTTGATGAATGTGAAAGAAGAGAGTGAAAAAGTTGGCTTAAAGCTCAACATTCAGAAAATGAAGATCATGGCGTCTGGTCCCATCATTTCATGAGAAATAGATGGGGAAACAGTGTCAGGCTTTATTTTGGGGGGCTCCAAAATCACTGCAAATGGTGACTGCAGCCATGAAATTAAAAGACGCTTACTCCTTGGAAGGAAAGTTATGACCAACCTAGACAGCATATTAAAAAGCAGAGACATTACTTTGCCAACAAAGGTCTGTCTAGTCAAGGTTATGGTTTTTCCAGTAGTCATGTATTGGTGTGAGAGTTGGACTATAGGGAAAGCTGAGCACTGAAGAATTGATGCTTTTGAACTATGGTGTTGGAGAAGACTCTTGAGAGTCCCTTGGACTGCAAGGAGATCCAACCAGTCCATCCTAAAGGAGATCAGTCATGGGTGTCATTGGAAGGACTGATGTTGAAGCTGAAACTCCAATACTTTGGCCACCTGATGCGAAGAGCTGACTCATTGGAAAAGTGGCCACCTGATGCGAAGAGCTGACTCATTGGAAAAGACCCTGATGCTGGTAAAGATTGAGGGCAGGAAGAAAAGTGGATGACAGAGAATGAGATGGTTGAATGGCATCACCGACTCAGTGGACATGGGTTTGGGTGGACTCCAGGAGTTAGTGATGGACAAGGAGGACTGGCATGCTGCGGTTCATGGGGTCGCAAAGAGTCGGTCACAACTGAGTGACTGAACTGAACTGAACTGAATGTTATGTTGCCTGAAAGGAAGGCAAATGTTTAAATGTTATATTTTTTTTCTAAATTTAATCCAATTATTTGCATGGATTGAAAAAAAAATAGTTTTATTCTAATTTAATTAAAATGCAGCATAGAGAATTAGGACAGTCATTTGAAGTTCATGGTTAAATAAATGTAACTATGGTGAAATCTGTCACAATAGAAAATAAAACCTGTTTTTCTATGCTTTAATTCTTATGTCCTATTTTTTTTAACAGTAATATTCAGACTCTTAGATTTTAAAAGAATTTAATATGTCATCAAACTTGAGGAAATAATCAATTACTGTTTGACTGAATGTTCCCCTTCTCAAGTGGTTGTTTTATAATGCAGATATTAACTATGATACTTACTGATGAAGAATTGCTATTGAATTTAAGTCATGAAATCTATTCTTCAGCTTTGCTCCAATCCTATCAGGGGATTTACTCAGTTAGAAGCTTGATACACACCACCACTAGGAACTGATTACATGATTATTGTCAATGGTGAGAGATTATTTCTGAGAACATGTATATAAACAAAGAACAGTCTTCCAGTTTTTTTACAATTGCTTTAAAAGTAATTTCATATTATTAACCTTAAAAATGAGTTCCAATATACATGAGGTGCAGACAAATACTGTTTGATTCCACTGATACAAAAAGTACCTGCTGCTGCTGCTAAGTCACTTCAGTAGTGTCCGACTCCATGCGACCCCATAGACAGCAGCCCACCAGGCTCCCCTGTCCCTGGGATTCTCCAGGCAAGAACATTGGGGTGGATTGCCATTTTCTTCTCCAATGCATGAAAGTGAACAGTGAAAGAAAAGTCGCTCAGTCGTGTCCAACTCTTCCACAACCCCATGGACTGCAGCCTACCATGCTCCTCTGTCCATGGGATTTTCCAGGCAAGAGTATTGGAGTGGGTTGCCATTGCTTTCTCCAAAAAAGCTCCTAGAATAGTCAAATTCATAGAACCAGAAAGTACACTGATAGATGCCATGGGTCAGAGGGTGGGTGAGAGGGAGGGAAAATGAGGAGTTTATGTTTAACAGGAACAGAGTTTCAGTTTAAGAAGGTGAAAAATTCTGGAGATGGATGATGGTGAGAGTTGTACAATAATGTGAGTGTTCTTAGTGCTACTGAACTGTACAATTAAATATGGTTAAAATAATATGTTTTATGTTATGTGATTTGACTAGAATAAATTTATTTTTATTTTTTCAATGGTATTTACTAGATATTGTGTTTGTTTTTAAAATTTAGTTTTGAGCTTTAGCTACCTGTATTTAGTTACCATCCAGTCTTCACTTTAAGGCAAAATTCAATTGAAATTTACATCAAATCTGTCAGACACATATAGCAATTGTGTGAAATCAAGCAAATCCATTAAGTATAACTTTTCAGCATCAATCATTCTAATAACAATTGTTCAAAAGACCTCATTCTATACAGAACTTGATTTATTTTAGAGAAAATGAAGTAGAAAGATTAAGTGAACTAAAATAAACTCAACATCTCTATAATATTTTCTTTTATAAACTATTTATATATCAAGTAAAAACACTGGCTGGAAACTGCTGTAATCAGATAACAGGGCTCTATGAATCTTTTGACTCTAATGGAGTGCAATTAACTGATAAAGGGGGTGTGTTTACACATCTTCAAAACTAACACCACGCTTTATAAAACAGATCCGTTTCTTCTTTGGCAGTTATATTCTATGGGAAAAGAATACAATTCCATTTTGTTTTCTAATTTTAACTTTGGAAGACAAAGTCTCCAAAGACTGTTTGATTTAATTCTAATTAATAAAGTTAAAAATTCAGGGACTTCCCTGGTGGTTCAGTGGTAAAGAATCTGCCTGCTAATGCAAGAGACCTGGGTTCGATACCTGACCCATAAAGATCCAACATCCTGTGGAGCAACTAAGCCTGTGCACCATAGCTATTGAGCCTGTGCTCCAGAGCCCGGGAGCTGTGACTATTGAGCCCACATACCCTAGAGCCTGAGCTCCAGCAACATGAGAGTCCACTGCAATGAAGAGGCCAGGTACCAAATCAAAGAACAGCTCCTGCTTACCAAAACTAGAGAAAAGCCTGTGCAGCAATGAACACTCAGTACAGTAAAAAAATAAATAAATTAAAAATTCAAATAAAAAAAATCAGTGTTCAATTGTTGAAATGTAATTAAAAAGAAAACCTTTAACTCAGAAAACCTTTTACAAAGATAGTAGAAAATAAATCAGTTTTATTCATAATCAAAAATGAAACCAGAATGTGATACACATCACAACTCGTTAAGAGACTGCAAAATCAGAAAGAAACCTCACCTTTCTGTATATCCAAGCAGAAAAACCCATTACATGCATGTTCTCAAGATAAGCATCACTAGTTCAGAAGACAGTGGACCTGATAGCACTTTTTGTCTCACTGATTCATCCTAACTTTATCACGGTAGTTGGGGAGATCCCCTGTGTTGTCTATCTAGAAGAGAAAAAAAAAATTCTACTAAATTCAAGAGCATACAGGCGAGTTAGACTCTTCCTTTCCCACAGGACTGAGGAGATAGGAGTGCTGTCTACCTCAACGTTTGCCTTTCAAAAAGATGGCTCACAGAACCTTGTGAAAACATTCCCTAGCTATGAGACTGGCAGAGACTTATTTAGTCATTATAAAGATTTACAAACATTTGAAAAGGACAGAGGAAAAAATTCTAGAGCCAAAGGCAGAGAGAGGGAGAATTAATCATTTTTTTAAAATTGGATTATAGTTGCCTTCCAATGTTGTATTACTTTCTGCTGTACAGCAAAGTGAATCAGCTATATGCATACATATATCCACTCTTTTTAAAATTTCTTCCCATTTAGGTCACTGCAGAGCACTGAGTAGAGCTCGCTGGGCTACACAGTCAGTTTTCACTAGCTATCTGTTTTATACATCATACTGTACATATGTCAATCCTAATCTCCAAATCCATTCCACTCCCTTCTTCCCACCTTGGTAGCCATACATTTGTTCTCTATGTCTGTGCCTCTATTTCTGCTTTTCAAATAAGTTCATCTATACCATTTTTTCTAGATTCCCATATATATATGCATTAATACACAATATTTGTTGTTCTCTTGCTAACTTACTCCACTCTGTATGACAGTCTCTAGGTCCATCCACATCTCTGCAAATGGCACAGTTTCATTCCTTTTTATGGTGGAGTAATATTCCACTGCATATATGTACCAGATCTTTTAACCATTTCTGTGTTGATATAATCTTCTTATTTTTAATTCATATTTGCCTTGATACCATGTGAAGGAATAGAGAAATAGTGTTATAAATTTATTATAATTCCCTTCCTCCTTTTTCAATCACCTGGAGAGCTTTCTTCAGGTGCTACCTATTTTTTGAAACAGCTTTATTAAGTTGTAGCTGACAGGGACATATAATCCATTGCAATATTTAAAGTGTGCAGTTATATTTGACATATATACACACCTGTGAAACTATGACAACATTGGGAAGGAAAAAGCTTTCCTCTATTCTTCTAGGTTCTTTTGGCTGTTTGAATAATTAAGTTGGCATAAGACAGATTAACAGGAGAAAAACAAATTTAATTACATATGTACGAGAGCCCCATGAGAATACAAGACCCATGGGCAGTCATGCAGTGAGGTTTACACACCATCCTGAGCTATGGAGAATATGTAAAGGTCTGGGTCTTCAAAGAGGGAGGAAGACAATTTACAAGAAGATGGGAGAGGCAAATGTTTGGCAAACAAATGTTTGTAGTGCCGTCTGGAGACATGCGGCCCAGAGAGGAATTTGAACCAGCTTGCCTGAGCTCCCCAAAGCCCACTCACCCTCTCTGTAGTTATCCCTGGTGATCGCCCTCTTCCTGGACTACCCTCCATCCAAGTTCTTTTAGTCAGTTAAAGAGGAGGTTAAAAAGCTCCTCCTGAGTCTTTCAAGCCTTGATTGTCTTCAGCTCAAGATAACCCATGTGCCAAAGTGGCAAATTTGGGGGAGGCTCCTTCTGAACCCCTTCTACCACAGTCCAGACAGTGAACCTATTCATCATCCTTGAACGCTTTCTCCCACTTCTAATTCCTTCTCTCCACCACTCCCACTCCTCCCTTCTCCAGGCACACACTGTTCTACTCTCCATCACTATAAATTAGTTCATGTTTTAGAGTGCTAGATAAATGGAATTATTCATTAGGTACTTTTGTAGGTCTACTTTTTCACTCAGTGTAGTATCTCAAAGCTTATCCATGTTGTCACAGGTTAGATAGGTCTTTCTATTCAGTGCTAAGTAGCAATGAAAGTGTATACTAAAAGTGTGCTAATGCACACATTTATTAATAGACGTTTGACTTGCTTCCAGTTTTTGACTATTACAAATGAAACTGCAGTGAACAGTATGTGACTGGTCCTTGGATAGACATGTATGTTCTATTTTCCTGGGTAAATACCTATTAGAGAAATTACTGAACTATACGGGAGTAAAGAGTAGCTGAATGATGATGTTGTTGTTCAGTTACTCAGTCATGTCCGATTCTTTGCAACCCCATAGACTGCAGCGCACAAGGCTTCCCTGTCCTTCGCTATCTCCCGGACTCAGCTCAAACTCAGGTCCACTGCATCAGCGATGCCATCCAACCATCTTGTCCTCTGTCACCCATTTCTCCTCCTGCCCTCAATTTTTCCCAACATCAGGGTCTTTTCCCATAAGTCAACTCTTTACATCAGGTGGTCAAAGTATTGGAGCTTCAGCTTCAACATTAGTCCTTCCAATGAATATTCTGGGTTGATTTCCTTTGGGATCGACTGGTTTGCCACCCTAAAAATATGCCTCTTTAGCATAAGGATTAATTTGAGTGATTATTTTTTAATATAGAGCTGACACAGGAGAACCTCTGAAAACAGTGTAGGATTTACTTTATTTGTGAAATTTACATTTATAAAGGAAATCTCCTTTGGTATGGATGTCTCCCTTCTCTTCCAGGAAGGAAGGATGACTCTAAAATCCAAAAAAATTTTATCACTGGTGAAGTCAGTGACTTAAACCTGCCTAACAAACATTCTTGTTTATCTTGCTTTTCTAGGTACCTCCCCATAACTGTACCTGCCACCCAATGCACAGTTTCTTTTCTTTTGTTTTTAGCTGATGATATTCAAACTGGAGTTCTAAGCCTCCTTGGAGAGTTACTCATTTTTTCTTGGGTAACTCCCCTGTATGCCTGAGATATACATGTTAATTGTCTTTTAAGAGAAGATTCTCAGCCAAGAGCTCAGAAAGGTAGAAGGAAATTAGGAAGGAAAATTATTTTTCTTTTCCTATAGGAGGCCTGGGCTTTCCCAGTGGCTCAGCAGTAAAGAATCTGCCTGCAATGCAGGAGACCAAGGAGATTGGATTCAATCCCTGGATCAGGAAGATCCTCTGGAGGAGAAAATGGCAACCTACTCCAGCATTCTTGCTGGGAAACGCCCATGGACAGAGGAGCCTGGTGGGCTGCAGCTCATGGGCTCGCAAGAGTTGGGAGTGACTGAGTGACTAACACTTTCACTTCACTTTTACTTTAAATATCCATGAGCAATGTATGGCACCCACTCCAACATTTGGTATAATATGTTTAGTTTTTTTTCTTTTCCTTTAATTTAAGCCAGATTAATAGCTTTGTGGTGACATCTCATTATGGTTTTAATTTGTGTTTTCTTAATTATAATGATACTGAACACGTTATAATATTCTATGAAGTGCACTGGAATAGGCCACTCCAAATATGCCACTCTGGCATAAGAGTTACTTTGAGTTGAAGGTAATTGAGAAGCAGCAGACACAGGAAGAACTCTCTGTCCTCTCTTGTTCTGCCTGAAAAGCAGGACATAAATTTCCCTTTATAAAGATGACATAAATGTCCATATATGAAGGCGTTCCCCTCTCCTGTACCAGGAAAGAGTGAACAACTCTTATCTGCTTAACACACCTTACTAAACAATCCTTATGCCAGGGTTTCCTAGTCACCTTTTCCACCCCCAGGAGCCCAGAGCTTCTTTTCTCCTATCTCTTCACCTCTCTACAAGGTATTACTCTTTGTTAAATGATAAATAAGCTCTGAGTTAAGCCGCCTCTGGGTTTTCACTTCTTTCCTGTGAATTCTCAATGCATGTAAAATTAAAAGCATCAATAAAATGTATATAACTTTTCCTCTGTTCATCTGTCTTTGGTCAGTGTGATGCTTATGCCTTAGATGCTGTACTGAAGGGGATGGAGAAAAAGGCTTTTCTCCCCCACAGCATCCATATATTTGGTGAAGCATCTGTTCAAATTTTACTTTTACTTTTTTTTGGGGGGGGGGCAAGCTATGTGACTTTTTTTTTCTAACATCTTCAGCATTTAATCAATGAATTGTTGCATCTGCCTGCAATACAGGAGACCAGGGTTTGAATCCTGGGTCTGCAAGATCCCCTGGAGAAGAAAATGGCAAGCCACTCCAGCATTCTTGGCTGGAAAATCCCATAGATAAAGGAGCCTTGTGGGCTACAGTCCATGGGGTCCCAAGAGTCGGACACAACTTAGCAACTAAACCACCAAAGAATGTTCAAATTATCGCACAATTACACTCATCTCACACACCAGCAAAGCAATGCTAAAAAATCTCCAAGCCAGGCTTCGATAGTATGTGAACTGAGAACTTTAAGATGTTCAAGCTGAATTTAGAAAAGGCAGAGGAACAAGAGATCAAATTACCGATATCTAGTGGATCATTGAACAAGCAAGAGAGTTCCAGAAAAACATCTAATTTTGCTTTATTGACTACACCAAAGCCTTTGACTGTGTGGATCACATCAAACTGTGGAAAATTCTGAAAGAGATGGGAATACCAGACCACCCTACCTGCCTCCTGAGAAATCTGCATGCAGGTCAGGAAGCAACAGTTAGAACTGGACACGGAACAAAGTTCTGGTTCCGAACTGGGAAAGGAGTACGTCAAGGCTGTATATTGTCACTCTACCTATTAAACTTATATGCAGTGTACATATTCCAAAATGCCTGGCTGGATGAAACAAAACCTGGAATCAAGATTGCGGGGAAAAATATCAATAACCTCAGATATCCAGATGACACCACCCTTATGTCAGAAAGCGAAAAGGAACTAAAGAGCCTCTTGATGAAAGTTAAAAAGGAGAATGAAAAAGCTGGCTTAAACTTCAACATTCAATAAAGAAAGATCATGACATCTGGTCACATTGTTGCTGCTGCTGCTGCTGCTGCTGCTGCTGCTGCTGCTGCTAAGTCACTTCAGTCATGTCCAACTCTGTGCGATCCCATAGACAGCAGCCCACCAGGTTCCCCCATGCCTGGGATTCTCAAGGCAAGAATACTGGAGTGGGTTGCCATTTCCTTCTCCAATGCATGAAAGTGAAAAGTGAAAGGGAAGTCCTTCAGTCATGTCTGACTCTTAGGGACCTCATGGACTGCAGCCTACAAGGCTCCTCCATCCATGGGATTTTCCAGGCAAGAGTACTGGAGTGGGGTGCCATTGCCTTCTGCGATCTGATCCTGTTCACTTCAGTTCAGTCGCTCAGTCATGTCCGACTCTTTGCGATCCCATGAATCAAAGCACGTCAGGCCTCCCTGTCCATCACCAACTCCCGGAGTTCACTCAGACTCACGTCCATCGAGTCTGTGATGCCATCCAGCCATCTCATCCTCTGTCGTCCCCTTCTCCTCCTGCCCTCAATCCCTCCCAAAATCAGAGTCTTTTCCAGTGAGTCAACTCTTCACATGAGGTGTCCAAAGTAATGGAGTTTCAGCTTTAGCATCATTCCTTCCAAAGAAATCCCAGGGTTGATCCTTCAGAATGGACTGGTTGGATCTCCTTGCAGTCCAAGGGACTCTCAAGAGTCTTCTCCAACACCACAGTTCAAAATCATCGATTCTTTGACGCTCAGCCTTCTTCACAGTCCAACTCTCACATCCATACATGACCACAGGAAAAACCATAGCCTTGACTAGATGGACCTTAGTTGGCAAAGTAATGTCTCTGCTTTTGAATATACTATCTAGGTTGGTCATAACTTTGCTTCCAAAGAGTAAGCATCTTTTAATTTCATGGCTGCAGTCACCATCTGCTGTGATTTTGGAGCCAAAAAATAAAATAAAATAAAATAAAGTCTGACACTGTTTCTACTGTTTCCCCATCTATTTCCCATGAAGTGATGGGACCAGATGCCATGATCTTTGTTTTCTGAATGTTGAGCTTTAAGCCAACTTTTTCACTCTCCTCTTTCACTTTCATTAAGAGGCTTTTTAGTTCCTCTTCACTTTCTGCCATAAGGGTGGTGTCATCTGCATATCTGAAGTTATTGATATTTTTCCCAGCAATCTTGATTCCAGCTTGTGTTTCTTCCACTCCAGCGTTTCTCATGATGTACTCTGCATAGAAGTTAAATAAGCAGGGTGACAATATACAACCTTGACGTACTCCTTTTCCTATTTGAAACCAGTCTGTTGTTCCATGTCCAGTTCTAACTGTTGCTTCCTGACCTGCATACAGATTTCTCAAGAGGTAGGTCAGGTGGTCTGGTATTCCCATGTCTTTCAGAATTTTCCACAGTTTCTTGTGATCCACACAGTCAAAGGCTTTGGCATAGTCAATAAAGCAGAAATAGATGTTTGTATGGAACTCTCTTGCTTTCTCCATGATCTAGCGGATGTTAGCAATTTGATCTCTGGTTCCTCTGCCTTTTCTAAAACCAGCTTGAACATCAGGGAGTTCATGTTTCACGTATTGCTGCAGCCAGGCTTGGAGAATTTTGAGCATTACTTTACTAGCATGTGAGATGAGTGCAATTGTGCGGTAGTTTGAGCATTCTTTGGCATTGCCTTTCTTTGGGATTGAAATGAAAACTGACCTTTTCCAGTCCTGTGGCCACTGCTGAGTTTTCCAAACTTGCTGGTATATTGAGTGCAGCACTTTCACAGCATCATCTTTCAGGATTTGAAATAGCTCAACTGGAATCCCATCACCTCCACTAGCTTTGTTCGTAGTGATGCTTTCTAAGGCCCACTTGACTTCACATTCCAGGATGTCTGGCTCTAGATGAGTGATCACACCATCGTGATTATCTGGGTCATGAAACTCTTTTTTGTACAGTTCTTCTGTGTATTCTTGCCACCTCTTCTTAATATCTTCTGCTTCTGTTAGGTCCAGACCATTTCTGTCTTTTATCGAGCCCATCTTTGCATGCAATGTTCCCTTGGTATCTCTAATTTTCCTGAAGAGATCTCTAGTCTTTCCCATTCTGTTGTTTTCCTCTATTTCTTTGCATTGATCGCTGAAGAAGGCTTTCTTATCTCTTCTTGCTATTCTTTGGAACTCTGCATTCAGATGCTTATATCTTTGCTTTTCTCCTTTGCTTTTCGCTTCTCTTCTATTCACAGCTATTTGTAAGACGTCCCCAGACAGCCATTTTGCTTTTTTGCATTTCTTTTCCATGGGATGGTCTTGATCCCTGTCTCCTGTATAATGTCAAGAACCTCATTCCATAGTTCATCAGGCACTCTATCTATCAGATCTAGGCCCTTAAATCTATTTCTCACTTCCGCTGTATAATCATAAGGGATTTGATTTAGGTCATACCTGAATGGTCTAGCGGTTTTCCCTACTTTCTTCAATTTGAGTCTGAATTTGGTAATAAGGAGTTCATGATCTGAGCCACAGTCAGCTCCTGGTCTTGTTTTTGTTGACTGTATAGAGCTTCTCCATCTTTGGCTGCAAAGAATATAATCAATCTGATTTTGGTGTTGACCATCTGGTGATGTCCATGTGTAGAGTCTTCTCTTGTGTTGTCAGAAGAGGGTGTTTGCTATGACCAGTGCATTTTCTTGGCATAACTCTATTAGTCTTTGCCCTGCTTCATTCCACATTCCAAGGCCAAATTTGCCTGTTACTTCAGGTGTTTCTTGACTTCCTACTTTTGCATTCCAGTCCTCTATAATGAAAAGGACATCTTTTGGGGGTGTTAGTTCTAAAAGGTCTTGTAGGTCTTCATAGAACACTTCAACTTCAGCTTCTTCAGCGTTACTGGTTGGGGCAAAGACTTGGATTGCTTCATGGCAAATAGATGGGGAAACAATGGAAACAGTGTCAGACTTTATTTTCTTGGGTTCCAAAATTATTACAGATGGTGACTTCAGCCATGAAATTAAAAGATGCTTGCTCCTTGGAAAAAAAAGTCATGAGGAACCTAGACAGCATATCAAAAAGCAGAGACATTCCTTTGCCCACAAAGGTCCATCTAGTCAAAGCTATGATTTTTTTCACTAGTCATGAATGGATGTGAGAGTTGGACTATAAAGAAAGCTGAGCACTGAAAAATTCATGCTTTTGAACTGTGGTGTTGGAGAAGACTCTTGAGAGTCCCTTGGACTGCAAGGAGATCAAAACAGTCAATCCTAAAGGAAATCAGTCCTGAATATTCATTGGAAGGACTGATGTTGAAGCTGAAGTTCCAATACTTTGGCCACCTGACGTGAAGACCTGACTCATTGGAACAGACCCTGAAGCTAGAAAAGATTGAAGGCAGGGGGAGAAGGGGATGGCAGATTGAGATGGTTGGAGGGCATCACTGACTCGATGGACAAGAGCTTGAGCAAACCCCTGGAGTTGGTGATGGACAGGTGTGATGCAGTCCATGGAGCGGCAAAAAGTTGGACATGCCTGAGCGACTGAACTGAACTGATGCGACAGGTGAGATATTAGTTCTCCAGCCAGGGATCACACACGTACCCTCTGCATTGGAAGGCAAAGTCTTAACCACTAGACTGCCAAATTTTACTTTTAACTGGGTTACATGCTTTCTTATTGTTGAGGTTTGAGAGTGCTTTACATACTTTTATATAAATCCTTTAACAGACAGATGTTTTGCAAAAGTTTTACTCTAGCCTGTGGCTTATCTTTTCATTCTCTTACCAGTTACTGTTGAAGAGCAAAAGCGGTTCATTTGATGAATTTTTAAAAATTAGTTTGTTCTTTAATGGATTGTACTTTTAGTGTCATTGTTGTCGTTGTTTAGTCACTAAGTCATGTCCGACTCTTTGTGACTCATGAACTGTAGCCTGCTAGGCTCTTCCGTCCATAGATTATCCAGTCAGGAGTACTGGAGTGGGTTGCCATTTCCTTCTACAGAGGATCTTCCCAACCCTGGGATCAAATTCATGTCTCCCGCATTGGCAGGCAGATTTATTTTTTACCACTGAGTCAGCAAGAAAGCCCCTTTTAGTGTCATATCTAAGAACAATTTCACTAAATCACAAAAGTTTTCTCCAATGTGTTCTCCTTGAAGTAGTATAGTTTTAACATTTACATTTAGCACTAAACCCATTGAGTTAATTCTTTGCATATGGTATAAGATGTCAAGCAAAGTGGGGTTTTTCTGGCTTTTTTTTTAGCTTTTGTTTTTGTTTGTGCATACAGATATCTAGTTATCCGAGCACCATTTTTTGAAAGAGCTGTTCTTTGACCACTGACATGCCTTCATACTTTTGTCAAAGCTCAGTTGTCTTTGTATGTGTGAGTCAATTTCTGGATTCTTTATTACGGACTATTAATCTAGTTATCTCTATTTATTTCCATAAGTATGTTTTAATTGCAGTTGGTTAATATGTCTTGAAATCTAATAGTGTTCATGCTCCACTTTGTTCTGCTTTTTCAAAGTTGCTTTGGTTATTCTGTCTTTTGCATTTCCTAAGAATTTTAGAAACAGCTTGTTAATTTCTATAAACTTTTTTATCAAGGTTTTGTTTGGGATTGCCTTAAATTTAGGCAATTTGGAGACAACTGACATCTTAACAATACTGAGACTCCAACCCATGAATGAGATATGTCTCTCTGTTTATTTAGGATTTCTTTAACTTCTTTAATTTACACACAGATCACAAACATGTAAACCAGTAATTACAATAAGCCTATGAGCCCACAAAGGAGAGGCTACTGAATTCTACCTGCAGTTTCCGAGAAAAATTTTGAATAGAAGGTAATCTTTCTTCTGACTCTCGTGGTAAACATGTGAACATTAGGTAAACAAGTGAGCTCAGAGACAAAGAAAATTTACTGGGGTGTGAGTTAGGATTAAACATTTAAAGAAATATGTAGTTATGGTTTGACATGTTGGAAGTCATTATTGGGCATGAGAATTAAGAACACAGATATGTGTTTAGCCCTTGATCTTGGTGCTCCTGGAAGATAACCAGTCTTATTCCTGTGAGCAATAGGGGATATTAAAGAATTTTAAGCAGAGGAGCCACAGCATGTTGAAACCATCATTCTGAAAGTTGAGTGACTTGTTTAAATATTTTTAAAGATGTTTATATTTTAACCCATATAAACTCCTGGGGGTAATCTCCATATTTGTGGAATACCATGCACATTGTATAAATATTATTTATTTTTGTTTGACCAAAATTTATCTCTTTTTAGCATTATAAAATACATCTTAGCTGTATTAACATAGGACTCCAGTGAGCAAGTTTAACCCTAACACTGTACCTGATTCTGACGTTTTTCATGTTTTCTAGTTTCAGTTTTTTGTTTTTTTTTTTTTTTCAATTCTTTTAAGCTTATTCTCTGGTATCATCATTTAACCATACAAAAGAGTTCCTTTTTTTTTTTTTTTTACTGTGCTGATTTTGTTGTTGTTTTTATTAGATTCAGTTATAAACTCCAAAAAAGATGTCCTTTTCATTATAGGGGACTGGAATGCAAAAGTAGGAAGTCAAGAAACACCTGGAGTAACAGGCAAATTTGGCCTTGGAATGCAGAATGAAGCAGGGCAAAGACTAACAGAGTTTTGCCAAGAGAATGCACTGGTCATAACAAACACCATCTTTCAACAACACAAGAGAAGACTCTACACATGGACATCACCAGATGGTCAACACCAAAATCAGATTGATTATATTCTTTGCAGCCAAAGATGGAGAAGCTCTATACAGTCAACAAAAACAAGACCAGGAGCTGACTGTGGCTCAGATCATGAACTCCTTATTGCCAAATTCAAACTCAAATTGAAGAAAGTAGGGAAAACCGCTAGACCATTCAGGTATGACCTAAATCAAATCCCTTATGATTATACAGTGGAAGTGAGAAATAGATTTAAGGGCCTAAATCTGATAGATAGAGTGCCTGATGAACTATGGAATGAAGTTCGTGACAGTGTGCAGGAGACAGGGATCAAGACCATCCCCATGGAAAAGAGATGCAAAAAAGCAAAATGGCTGTCTGGGGAGGACTTACAAATAGTTGTGAATAGAAGAGAAGCGAAAAGCAAAGGAGAAGAGCAAAGATATAAGCATCTGAATGTAGAGTTCCAAAGAATAGCAAGAAGAGATAAGAAAGCCTTCTTCAGAGATCAATGCAAAGAAATAAAGGAAAACAACAGAATGGGAAAGACTAGAGATCTCTTCAGGAAAATTAGAGATACCAAGGGAACATTGCATGCAAAGATGGGCTCGATAAAAGACAGAAATGGTCTGGACCTAACAGAAGCAGAAGATATTAAGAAGAGGTGGCAAGAATACATGGAAGAACTACAAAAAAGATCTTCACAACCCAGATGATCACGATGGTGTGATCACTCATCTAGAGCCAGACATCCTGGAATGTGAAGTCAAGTGGGCCTTAGAAAGCATCACTATGAACAAAGCTAGTGGAGGTGATGGAATTCCAGTTGAGCTATTTCAAATCCTGAAAGATGATGCTGTGAAAGTGCTGCACTCAATATACCAGCAAGTTTAGAAAACTCAGCAGTGGCCACAGGACTGGAAAAGGTCAGCTTTCATTTCAATCCCAAAGAAAGGCAATGCCAAAGAATGCTCAAACTACCGCACAATTGCACTCATCTCACATGCTAGTAAAGTAATGCTCAAAATTCTCCAAGCCAGGCTTCAGCAATACATGAACCGTGAACTCCCTGATGTTCAAGCTGGTTTTAGAAAAGGCAGAGGAACCAGAGATCAAATTGCTAACATCCGCTAGATCATGGAGAAAGCAAGAGAGTTCCATACAAACATCTATTTCTGCTTTATTGACTATGCCAAAGCCTTTGACTGTGTGGATCACAAGAAACTTCAGAAAATTCTGAAAGAGATGGGAATACCAGACCACCTGACCTACCTCTTGAGAAATCTGTATGCAGGTCAGGAAGCAACAGTTAGAACTGGACATGGAACAACAGACTGGTTTCAAATAGGAAAAGGAGTAAGTGAAGGCTGTATATTGTCATCCTGCTTATTTAACTTCTATGCAGAGTACAACACGAGAAACGCTGGGCTGGAAGAATCACAAGCTGGAATCAAGATTGCCTGGGAAAAATATCAATAACTTCAGATATGCAGATGACACCATCATTATGGCAGAAAGTGAAGAGGAGCTAAAAAGCCCCTTGATGAAAGTGAAAGAGGAGAGTGAAAAAGTTGGCTTAAACTCAACATTCAGAAAACGAAGATCATGGCATCCGGTCCCATCACTTCATGGGAAATAGATGGGGAAACAGTAGAAACAGTGTCAGACTTTATTTTTGGGGGGCTCCAAAATCACAGCAGATGGTGACTGCAGCCATGAAATTAAAAGACGCTTACTCCTTGGAAGCAAAGTTATGACCAACCTAGAGAGCATATTCAAAAGCAGAGACATTACTTTGCCGACTAAGGTCTGTCTAGTCAAGGCTATGGTTTTTCTTGTGGTCATGTATGGATGTGAGAGTTGGACTGTGAAGAAGGCTGAGCGCCAAAGAATTGATGTGTTTGAACTGTGGTGTTGGAGAAGACTCTTGAGGGTCCCTTGGACTGCAAGGAGATCCAACCAGTCCATTCTGAAGGATCAACCCTGGGATTTCTTTGGAAGGAGTGGTGCTCAAGCTGAAGCTCCAGTACTTTGGACACCTCATGTGAAGAGTTGACTCATTGGAAAAGACTCTTGTGCTGGGAGAGATTGGTGGCAGGAGGAGAAGGGGACGACCCAGGGTGAGATGGCTGGATGGCATCATGGACTCGATGGACGTGAGTCTGAGTGAACTCTGGGAGTTGGTGATGGACAGGGAGGCCTGGTGTGCTGTGATTCATGGGGTCGCAAAGAGTCAGACATGACTGAGCGACTGAACTGAACTGAACTGAACTGAATAACCCCTTTATTCATTCCTTATCCCTGATCTCTGCCTATGCTCAACACTGCCACCTATTTTCAGTGTCATACCATTTAAATATATACGATGGTTTTCTATGACATTATATCTTGCAGTTAACTCTCTTTGTGTAAACAACTCAGTTGCTTTTACTTCTTAGGCTTTTCTCTGTAGGGGGACAACATCCATTCATTGTTCAACTTACTCTCCCCTTCACTATGATCTAATCAAGGGTGGGAGGGTGACCTCTTAGTACTTTTTTGAATTCCTGTGTCCCTTCCTAAAATCCTGCCTTGCTATCAACATACATTTTGTCCAACTTCTATAATGCAAGTGAATCCATTTTATCACACACAGTGACGACTCTATAGAGAACACTGACTAGTTAGATAACCCAGGTATTATGGGTAAATAGTTGAGTCAAGGTTTGCTGTGTTGTTATTATTTAGTTGCTAAGTCTTGTCCGACTCTTTCCAACACTATGGACTGTAGCCCATAGGCTCCTCTGTCTGTGGGATTTCCCAGGCAGGAATACTGGAGCAGGTTGTCCTTTCCTTCTCCAGGGGGACTTCCTGACCCAGGGACTGAACTCACGTCTCCTGCTTAACAGGTGAGTTCTTTACCCCTGAGCCACCAGGGAAGCCCCCGAGTCAAGGTTTCAGTCAGTTCAATTCAGTTCAGTCGCTCAGTCTAGTCAAGGTTTAGAGACAGTAAAATCCAGTCTTCTGAATTCCCAGTCATGTTTCCTTTTCACCTTTCTGTTTCAAAGTTAATTTCTACTGTTTCAAAGAAAACTGTGTTTTTCTCTAGCTAAATATTGCTCCTTGATATTTTTTTCTCTTCCTATATCATTTATTTTGGTTGTTGACTATTCTTCCATCTTTAGCTCTGAACTTCTGATTCTCCTCTCTAAGTAGGTTCCTCATTGGTCTTAAAACAAACAACTTTCTTTCCCACCATATCAGCTTTGTTTGTATCCTTTAAAGAAGGTGAAATAATATTTCTGACTGAACTTCAGTCTTCTTTGACCCAGCTGTTGGCCCAAATACTTTCAAATACAATAATTCCTAAATTAACTATGGGATCTCAGAACACATGTTCCTGAACACGTTTCAATTTTCCCTACAAACCTATTGCTTATTCTCTATAATCTTTCAGACATTTGACTATAGAGTTTTATCTTAATGCCTAGTTAGTATGTGCTTGCTTTTTTTGATCAAGTATTGCTCTATTTTTTTCAAGTATAGAAATATTTTTCAAGTATATAAAATTTCAATTATAGAAATTTGCAAGCCCAAATTTCAGTTTGGGCTTCCCTGATAGCTCAACAGTAAAGAATTCGCCTGTCAATTTTGGTAAGATCTCCCAGAGAAGGAAATAGCAACCCACTTTAGAATTCTTGCCTGGAAAATCACATGAACAGAGGAGCTTGGCGGGCTACAATGCATGTTGTCACAAAAGAGTCAGATACAATTTAGCGACTAAACAACTCTATCACTTAACTGCATTTTGATTATTGGAATGCTTTTTTGGATTTTTATTAACTTGTATAGCTGTCTACATTTAATATATAGTTTATATAAATCTCTCTATTAACAAAAACTCCAGTCTTTTGAAACTAATCTCTAATATGACCTATGGAATGATTTGTGTCTAAAGAACTCTTCTGCTTATATTATGAACAGTTCTGTCATGAATAATTAGCAATTACCCCTGATTGAGTAATAAGAAGATGTGTGTAAAGGTAATAAGTAGTTAAGTTTTCTTTTTCTCATGGTACTTTGAATAAAAGTCAAACTAGGTTGCTAAATTTAGTGTGGTTCATAATCAGAGTAATATGATATTTGTTGAAACTTTCAACTGAGACAGACTAAAATACAGATCAAATATATTGTTTTACCCGAGACTAAAACAACCACTGTAAATAATAAATTGGCCTTTTTCTCTTGATACAAACTTCAAATATTATATTAAACTCTCCCTCACTGTTTTTAAATATTGCTAGGGTGAGATAGTCTGACCATGGTAGTAATGTAAGTTTCAGAACCTTTTCATGTTTGCAAAACATTGTAGAGTCAACTGCCTAAAAATAAACAAATTGTGACAATTTTTTACTGTGAATCCAAACAACATTTTAAATGAATCAATATTTTTACAACTCATAACAGTACTCTCATACATTTAAAGTAGCAACATACATAAGTAAGGGGCTTCCCTGGTAGCTCAGCTGGTAAAGAATCCACCTGCAAGGCAGGAGACCAGGTTTGATTCCTGGGTTGGGAAGATCCCCTTGGGGAGGCCATGGAGACCACTTCAGTACTCTTGCCTGGACTCATGAACAGAGGAGCCCAGCGGGCTACAGTCCATAGGGCTGCACAGAGTCGGACAGGACTGGAGCAACTAAACAGTAGCAGCAGCATTTACAAGGGCTTCAGACGGTAAAGAATCTGCCTACAATAGAGGAGACCAAAGTTCTATCCCTGGGTGAGGAAGATCCCCTGGAGAAGGGAATGGCAACTCAGTGCGGTCTTCTTGACTGGGAAATTCCATGGACAAAATGACCTGGTAGGCTACAGTTCATGGGGTGGCAAAGAGTTGGACACGACTGAGCAATTAACACATGCATATATAGAAATGTGAAAAATCTACCTTTTATTCATCTTCAATGTTTAGAACCAATGTGAGTTCCCAGATACTTCAGATGATTAATGGGTAGAAGACAGATAGGACAGTGGGGTTTGGCAGGGGAAAGAAGAGTGGAACTCAAAAAACTGGGTCCAGGGGAGTTAGAAATAATTGATTTCCCTTGGCAGCTTTTGGTCAGAGATCCACACATTTAGTATCCCTAAAACAAGGAATGTAACAGGCATTTCAGGACAAAGGGAGGACAGGCTGAATGTTGAGATATGTCAGGCAGAGAATGCCATGCAGTCAACGCATAGCTCTGTGTTCTTATTTTTATTTTCAGAGTCTCTGTCTCTGGGTAGACACCAGAGATTGCAGTACTTTGGGAGATCTGTTATAAATTTGATTGTATCTTAATGTTTTCTCTTCCGGTGGAGTTTTTACTAGTTTCAGCCCCATTGAGTTGTAGCTATCCGAACTGACCACAGGCGACATTTTGCTCCAGAGTTCAAGGGTATGGCTCAATTAATGGAAATAGATTTGTGGCGCCTCCACATAAATCCAAGGAATTCTAGAAACCAAGCCAAGTCAACCACTATAAGTGGGAGCCAATAATAAGTGAAAATAGCTCCTTAGGCCACTAAGTACTGCTTGGCATTGAATAGCAATAATTTGATTTATATTGCCTTTATGTTTTTACAAAATCAAAACTCCTTTTTTAAAGAAAAAAATTTTTTTCAAATATACTAAGAGGAACCATGAACAATCTCTTTAGCCGAGGAAATCTTGGGAAAGGTGTTGTGCCAAATTATTCAAGGATAGGGTAGAAGATTTCTTCTGCCTTTGTTTCATGTTTTGATCTCAATAAGCCATTTGTTTTCCCTTTTCTAGGCATTTAGGTAAAAAAAAGATTTAACTATTTCATAATAGATAATGTCCCCATCTCCCTGAAAATTTCAGACACTATTACTTTTCAGTGTAATTCTTAAAATCCAAAATGCAATTTGGATTTGCATATGCATTTAAAAGGGCTTCCCAGGTGGCTCAGTGGTAAAGAACCCACCTGCTAACACAGAAGACATGGATTTGATCTTGGTCAGGAAGATCGCCTGGAAGATGGAATGAGAACCCACTCCAGTATTCTTGCCTGGGAAATCCCAAGGATGGAGGAGTCTGGTGGGATATAGTCCATAGGGGTGCAAAGAGCTGGATGTGACTGAATCGGCTTAGGACATGCGCATGTATTTAAAACAAGATGATGAGGGGTAGATGGAAGCAATTGATATCAGGACACCCTTCACAAATCCTCTTCTATCTTCCAGTTGACTCCTAGTTGATCCTAAGTGCATTTTGAGGAAACATTAAATGTAGGTATTATTTTATCAGTGATATAGAAGCAGAGAGAAGACCCCCTCCAAATATTTAATATAAAACCTAGAAAAACATTTTGTTTAATCAGGGTAAATAAGATGAAATGCAGTGCACTGGACTTTAAGGAAAAAGTAAAAGTTAAGATTTATTTAGGTTTAAGTTTTTTGCAAGAAATGCTGTATTAGTTTAGATAATTGCTAGGATTTCCTTTTTTAAATGTTAACATCATCTTAGTCTAAGTGACGAACGTGCACAAATTTAGAAAATAGAGAAAGTAATGAATAATTATAAACAGCTTCTTGTTCCAGTGTTCCAGTTTGGCATCCAACTCTGTTCCTCAGAGGAATGTATTGTCAAATCATTTAGCTATTTTTAGCTTTATTCATGGGCTTCCCTGGTGACTCAGATGGTAAAAAAAATCTGCCTACAATGCAGGAGACCTGAGTTTGATCCCTGGGTTGGGAAGATCCCCTGGAGAAGGGACTGGCAACCCACTCCAGTATTCTGGCCTGGAGAATTCCATGGGCAGAGGATTCTGGCAGGCTACAGTCCTTGGGGTCACAAAGAGTCAGACGGACTGAGTGACTTTCAAAAAAAAAAAGCTTATTCATATATATTATACTAGCTGATATTAAGGTATTAAGGGTGAGAGAGACAACAGATACTGACTTCCCCTTGTGATATTAGGGATTTAGATCTGTTATATAACATCTAGTATCTGATTAATTTGAAAGAGAAAATGAGAAAAATAATTCTAGTACTTTTGTTTATTGATGCTTTTGAACTGTGGTGTTGGAGAAGACTCTTGAGAGTCCCTTGGATTGCAAGGAGATCCAACCAGTCCATTCTGAAGGAGATCAGCCCTGGGATTTCTTTGGAAGGAATGATGCTAAAGCTGAAGCTCCAGTACTTTGGCCACCTCATGCGAAGAGTTGACTCATTGGAAAAGACCCTGATGGTGGGAGGGATTGAGGGCAGGAAGAGAAGGGGACCACAGAGGATGAGATGGCTGGATGGCATCACCGACTCGATGGACGTGAGTCTGAGTGAACTCTGGGAGTTGGTGATGGACAGGGAGGCCTGGTGTGCTGCCATTCATGGGGTCACAAACAGTCGGACACAACTGAGCAACTGAAATGAACTGAACTGAACTGAACTAGCATGCAACAATGAAGAATCTGTACCATTTAAACACCATGTGCCCAACACATCATTAATAAAATGTGTGCATTGTTGGGACCTAACAAACGCCATGATAGGCTTCAGGGACTAAGGTAGGACTCACGGGAAAGGCTGAGTCATTGCCCAGTAAGGTCATCCCCGCGGATGCCAGGACTTGTCTAATCAGCATACTCCCCGTAACCTGGTTTGAGTTTATCAGGACGTAAAAAGACATCCCCCTGCAGCCAATAGCCAATTAGTAAATACCAGGAAACCCCTGCAGCCAATAAAGATTAGCCAATTAGTAAATACTAGGAAACTCCTGCAGCCAATCAGCCCTTGCCAACTCTCTGTTCTAAAACCTATAAATACTGCTGTAAATCTGGGCTCGGGGCTCCTTGCTCCACTCCACTGCGTTGGATGTGGTGGGAGCCCTAGCTCGAGCTAGAAATAAAACCCCTTCATGCTTTTGCATTGCTGTGGATGTCTTATTCTCTCAGTTTTGGGGACTCGGACTCTGGGCATAACATTTGGGGGCTCGTCCGGGATCCATTTAACTGGGAAGAATAACACTCTCCCGGTAGAAGGGGTTTCCTCACTAGGAGGAAAGATATTTGAACACCGGTGTTAAGTCTGATTTAAGTCCAGCGTAAGGCCGAGGCCCAGCATTCGCACTGGAAGGCAGCTGGCTTTTGTTAGGCCTAATCAGAGGTGAATTAGTCGTCCTGGCCAGTGTAAGACCGAGGCCCAGTGAGCGAGCTGGAAGGCAACTGGCAGCCAGCATAAGACCGGGGCCCAGCATTCACGCTGGAAGGCAGCTGGTTCTGTGAAGGACTGGGAAGGAACATCTCTCCCGACTCCGAATCTGGTGGGCAGTGGACGCCCTTCGGTGAGATAACATTGGGAAGCAAGACAGCAGTAACCTGGGATAGACCTAGTTCTGTGTTTTCGGCCGATATTTGTTTGTCTTCTGTCTCTCACCTTTCTTTGTATGCCGGCGCCATTTTTGTTTTTTTGTGTGTTCATTGTGAGCTCCGTCATTATGGGTCAAAGCTCTTCCACCCCTTTGTCTGTAATAACTGACCATGAAGATCGGGAGAGTCAGAAGAAGAAGCCGATACTCCAGGAATCCTCTTTATATCCTAGCCTGATTGACTTAGACACTGAAATCTCACCTCCCCCATATATGCAGCCACCCTTGCCCCTGCAGGTACCGCAGGTGTCGTCCATAGAAGGACGGACCCAGAAGGAGGGACCCAGAACCCTCGGCTCTGCCATGGGAAGGGGGGCCGGCCCAAGGAACTCGTGGAAGGACTTGAAGGGGCAGAGACTTGTCTGAGGACGGCACTGTTCGGGCATTCCCTGTCCAGGTAGGGCCAGCAAATCCCGGTGGGGAGTGAACATACCAGTACTGGCCGTTTTCTACGAGTGATTTATATAACTGGAAAACTCAAACCCCTTCTTTTTCCAAAAAACCCCAAGGTCTTATTGATCTCTTAGATTCTGTCTTGTTTACTCACAATCCTACTTGGGATGATTGTCAGCAGCTGTTGCAGGTGCTCTTCACCACGGAGGAATGGGAGTGAATTCTATCAGAAGCATGAAAACATGTTCCAGGGGTGGATGGACGACCCACCACGCAGCCCCACCTAATCGAGGAGGGGTTTCCTTTGATGCGACCGAACTGGGACTTTGAACGCGCTGAAGGTAGGGAGCGTCTCTGAGTGTACCACCAGACTCTGATGGCTGGCCTCCGGGCAGCCGCCAGGAAACCAACGAATTTGTCTAAGGTAAATTTGATAAGGCAGGAGCCAAATAAGAGCCTGGCAGCCTTTTTAGAGAGGTTAATGGAGGCTTTCAGGCAGTATACGCCCATGGACCCTCAGGCTGATGAGTCACGCGCAGCAGTCTTGCTAGCCTTTGTTAATCAGGCAGCTCGGAATATCAGGAGGAAGTTACAGAGGACAGAGAGGCTAGGAGAACAGTCAATACAGGATCTGGTGAGGGCAGCTGAGAAAGTGTTTAATAACAGAGAGACCCCTGAGGAGAGGGAGGAACGAATTAGACGGGAGGAAAGGGAATTTAGAGCTAAGGAAAACTGAAGAAATCAGAAAGAGCTGGCTCAAATGTTCTTTGCAGGGATGAGACTGGGACCTGATTCCTGGAAGACTCGAGACACCCAGCCAAAAGGAAGGGAGAAACCAGCCAGACCAACCCTAAAGAGAGACCAATGCACCTATTGCAAAGAGCAAGGGCACTGGAAAAATGAGTGCCCTAAGAGAAACCTGAAAAAAAGGACTGTAAGGAAAGAAGAGTCTCCCTTGGGTACCCACATTTTATATGCAGGAGAAGATAGTGATTGGGGGGGTCAGGGCCCGGCACCCCTCCCCGAGTCCTGGGTAACTATTAATGTGGAGGGGAAACCGGTCAGCTTCATGGTGGATACAGGAGCCCAATACTCGGTCCTCTATCAAAAATTCGGGCTGATGTCCAAGAAGACTAGCTTGGTCCAGGGAGCCACTGGGACAAAAAGATATTACTGGACTACTAGATGAAAAGTGGACTTGGGAGCCCAACCGGTGTCCCACTCATTTCTGGTGATCCCGGAATATCTGGGCCCTTTATTAGGAAGAGACCTATTGTCCAAAGTCAATGCACAAATTCACTTTGACTCTGGAGGGATATCAGTCACAGACGCGCTTGAACAACAAATCCATGTTTTATCCCTGGCACTGAGAGATGAATACAGAATATATTCACCAAAACCCCCTGCAGCTGTGGACCCGGCTACACTACAATGGATCCAAAAATACCCTCTGGCCTGGGCCGATACGGCAGGAGTAGGACTGGCAAAACAAAAACCTCCCATCATTGTTGAATTAAAAGCAAATGCTACCCCTGTGAAGATAAAGCAGTACCCCATGAGTCAGGAGGCCCGGCAAGGAATCACGCCACACATATAGCGTCTCCTGAAGGTAGGGATTCTTAAAAAGTGCCAGCCCCCATGGAATACTCCCCTGCTGCCTGTGAAAAAGCCCGGGGGAATGGACTTTAGACCTGTCCAAGATCTTCATGAAGTCAACAAATGGGTGAGTGACATTCATCCCACTGTCCCTAACCCATACACCCTCCTGAGCGGCTTGCCACCAGGCTACATCTGGTATACAATCTTGGACTTAAAAGATGCCTTTTTCGGTTTGCCTCTGTCCCCCCAGAGCCAAGAGATCTTCGCATTTGAATGGATTGACGAAGACAGTCAAACTGTAGGACAGCTGACCTGGACTCGCCTTCCACAGGGATTTAAAAACTCGCTGATGTTGTTCAACGAGGCTCTAGGCGAGGACCTCTGTGAGTACCGGAGTAGCCACCCCGACGTTGTCCTGTTGCAATATGTGGATGACCTCATGCTGGCCGCTACTACAAAGGAGGTATGCCTAGAGGCCACAGGCGACCTCCTTCAGACTCTGGGGACATTGGGGTACCAGGCGAGTGCAAAGAAGGCCCAAATTGCTAAACAGGAAGTCGTTTACTTGGGGTACAAAATAAAACAGGGGCAAAGATGATTGACTCAGGCTATGAAAGAGACTATTTTACAGATCCCCAAGCCAATGACTCCTCGGCAAGTGAGGGAGTTCTTAGGGACTGTTGGGTACTGCAGGCTATGGATCCTGGGGTTTGCTGAAAAGGCCCGGCCTCTATATGAAGGAAGTAGAGAAAATAAGAACTGGACTTGGACTGAGCCAATGAGGCGGGCGTTTCAGGAACTCTGGCGGCCATTGCTAGAAGCCCCAGCCCTAGCTCTCCCTGACCTGGCTAAGCCATTTCAACTGTTTGTGGATGAAAAGCAGGGAGTGGGAAAGGGAGTCCTGACACAGCAATGGGGACCTTGGAGGCAGCCTGTGGCATACCTCTCTAAACGGCTGGACCCGATAGCTGCTGGATGGCCTCCCTGTCTCTGTATCATCGCGGCCGCTGCTCTCCTTGTCCATGACGCTGACAAATTGGCTTATGGACAGCGCCTCCTGGTCTACACTCCCCATGCCACAGAGGGGATCCTCAAACAGCCACTGGGTAAGTGGATTTCTAACACTCGCTTAACCCATTACCAAGCCCTGCTGTTAGATGCTCCCCAGATACACTTTCAGACACCTTGTTTTCTAAATCCTGCTACTCTCTTGCCCATCCCGGAGGAGGATGGGCCTCTCCATGACCGTGTTGAAGTATTGGCTGAGGTAACCGCCATACAAAGAGACCTCAGCGACATACCGTTAAAGGACAGTGAGCTGATATGGTTCACAGATGGGAGCAGTTATATAAAGGATGGGCAGAGAAAAGCAGGGGCAGCCATAGTAGATGACACTGGGAGGGCCGTCTGGGCCGAGGCTTTGCCCCCTGGAACATCCGCCCAAAAAGCAGAATTGATAGCTGGGACACAAGCACTAGACAGGGCGAAAGGAAAAAAGATCACCATTTACACTGACAGCCGGTGTGCATTCGGCACCGCGCATATTCAAGGCCCTATATATAAAGAACGGGGGCTCTTGACGGCAGAGGGAAAAGAGATTAAGAATCTACCTGAAATACGCAGACTCTTGGCAGCGGTCCACTTGCCCTGGGAGGTATCCATAGTACATGTCCCAGGACACCAGAAAGGAGAAGATGCCAGGGCCCGAGGCAACCGTGCTGCCGATACAGCAGCCCGCAAGGTGGCCACCGGATACTGCCAAGCTCATGTGCTGGCTGTAGTATTACCACCGCCGGGGATGGGGACTCTCCCCCCAAGCCCCGTATACTCCCCCTCTGATTTAAGCTGGATGCAGGATAACACCAACCACCCTGCGGGCAAGGACAGATGGTATCAGGACCAGGATGACAACCTGTTGCTTCCTGCCAACCTGGGCAGACATCTCTGTACCCATTTACATCAAACCACCCATTTGGGAGAGAAAAAGACTTTGATGCTTCTACAAGCAGCACAGCTGCGGTTTCCCCGTCAAAAGAAAACCATACAGGACATAGTCCGCACCTGCAAGGCCTGTCAGATGATGAGACCAGGAAAAGGACAGCACACGGGTGTAAGATACCAGGGGGAAAGGCCGGGACAGCATTGGGAGATAGATTTTACAGAGGTAAGGCCAGGCAAGTATGGCTATCGTTACCTGTTAGTTTTGGTTGATACATTTTCTGGGTGGGTAGAAGCTTACCCCACTAAAAAGGAAACAGCAATAATAGTGGCTAAGAAGCTCCTAGAAGAGATAATACCAGCTGCTGGCATCTATTGCCTCTGATATTGGACCTGCGTTTGTGAGCAAAATTGTTAAAGGACTGGTCTCAGCCCTGGGGACCAAATGGAAGCTTCATTGCGAGTACAGTCCCCAGAGCTCAGGACAAGTAGAAAGAATGAATCGGACCCTAAAAGAAACTTTAACAAAGCTGGCAATAGAGACTGGTGGGGACTGGGTAACCCTCCTTCCCTTTGCGCTTTTTTGGGCAGGCAATACCCCCTATAAACTAGGTTTGACTCCCTTTGAAATTGTATATGGAAGTCTACCCTCCATTTGTTCAGTGTTTGAGGGAAAGACTAAACCATCTCTCTCGCTATGCACGTTCCAACAAGAGATGCTGGCTTTAAGTAAAGTGCATAAACATATCTGGTCACTGATACGAGAAGTTCATGAGGGCCAGAGTAAAGGAACAATCCCGTCCCATGATATGGGCCCACGAGATTGGGTCTGGGTTAAGAGACACCAGTCAAAAACCTTAGAGCCAAGATGGAAGGGCCCCTATGTTGTTCTCCTCACCACCCTCACTGCCCTAAAGGTGGATGGAATTGGACCCTGGGTGCACTGCCACCATGTGCGTTGTGCCACCCCAGAGGAACAAGAAAAGGCCCAAAAAGAATGGAAGGCGATGCCGCATCCCACCAACCCCTTAAAAATGAAGCTCGTCCACCAGCTGGCCCCAGACAAATCCCCCTGACTCTCCTGTTGGTGGCCCTGCTACTCCACTCCGGAACTGCTGGTGCTAACCCACATCAACCTGCTAAGATCACCTGGATGCTTTGTAATGGACTAACCCATGAGGTACTCAATTCGACTACTGGAATCCCCCCAATATTTGGTGGCCAGATTTATTCTTCGACCTTGGCCCTTTGTAAAAAGAACATATCAGTACAGTTCAAGTGATGATGCTTGAGACAACAATATCAGACAATGTCTCAGAATGAAGAGGAGGATTCCTCTCCATGATCAAAGGACGGGGGGAATGTTGGGACCTAACAAACGCCATGATAGGCTTCAGGGACTAAGGTAGGACTCACGGGAAAGGCTGAGTCATTGCCCAGTAAGGTCATTCCCATGGATGCCAGGACTTGTCTAATCAGCATACTCCCCATAACCTGGTTTGAGTTTATCAGGACGTAAAAGACATCCCCCTGCAGCCAATAGCCAATTAGTAAATACCAGGAAACCCCTGCAGCCAATAAAGATTAGCCAATTAGTAAATACTAGGAAACTCCTGCAGCCAATCAGCCCTTGCCAACTCTCTGTTCTAAAACCTATAAATACTGCTGTAAATCTGGGCTCGGGGCTCCTTGCTCCACTCCACTGCGTTGGATGTGGCGGGAGCCCTAGCTCGAGCTAGAAATAAAACCCCTTCATGCTTTTGCATTGCTGTGGACGTCTTATTCTCTCAGTTTTGGGGACTCGGACTCTGGGCATAACACGCGTGTGCTTAGTCAGGTCTGACTTTTTGCGACACACATGGACTGTAGCCCACCAGGCTTCTCCATCCCTGGAATTCTCCAGGCAAGAGTACTGGAGTGGGCTGCCCTTTACTACTCCAGAGGATTTCCTCACCCAGGGATTGAATTCCCTGCTCCTGCATTGGCAGGTGTAGTCTTTAATACTGCACCACCTGGGAAACACCATTAATAAAACAAACATATAAAACACTCCACTGTGCAAACTTAGAGTTATTTGCACTATCCTGAAAATAGCAAGAATTTTACCCCTTTCTCTCTCACCCTAGAAAGCATATCTAAATGCAAATGATTGTGAATAAAATTATTAATAAATTTAATGTATTAAAATTTTTACCTTAAGCTAAATAATTTGTCCATTGAGGGAAAAGTTTACTACCTACCTTATATCAAAAATAAAACTAATTTCAAATGGATTGTCAATCTAAATACAAGGCAATGCACTAAAACTTCTGAAAGAAAATACAACACAATTTTTTCACATCTTTGGAAGAGGAAAAGATTTCTTAAACAAGACACAAAATCCATTGTGCATAAACAAAAATATTGAGAAATTGGACTATATTAAAATTAAAGATTTAAGGGCATTTTTATTAGATTGGATAGACTAGAAACAGACTTGCAGAAAAGATCTGAAAATTATTTATCTGACAAAGAACACAAAGAGAGAATATTGGCAATCCAAGAAATCAGTAGGAAAATGCTGAATCCCTAATAGAAAGTGGGCAAAAAATTTGAATGGGCATCACAAAAGGGGTTATCCAAATGGCAAAAATATTTATGAAAAAATGATCAACCTATTGACCATCAGGGAAATGCAGATGAAAACCACAATAAGATATTACTATACACGTACATGGTCAAAACTGAAATCAGATTGATTATATTATTTGCAGCCAAAGATGGAGAAGCTCTATACAGTCAACAAAAACAAGACCAGGAGCTGACTGTGGCTCAGATCATGAGTTCCTTATTACCAAATTCAAACTCAAATTGAAGAAAGTAGGGAAAACCGCTAGACCATTCTGGTATGACCTAAATCAAATCCCTTATGATTATACAGCGGGAGTGAGAAATAGATTTAAGGGCCTAGATCTGCTAGATAG
This sequence comes from Capra hircus, assembly GCF_001704415.2. NCBI lineage: Eukaryota > Metazoa > Chordata > Mammalia > Artiodactyla > Bovidae > Capra > Capra hircus. The sequence continues at coordinate 6,808,073 of NC_030815.1, forward strand.
AGTGCCTGATAAACCATGGAATGAGGTTCGTGACATTGTACAGGAGACAGGGATCAAGACCATCCCCATGGAAAAGAGATGCAAACAAGCAAAATGGCTGTCTGAGGAAGCCTTACATATAGCTGTGAAAAGAAGAGAGGTGAAAAGCAAAGGAGAAAAGGAAAGATATAAGCATCTGAATGCAGAGTTCCAAAGAATAGCAAGAAGAGATAAGAAAGCCTTCTTCAGAGATCAATGCAAAGAAATAGAGGGAAAAAAAAAACAGAATGGGAAAGACTAGAGATCTCTTCAAGAAAATTAGAGATACCAAGGGAACATTTCATGCAAAGATGGGCTCGATAAAGGACAGAAATGGTATGGCCCTAACAGAAGCAGAAGATATTAAGAAGAGGTGGCAAGAATATACAGAAGAAAGTACAAAAAAGATCTTCACGACCCGGATAATCATGATGGTGTGATCACTAATCTAGAGCCAGACATCCTGGAATGTGAAATCAAGTGGCCCTTGGAAAGCATCGCTATGAACAAAGCTAGTGGAGGTGATGGAATTCCAGTTGAGCTATTTCAAATCCTGAAAGATGAAGCTGTGAAAGTGCTGCACTCAATATGCTAGCAAATTTGGAAAACTCAGCAGTGGCCACAGGACTGGAAAAGGTCAGTTTTCATTCCAATCCCAAAGAAAGGCAATGCCAAAGAATGCTCAAACTACCGCACAATTGCACTCATCTCACATGCTAGTAAAGTAATGCTCAAAATTCTCCAAGCCAGGCTTCAACAATACATGAACCGTGAACTCCCTGATGTTCAAGCTGGATTTAGAAAAGGCAGAGGAACCAGAAATCAAATTGCCAACATCCGCTAGATCATGGAAAAAGCAAGAGAGTTCCAGAAAAACATCTCTTTCTGCTTTATTGACTATGCCAAAGCCTTTGACTGTGTGGATCACAAGAAACTGTGGAAAATTCTGAAAGAGATGGGAATATGAGACCACCTGACCTGCCTCTTGAGAAATCTGTATGCAGGTCAGGAAGCAAGAGTTAGAACTGGACATGGAACAACAGACTGGTTCCAAATAGGAAAAGGAGTACGTTAAGGCTGTATATTGTCATCCTGCTTATTTAACTTATGCAGAGTACATCATGAGAAACGCTGGACTGGAAGAAACACAGCTGGAATCAAGATTGCTGGGAGAAATATTACCTCAGATATGCAGATGACACCACCCTTGTGGCAGAAAGTGAAGAAGAACTAAAAAGCCTCTTGACGAAAGTGAAAGAGAAGAGTGAAAAAGTTGGCTTAAAGCTCAACATTCAGAAAACGAAGATCATGGCATCCGGTCCCATCACTTCATGGGAAATAGATGGGGAAACAGTAGAAACAGTGTCAGACTTTTTTTTGGGGGGGGGCTCCAAAATCACTGCAGATGGTGATTGCAGCCATGAAATTAAAAGACGCTTACTCCTTGTAAGAAAAGTTATGACCAACCTAGATACCATATTCAAAAGCAGAGACATTACTTTGCGGACTAAGGTCCATCTAGTCAAGGCTATGGTTTTTCCTCTGGTCATGTATGGATGTGAGAGTTGGACTGTGAAGAAGGCTGAGCATCAAAGAATTGATGCTTTTGAACTGTGGTGTTGGAGAAGACTCTTGAGGGTCCCTTGGACTGCAAGGAGAGCCAACCAGTCCATTCTGAAGGAGATCACCCTGGGATTTCTTTGGAGGGAATGATACTCAAGCTGAAACTCCAGTACTTTGGCCACCTCATGCGAAGAGTTGACTCATTGGAAAAGACTCTGATGCTGGGAGGGATTGAGGGCAGGAGGAGAAGGGGACAACAGAGGATGAGATGGCTGGATGACATCACTGACTCGATGGACATGAGTCTGAGTGAACTCTGGGAGTTGGTGATGGACAGGGAGGCCTGGCGTGCTTTGATTCATGGGGTCGCAAAGAGTTGGACACGACTGAGCAACTGAGCTGAACTAAACTACTCCTTGGAAGAAAAGTTATGACCAACTTAGATAGTATATTCAAAAGCAGAGACTTTACTTTGCCAACTAAGGTTCATCTAGTCAAGGCTATGGTTTTTCCTCTGGTCATGTATGGATATGAGAGTTGGACTGTGAAGAAGGCTGAGCGCTGAAGAATTGATGCTTTTGAATTGTGGTGTTGGAGAAGACTCTTGAGAGTCTCTTGGACTGCAAGGAGATCCAACCAGTCCATTCTGAAGGAGCTCAGTCCTGGGATTTCTTTGGAAGGAATGATGCTGAAGCTGAAACTCCAGTACTTTGGTCATCTCATGTGAAGAGTTGACTCATTGGAAAAGACTCTGATGCTGGGACGGATTGGGGGCAGGAGGAGAAGGGGACGACAGAGGATGAGATGGCTGGATGGCATCACTGACTCAATGGACGTGAGTCTGAGTGAACTCTGGGTGTTCGTGATGGACAGGGAGGCCTGGCATGCTGCGATTCATGAGGTCGGAAAGAGTCAGATAGGACTGAGCGACTGAACTGAACTGAACTGGCACACATACCCGGATAGAGTTGTCAAATTTAGCAAATAAAATATAGAATTCCTAGATATAGGTTAATTTTAGATAAATAGTGAATAACATTTTTGATGTAAGTATGTCCCTTGCATGTGTGCTATGCCACTTTTTGTGACCCTATCGACTGTAGCCCACCAGGTACGGAGTGGGTGGCCATCCCCTCCTCCTTCCCAACCCAAGGATTGAACTCGCATCTTTTACATCTTCTGCATTAGCCAGTGGGTTCTTTACCACCAGCGCCACCTGGGAAGTCACATATTTCAAATGTAAATGGAAGTCCTGTATTTTCTCTAACATAAGAAGAAAGGCTAAAATGTAAATGATTAGTCTTATCAAGCATTGATGGCAATGTGGAGCCTCTGGAACTTTCCAACACTGCTGTGTGGAGTGGCAATTGGTGCAAGACTTCTTGGGAAAACTCTTAAGGAATTATGTATTAAATTCAAACCCAGGAAGTCTTAGCACTCAGCAATCCCTCTCTAAGGAAAACAAAATCATATGTACATGAACATTCACCACGCCATTCTTTGTAGCAGAACTATTTTCAAAAAGCAAAACAAATAGATGTTTATTAATAATACAATGGACAAATAAATTATATTAATATAATAATATAAAGATACATATGCTTCCCTGGTGGCTTAGGGAGTAAAAAATCTGCCTGCAATGCAGGACACTCAGGTTTGATTCGTGGATCAGGAAGATCCTCTGGAGAAAGGCTTGGCAACCCACTCCAGTATTCTAGACTGGAGAATCCCATGAACAGAGGAGACCGGCAGACTACAGACCACAGTGTCACAAATAGTCGGGCACGACTAAAAGCAACTTCAAACAGCGCAGCATGTAGAGCCTTTTGACTTATGTCCATTTCTTTGTACAGGTTACTTCATCAGTAAAAAGTTTGTTTGTTTGTTTGTTTTTTAATCATTCACAAAGTTAGCAATTTGTTTTGAGTGGTAGAAAATTATTTGTCATACACTTGACAAATGATTTGCCTGGTTCATTGTGATGATGTCTTTGAGGTGAGCCGCTGGGAAGCACTTGACCCTCTGTGAGAGAGGGCTCTCACACTCTTCCTGTCCCAGCAGGGTGAGGGGAAGAGGAGCAGAAGTGGCTGTTCTGGGCAAACACTCACAGATGCACGTGTCAGCTTGTGGAAAATAACTGTTCCACAGGTTCAGGTCATTCTACTGTAAATCTGTCTCCTTCAGTCTATTTTAAACTTTACTTCCTCTCTGGTGTGCTCTCTCTAGCTCTTGTCCTTTGTCTGATTTCCTAGCAGTTGGCTGGGGCGTTGGCTTCGCTTTGAGGCTTAAATGGTTCCCCTTTGTCTGCCTTGGCTTCATAACTCATTCTTGTTAGTACTTAGGGTAATCCGAATTGATACCTACACCCCTCCTCCATCCTGTGCCCTGGGATGCTGTCTTTCTGGGATGCAGTAAAACTAAAAGTATCACCACGTAGAGAAGGAACATTATTACCCAAAATATTTTAATGATGGAAGAAAATCTATGATATAATTGTAATTTGTTATTGTTCAGTTGCTAAGTTGAGTCCAACTCTTTGCGACCCCTGGGACTATAGCCAACAGGCTCCTCTGTCTATGGGATTTCTCAGGCAAGAATACTGGAGTGGGTTGCCATTTCCTTCTCAGGCAGTCTTCATGACCCAGGGATGGAACCCTCAGCTCCTGAATTGGCAGGTGGATTCTTTACCACTGAGCCACTAGGGAAAACGCAGAGTTGTAATACGGTACCACATTTTTATTATTGAACATTTATATAGTTCCCAGGTTTTATTATAATAAGCACATCAAGAAATTTCTTTACACATAAATCAATATATATAGTTATTATCATTGCCTTAGAATGTATACCTACACTGGCTGAATTGAGGATCAAAGCGCTGTGAACATTTTTGAGCTTCTTTAAATATATACATATTTAATTTATTTTCTAGATTCCACCAGCAACACATGAGTCTCATTAATGCCAAACCCTACCAGATTGAGTTGGACCATAAGGCTGAGTACCAAAGAATTTATGTTTTCAAACTGTGGTACTAGAAAAGACTCTTGAGAGTCGCTTGAACAGTAAGGAGATCAAACCAGTCAAACTTAAAGGAAATAAACCCTGAATATTCATTGGAAGGACTGATGCTGAAACTGATGCTCCAGTACTTTGGCCACCTGATATAAAGAGCTGATTCACTGGAAAAGACCCTTATCCTGGGAAAGACTGAGGGCAGGAGGAGAAGGAGGCGACAGAGGATGAGTTGGTTGAATGACATCAACTACTCAATGTACCTGAGTTTGAGCCAACTCCGGGAGACTGTGAAGGACAGGGAAGTCTGGTGTGCTGAAGATCATGGGGTGGCAAAGAGTCAGACAGAACTCAGAGACTGAACAACAGTAACTAGATTGAGTATTGCTTTTTATATTTTAATAATCTCACACATGAAGATGTTATTTTATTGTTTCTATTTTTATTTCTCTGATAATCATGCTTTGAAGTAACTTCTGTTTATAGCACATGAAAGTCTAAGCCACTGGAAATATTCAATCTGAAGCTGCCTTGCTCAAAATGATATATTTAATGAGAATCTTTTCTAGTGTTTTTGTTTTTTAATTGTATTTACTAGGATGGTTGATTGGTAATTTTTATCTGGAAGTCTGGACCGAAACCATGTCCCATTTCTGCTGATGTTCTATAATTTTATGGCATTGCTTTTTCTTTTTTAAAAATTCATTTATTTTTAATTGGAGGATAATTGCTTTATAATATTCTGTTGGTTTCTGCCATGTATCAAAGTGAACCTGCCGTAGGTTGTTAATGACTTTTCATTTCTTTTGTGTGCAGAAGAGAACTCAACTATCTTGTAAACATAAGACTGACCGGTTGGGAGCCCACTCTCTGTCAGTTCCGTGTGGCGCCAACCCTGCGTTTCTTGTCCCCTTGCCTTTCCTGTGAGTGTCACCCTAAGGACTGCCTTCCCCTACTGGCACCAGTTCTTCCTCGTAACAGCAACTGAATCCCATTTGCAGCTTTTCCAGAACTTGCAGAAATAGCTCCATCACATCTCGTATCATTAACTGCCCCACCAGGAATTGGGGTGCCTATCCACCCTCCAAGGAGTTCTCCAAGCTCAGGGAACCACCATCAGCTGTCAGCAAGTTCCTCTTCTTAAGAAGTGTTGTTTCACAGAGCTCCTCCTGTAAATCTCTACATTTCAAAAAGCTTAACCTTTCTTCTTGTTTCCCCAGCAGTAAGGTATAAGCTGTTTCTTGCAGTTATCTCCTCTGTGGTTACCTTCCAATTCCCTTTTTATCCTTTTGTTAACTAGTTAATGACTTTCTATCTAGTTAGCAATTCTGTATATTAAATTATTTTCCCTTTAAATAACTGGTGAGATTTCTTTCACTGGACTGGACCTTGGCAGGGGCAATCTAAAAAAGGCAGTCACAGAAAATATGATCATATTCTCTTTATTGAAAATAAACATTGTATTGCAGAAACTAGCACAACATTGTAAAGCATTCTTCAATTAAAAATAAATTTTAAAAAGGGTAATGCAAGTGAAAATACTTTTAAAAAGAGAAAATGAAGGGCCAGATGCCTACTACAAAAAAGGGTCAGAGAGTTAACATTTATTAATGTTTAGAAAACTTTAGGTTAAGTTTGCATTGTATAGTTTAAGGCATGTAAAATATGATAGTATAACACCTTTTAAAGTTCTGAAGATTAAAATGGCAAAACTAAAATTAGGATTTTTAGTTCCCTGAACTGAATTGCATTGTCCCCAAATTCACATGTAGAAGCCATAACATCTGGTGTGATGGGATTTGGAGATGAGACCTTTGGGAGGTAATTAAGGTGAAATGGTATCATGAAGGGTCCTCATTCTAGAACTAGTACCTTTTTAAGAAGAGACACAGGGAGTTTACTCTCTCTCCCTGCCATGTGCGTATACAGAAAGAAGGCAGCTGTCTGTAAGCCAAGAAGAGTTTTCACCAGAAACTGGCCTTGCTGGCACCCTGATCTTGGACTTCCCAGCCTCCAAAATTGTGAGAAAATAAATTTCTATTGTATAAGCCACCCTGTCTATAGTATTTTGCTATGACGGCATGAGTAGACAATTACAGCAGAAAATGTTCCACCTCATTGGAAAGAAATTATTAAAATTTGATGGTTTGGAAATGAAGCAATGAATGAAAATGTTTTTAGGGAGAAATCCAAAGTGGGGAAATGTTTTTATACTCATTGGCTCAGAGGAATTTTGTGGTCTGGGATGTCAGAAATCTAGGAGATTCTTACAACTGACAGTCATTAAATTGAAATCACTGTGATATTTTACTCACTTATAAACCTATACCATTGGCTTTCTGATACGGTCTTCCAGGGATTGTGCTATATTTTCCCAGGCTCAGTCTTACTCTCTCAAACAGTCCATCTCGGTAACCAAGATGCTGTAAGAAATTAGTGAAGAACATATGGAAAGGGGTTCTTTTGATCAGAACCTGACAGAAGCTGCAGCTGCAGTTTCTTCGGCACTGTGCCCTACTTGGCTGAGCCTTGAAAAAAGAAAGTGTTGGTCACTCGGTTGTGTTCAACTACATGCAACCCTATGGACTATAGCCCACCAGGCTCCTCTGTCCAAGGGATTTTCCAGACAAGAATACTGGAGCGGGTTGCCATTCCCTTCTTCAGGGGAACTTCTTGATCCAGAGATCAAACCAGGGTCTCCTGCACTGGGGACAGATTCTTTACCATCTGAGCCACCAAGGAAGTGGCTGACTTAGCCTTAATTTGTCGTATTTTGGTATTTTGAAGGGCATGCTCAAATTTTTTGGATTTGAGAATGCTTGCCATTCTGGGAAAGAATTTTAGGTCACAGGACTCTGAAAGGCAGGTTAGAATGACCTTTTCTCTGACAGTTAACATAGCCCATCATGTGTTAAGAAAAGAACAGGAAACAGAGCACACAGAACGCTGAAAGAAGCATCTTGGGGGTACCATTTATTGCCAAGTTAACAATGTAGGAATAAGGCTGCAAAACCTCTGCAAACCTGCAGACGGGAGAAACATAAGAGAGCAAGTCCTGGAGTAAGACGTTTGGTTAAGGAAAAATTACATATAAATGAGATAACCGTTAAAAAATGAGCAAACACTTATCAATACACATTGAGATGTGTGCCACATTCCAGGTTCTGAGAAAGAGCTGACATTTCAGCCTCTGGTCTTCTGGGGTGGGGGGTGGGGCATGTTCTGTGGCTATGGTAGGGCAGGTAGAGCAGAGAGAGAATGTGAATTTGTAGCTGTGATTATCCTCTTTGGCTTTTCATTTTTATAGTTAAATCCAGGTTAAGAATAAACCACTTTTATGGCAGAAAGCGAAGAGGAACTAAAGAGCCTCTTGATGAAAGGGGAGAATGAAAAAGCTGGTTTAAAGATCAACATTCAGTGAACTAAGATTGTGGCATCTGGTCCCATCACTTCATGCCATATAGATGGGAAAACAATGAAAATGGTGAAAGACTATTTTCTTGGGGTCCAAAATCATTGTGGACAGTGACTGCAGCAACAGTGACTGCCATGAAATTAAAAGATGCTTGCAACTTTGAAGAAAAGCTATGACAAACCTAGACAGCATGTAAAAAACAGAGACATTCCTTTGCTAACGAAGGCCCATATAGTCAAAGCTATGGTTTTTCCTATGGATATGAGATCTGGGCCATAAAGAAGAATTGATGCTTTTGAACTATGGTGTTAGAGAAGACTCCTGAGAGTTCCATGGACTGCGAGGAGATCAAACCAATCAATTCTAAAGGAAATCAACCCTGAATATTCATTGGAAAGACTGATGCTGAAGCTGAAGCTCCAATACTTTGGTCACCTGATCCGAAGGGCCCATTCATTGGAAAAGACCCTGATACAGGGCAAGATTGAAGACAGGAGGAGAAGGGGATAACAGAGGATGAGATGGTTGGATGGCACTACCAACGCAATGCACATGAGTTTGAGCAAACTCTCAATTCAGTTCAGTTGCTCAGTCATGTCCTACTCTTTGCAACCCCATGAACCGCAGCACTCCAGGCCTCCCTGTCCATCACCAACTCCCAGAGTTTACTCATGCCCATTGAGTCGGTGACACCATCCAACCATCTCATCCTTTGTTGTCCCCTTCTCCTCCCACCTTCAGTCTTTCCCAGAGCAAACTCTGGGAGATGGCAAAGGACAAGGAAACCTGGTATGCTGCAGTCCATGGGGTCACAAAGAGTCAGACATGACTGAGAGACTGAACAACAACAAAGAATAAAAATATAGTACAATCTGCAATGCTATACATTTTTTCTAGCATCTGAGCTAAATAAGGTGGTTTCCCACTTTTTTTTTTTTTTTAAGAAGAAGGCTATACTTAGAGCTATCATTTCACAAATCCAGAGATGGAGAGATAGAGGAATAAAATTCTGGGAAAATAATAAAAGCATTTATATAGTAGTACTTTATGAAAGCTAAATTTTTTTTGGAATTACATTAACTAATCTTTGTCTTATTAAATCTTTCTCAGTGCTCCTTCATTTGCGATCTTATAAGTCGCAGTCAGCACACATGATATGGTGTTTCTGCAACAACTGTACGGCAGTTACTGGCAGAGTGAGTTATCAGTATCCTCTTATAAACTATTAACAGATTCACAGTATGGCATCACTTGTTCTCAATACAATACGTGAATGAAGAGGTCTTGAGTTGTGCCAGTTTGTGTCCATGACCAGACCACCCACCACTGTCCCAAAACCAGAGTGAGAAAAGGAGCAAACCCCAGGGTCAAAAGACAATGAGTAGCTAGGAAAGATTCAAGCTTTCCTTCTATAACTGAATGTTCTATTTGCTAACCTATCAATGATCAAGCATTGGCTTCTGGTTGGAAATTATCAAGAAACTCTACCCAGGTTTTGGAAATCCAAGTAGGAGGGTAGGATTACATGGATCAGGGAATGTATAAGTTAATACAAGCACATAAATGTCAGGCCTGACCAGCAGCTGGTTATCTGAAGCAAGTCAGCAAAATGTATTTTACTTATTGAAAACATTTGTGACTTATGAGCCCTCTTAAATGAGATTATTAGCTATTTCTCTATATCTGATCTACAAACATATAAAGTGAATTGTGTTTCTCCTTATTTATTTGCTTATATATAGTAAAATTACACAGACAGATGCATAAAAATGAGGGAAAATAAATCACCTGCAAACCCAGAAAGTAATCTACCATTCTTTAGTTGATTTTCTCCAAGTTACTTGCATATACATATTTGTAAAACAGAAATCTTGGTGAAAATATAATTTTATTTTAGTAGTTTATAAATTATTGAATTAAAATTTTATTTCAATTTAATGACTATATAACATATACCATAACTATATATATTAATATGGTGTATGTAGGATATATTCTATAATAATTATAGGCTATAGTTTAAATAGTCTTTGTTAGTAAACAAAGCTTCCATTTTGTTTCTATTAGAAACAATAGTTCTACAAATACATTTATCCTTTTTTTTAATTTTACTTTACAATACTGCATTGATTTTACCATACATACACGAATCCACCACGGGTGTACACGTGTTCCCAATCCTGAAACCCCCTCCCACCCTTCTCCCATACCATCTCTCTGGGTCATCCCAGTGCACCAGCCCCAAGCATCCTGTATCCTGCATCGAACCTAGACTGGCAATTCGTCTCTTATATATTATACATGTTTCAATGCCCATTCTCCCAAATCATCCCACCCTCTCCATCTCCCACAGAGTCCAAAAGACTGTTCTATACATCTGTGTCTCTTCTGCTGTCTTTCATACAGGGTGGTCAACATCACTCATTATCAGAGAAATGCAAATCAAAACGACAATGAGGTACCATTTCACACCAGTCAGAATGGCTGCGATCCAAAAGTCTACAAGCAATAAATGCTGGAGAGGGTGTGGAGAAAAGGGAACCCCCTTACACTGTTGGTGGGAATGCAAACTAGTACAGCCACTATGGAGAACAGTGTAGAGATTCCTTAAAAAACTGGAAATAGAACTGCCTTACGGCCCAGCAATCCCACTGCTGGGCATACACACCAAGGAAACCAGAATTGAAAGAGACATGTGTACCCAAATATTCATTGCAGCACTGTTTATAATAGCCTTTATTCTTTCACTTTTGGGGCTTATAGTTTTTACTTGTTACCAAAGACAGCAAACATGAAAGTCCTATATGGAAATAAAGGCTGTGGCTTGGAAAACATTACTGTAGTAATGGGATTAACTGATATATATGTTATACATACAATATATATGTTAGCTAGAATTTCTAATGTATTTTTCATTAAATGAGCTGGTGTTTTTTTAAATATGAGTTGAAAGAATTATAGGACAAGACCAGGAGTCACTTCAGGCAGATTCTACTTCTCAGCTTCATTTTCTAACTCTTTATAGTTTCCCATTTGCTTCGTGGAGCCCTTGGAATACTGACCACCTTGGAAACTGAAAATAGGGCTCGGGGTGGGGGTGGGGGTGGGGGGTGAGAGTTGGGGGAGGGGTGGAGTCTAAATGGTGGTTATTTTGGATGGGATACTAGTAGGCTCATTGAATAAACTTAACGTGACTTGGAAAGATAAAGAAAATGAGCCTCAAGAAATTCCAGTGAAGGTAGAAGAACCTGAGATAAAAAAAAAACAAATTCTGGGACGTTTTTCTTCAGAGACTTTTAGATTTTGTGCCCAGAATGGTGTGAAAGGAAGCGCAAAGAAGAAAAGGAAGAAGACATTATTAGTGGCATTTTAGCATCTCCAACTGCCATGAAAGTATGTGGTGTAGAAAGGAAGTCTATTCTGTCTAAGTCCAAGAGAAATTAATTTTGATTCAGTGGGGACTATTTAAGACAGACATCTGGCTACTTCATAGTGATCTGAGACCAACAAAATCTGTTTTTCCCAATTTTTCACTAGCTCAATTTGAATCAAATTGCCAAAATGTCATTTTATGAATTTTATTGGTTGACTTCAACTCTAAGCTAAATATAAACATACTACGTCTGTTGAACCTCAGTTTGGTCTTATTTATAAAACACATATGCCTCATATATATTTAAAAAAATCTTCCAGTAACTGAATTTATTAAGATAAGTTGAATTTACTGACTAGGTTTTTCCAAGAAGGGTTTCCATGGATTTTTGAAAATAAACTTAAATGTGACCACAAAAATAGGACATTATTAAGATATTCTTCCTGGTCCTCCTTTTACTCTTTCCAAAACAAAAATTGAAACTTAGTTTGACCCCTTGTACCATGGTGTTTGCCATGTACTCCAAAACCAATTATCATCACAAATAAAACATTCACTAAAACAGCTGCCATGGAAAACTGATTTTGAATGAGATGTTCCAGAGTTACGTCTTATCCTTAGCATCAGCTAATACTTGATCCCTTCACAGGGTGTTTAGTACTCTAATTGGCTGTGTGTGTGGCTGTGTGTACGTGAATATACACACACAGCCACAAACATTCATACACACATATATATACAATTTTTAGTAAAGTGCAATAGTATTATTTAACATAATATTAAGTAACACCACTTTGTTACCTAAATGTAGTTTTTAATTTTTTATTGAAGAATAATTGCTTACAATATTGTACCAGTTTCTGCTGTGCAACAAACGTGAATCAGCTATATGTCTCTGTGTGTATATATGCATATATGATATATATATATATATATATATATACTCCCTTTTGAGCCTCCCTCCCATGCCCCCCATCCCACCCTTCTAGGTCACAGAGCACCAAGCTGAGTTCCTTGTATTATACAGTGGATTCCTAGTACCTATCTATTTTACACATGGCAGTGTATATATGTTAATGCTGTTTTCTCAGTTCATCCCACCCTCTCCTTCCCTACCACAACCGCAGTTCATTATTTACATCTGCATCTCTATTCCTGTCCTGCAAATAGGTTCTTCAGTACCGTTTTTTTCTAGAATCCACATATGTGTGTGTGCACTGTTGTGTCTGACTCTTTGTGACCTCATGGACTGTAGCCCACCAGGCTCCTCTGTCCATGAGATTTTCCAGGCAAGAATACTGGAATGGGTTGCCATTTCTTCTCCAGGGGAACTTCCCGACCCAGGGATGGAACCCACCTCTCTTGAGTCTCCTGTGTTGGCAGGCCGATTCTTTAACACCCAGACACCAGGGAAGCCCTGCTCATGATTTTAAACATTGTTCCAAACTTTACCACAATTTAAATGTGGCTCAGGGAGGCAGAAGGTAATACAGCAGTTTAACCCACGTGGACCTTGTCACTTTAAAACCCCTGGGATGTCCTGTGATACCTTCCATAGGCCATCATCTTTATGTGACTTTGCAGTAACAGATATCAGTGTCACAGGGGAAGGAGAAGAGCACATATGAAATCCTCATCAATTCTAAGGAAGAATACATTGAAATTTCATAGCAAATGGCTGCAAACAGTCAAATTTCCATCTTAATCTTTCTGTGTATCTAAATGCTTGTGTAGTCTAAAGGCTTTCAAGTTATTAGATACTCTTCCCTAATATAAATTAGCAGAGATTTTAGGGGTTCAAAGTAAATGAATAGCTAAGCACAATAAGAAGTCCTAAGGTAGATAAAATTTTTCTCTCTAAGAAAGAAATTATCTTTAAAAATAATATTTACCTGAAGTCTGTTATCTTGTAGGAAATTCTCTTCATCTCCTTTCTCTCCTTTCTAGATCAGGAAATTGCAAACACTATCAACCAACTGGGAAGACATTTCTTTTCTTTGAACCAGTTCCTCCTCCTCCTGCTGCTGCTGCTGCTGCTAAGTCGCTTCAGTCGTATCCAACTCTGTGCAACACCATAGACAGAAGCCCACCAGGCTCCTCCATCCCTGGGATTCTCCTCCTGCACCCCTTGTCATTTTCCTAGCTAAGTGTCCATTGTTGTTATTGTTGTTGTTGTTCGCTCACTCAGTTTTGTTGTTTTTGTTCAGTCTCTCAGTTGTGTCTGACTCTGTGTGACCCCATGGACTGCAGCACACCAGCCTTCCCTGTCCTTTACTGTCTCTCAGAGTTTGCTCAAACTCATGTCCGTTGAGTCAGTGATGCCATCCGACCATCTCTTTCTCTCTCACCACCTTCTCCTCCTACCCTCAATCTTTCTCAGCATACAGTTGCAACAGTTACATCAGGTGGCCAAACTACTGGAGCTTCAGCTTTAGCATCAGCCCTTCCAGCGAATATTCAGGGTTGATTTCCTTTAGGACTGACTGGTTTGATCTCCAGCCAAGTGTCCATGGCTACTCTTATTTGTCCATCCTTATTGTTCTCTAGGACTCTGACCTTCCCTTGATCTGGGTCAATTCCCCAGCCTTCATTTTTAAGACTTATGTTTGTGATAATGTATGTGAAAGCATTTTGTGCAATTGTGGACCCATAGTTTTGCACAATTACAGGTTTGTGTGTGTGTGTGTGTGTGTGTGTAAGAAAGGTTCATGGCAGTCATCTTTTTGAAGGCAGTAACTAGGGGATTTATCTTGGAGCTAGGTGCGCCTGGAAAGTACTTGATTTTACTGACATTTCATGTTTATCTGTGGCAGATTTGGGAAGGCTATTGGAGCATGTGGAGGGACTAGAGGTCACAATGATCCTCTCCTAAATTAGTGAGAGTTTTCTTACCCAAAAACAAGTGTTTTAGAGTTTGTTGAAATTTATCTAAGCCATTTATTATGAAACAGGAGATCAAAATTTGAATATTTGACAGTAAGCATGAAAAGAATGATAGAAAACATATTGGTTAGCTTTCAGACAATGAAAATTGACTTTTTTTTTCTTAATAGCACAGTAGAGCAATAACATGGGTGACATTAACGTTTAATTTCTCATCTGTTAGTATTAGCAGTGTATCTCACAATTATATTCATTGGAAGGACTGATGCTTAAGCTGAAGCTCAAAAACTTTGGCCACCTAATGTGAAGAGCTGACTCATTGGAAAAGGCCCTAATGCTGGGAAAGATTGAAGGCAAAAGGAGAAGAGGGCAACAAAGGAAGAGATGGATAAGTAGCATCACTGACTCGATGGACATGAATTTGAGCAAACTCTGGGAGACAGTGAAGGACAGAAGAACCTGGTGTGCCATAGTCCATGAGGTTGCAGACAGTCACACATGACTTAGCGACTCAACAACAACAACAGCAAATCTTACAGTTATAGCAGGTTCCATATGTAAAGACTCTTTTTACTCAGCTGACTTGTGTGAAATGATGGCTCTGAGTTATAGTGGAGACTGTGTTCCCCATCTGTGCATCCATCTTGCCCTTCCTTTGTTGTGCAGCTGCTATGTAATTTGAGTCTACTCATCCTCTCTCCAACTCTAGGGGTGAGCCCTGATTGTTCCAAGACAACCAGAGCAATCCCAGGTCCTTTCCCCATGGAGATCCTTTCAGAAATCCATTGATTCAGACCAAAACCAATCCTCACATGGCTCCAGAGTTCAGGGTTTGAATCAGAAGTTAGCATCTTATGAAGAAGGAACTGATTAGAATTGAGCTTGGAATTGTTTTCCAGAATTTGCATACATTTCTTCATTAATGTTTACAGGGGTTTGTGCACAGCAGTCTATAGTTTTGTGATTATCTTTGCTTCAAAAAGAAATTGTGATACAGAGAAATTAAGCAGTTTGTTTCAGTTTAATCCATAATTATGTAGAGTTAAGAAATTAAAGAAGAAGTTGTACAGGAAAATAGAGAGGAAGAGTTGAAATACACACAGTAATTTACATGGGGCGAAAAAAAAAAAAAAACAGAAATGGTACGGAAAAAGTTTCTCTTCTTACAAAATTAAAGAAAAGCATCTGGGTTAGATCTTACGGTTGAAGAGAGAACATTTATGTCTCTAGTCTCATTTTAATGCCTCAACTCCACAATAATTACTTTCCTTCAAAATTTAACATATTGAAGTGAAAAGGAGCACACAGAGTCTTAGCTGAAAGCTGGTGCTAAGAAGGATAATCAGTCAAATGATAAGATGATGAGCTTCTTAATATCTTTTTATTATTCCAATTTTTAAAATTTGTCATGTTCACATTTTATGAGTGAATAAAAATGAACAGTACTTTTTCTTCTCTAGTAAGCTGTTATCTGATTGTAAGTTATTTAAGGAATCCTGGCTCAGAGTGGTATTCCTCCCCAGACTGAGGGTCTAATCCAGGAGAATGTTTCTCTAGTAAACGGAAGCAACCTGGACAGGGGGCTGTGGCTACAACCTACTAACAGGTCAGCTTCTAGTTTTTATTTTAAGCACATGACTAGAGACACAAAGCTGTGTTGTGTGTCACTAGCTGATGGTCATTCTGTTGCTAGAAGTTTCCATCCTGCAAATGTCAACATTAGAGTGCCCAAAAGTCCCAAGAGATTTCAGAATGAGTTGCCAATTAAAGCTCAGCATCTGTGTGGATTAACAAGAGAGGAGACACTCTCCAGAGTACTAAAATATGGGCAGTTTGAGACAAGGAGACATGTGGCATTATCAGTCTTTTTTGTAATTACAACATGTTGAGCCTCTGTTTGCAGCTGACATCCACATTACTACAATTTTCATAAGACAAATTGTATTATTTGAGATATTTTTCTTTACTACAGTGCCTCTAAAATAAAAGGCATTAATTTTCAAAAGACATTAAGACTACTCATGTTTGGCTATATGTAATAATGAATCATCTTATTAATATTAATTACAAATAGTTTCCTGGAAAATTACTAGTTATCTGTTGTATTCAAGGACATTTGCCACCTCTATACTTTAAGCCTTGAAAGACACTGTTATTTGCATATAAAAGCTCATGATAAAATGCATGTATCAGTATTATTCTCTAGGTAATGCAGATGGCACAATTCTTATCTCTGACCTTGACCAAAAAGATTTCATTGTTATATTGCTCATGATTGTAGAAGTATTCAGGTGTCTGGTTTTCCTTAATTCAACCTGTTTTAAAAAATTGAAGTACAGTTGATTTACAATTTTTACATATACAGCAAAGTGAGTTAGTTATACACATACATGTGTATATATATATATATATATATATACACACACACACAGGCTTCCCTGGTGGCTCAGATAGTAAAGAATCTACTTGCAATTAGGGAGACCTGTGTTTGATCCCTGGGTTGGGATGATCCCCTGGAGGAAGGCATGGCAACCCACTCCAGTGTTCTTGCTGGAAAATCCAGCAAGAATCCCCTTGGACAGAGGAGCTTGGCGGACTACAGTCCACGGTGTCACAAACAGTTGGACATGATTGAGCAATTAAGCACAGGAAATAGGCAGATATTGCTGCTGCTGCTAAGTCGCTTCGGTGATATCTGATTCTATGCGACCACATAGACGGCGGCCCACCAGGCTCTCCCGTCCCTGGGATTCTCCAGGGAAGAACACTGGAGCGGGTTGCCATTTCCTTCTCCAATGCATGAAAGTGAAAAGTGAAAGTGAAGTCGCTTAGTCATGTTCGACTCTTAGCAACCCCATGGACGGCAGCCCACCAGGCTCCTCCATCTATGGGATTTTCCAGGCAAGAGTACTGGAGAGGGTTGCGAGTGCCTTCTCTGAGGCAGATATTAGATATTCTTTTTCAGATCCTTTTAAAAATTTTTTATTTTGTATTGGAGTAAAGTTGATTTACAGTGTTACATTAATTTCAAGTATAGAGCAAAGTGATTCAATTATATACATATATGGGCAAGTATCTATTCTTTTTCAAATTATTTTCCCATTTGGTCTATTACAGAATATTGAGCAGAGTTCCTTGTGCTATACAGTAAGTCCTTTTTGCTTATCTGTCTTATATATAGTCCTATGGCACCCACTCCAGTACTCCTGCCTGGAAAATCCCATGGACGGGGGAGCCTGGTGGGCTGCAGTCCATGGGGTCGCGAAGAGTCGGACACGACTGAAGCGACTTAGCAGCAGCAGCAGCAGCATGTATGTATTAATTCCAAGCTCCTCACTTATCCCTTCCCCTTCCCTCTTTGGTAGCCATAAGTTTGTTTTCTATGTCTGTATATTTTATTTTTTACATTGAAGTAGAGTTGATTTAAATATTATACTAGTCTCAAGTGTACAACATAGTGATTCAGTTTTTTATATATTATAGTTATTATAAAATGTATATTTCCTTTGATCTAGCAATCTCATTATTAGCAATTTTTCTTGTGCACACAGACAATTTCCAATAAACATGTAAAAGATATTTATTGAACACAGTTTGTTTAAAGAAGGAAGCAATAAAAAAGATAAATAGAAATGTCCATCAGTGGGTGAATGAGAAAATAAGTTTAATCAATACATACTGCAGAATACTTTCTAATCACTAAAAAGAAAATAAGTAGATCTATCTGTACTGAAAATACACACACATAAATACATAGAATATATATATATATTTAGAATAAATATATATATATTTGGTGGCTCAGTGGTAAAGAATCCAACTACCAATTCAGGAGACACAGTTTGATCCCTGGTCCAGGGAGATCCCCCTAGATGAGGAAATGGCACCCCACTCTAGTATTCTTGCCTGGGAAATCCCATGGACAGAGGAGCCTGGTGGGCTACAGTCCACGGGGTCATGAAGAGTTGGACACGACTTAGTGGCTAAACGACAACATATACTTTTGGGGACTGGGAGAGTAAATGCTGGGACTACTGCTTAAGGACAAAAGAGAAGTTGCTAACTGATGACCATTTATCTCTCAATCTGTCCACTTTTTCGTGGACAATCTTGGTAGTAAATGTCCTGGATTTAGTGGGCAGTGTTGCTATTCCCCCAGATTTCTTGGATACCCTTTTAAGTCTTCTCTGAGGATGGGGATTGTACCCTGAGATCTGCATTCAGTGGCCAGGGTCCCCCATCAGAGAGCTGCTCTGGGGCCTCTGGAGCAGATTTGCCAGCAGATGCTGTGAGCAGAAGTACCTGGAAGCTTCCTACTCTTCACCCAAACTACTGGTAACAGTGGCTGTTGAGTAGGAAAGTTCATGAAAGCCTGGCTTCCTCACCTCTGGAATACCTTTTGAGGTGTCACTTTCATTCCTGTTGGTCTCTGGGATCAGGCTAAAGCTTATCTAGTGGTGGGACTCATGCCTGTGGTCCCCTCTGTGCTTGGCTTCCCCTTTTTACTCTGACCTGCTTCCCTCATCTCCTTATCTACCCATCTCCCCCAGGTGTCCCTCCTTAAGGAATCCCTTGCAAGTGAATCCTGGCCTCAGCATGTGCTTCTGGGGAATCAGACCTAAAACCCTCTCCACTCACATGCTGGTCCCATGCAAGCGCTGCTTCCTGCTAGCCTGCCTTCCCTAAAATATGGTAAGACCTTGGACAATTCCAGATCTCTTAAAATATTTAATAAGAGAAAACAAAAGTAGTTAATTCAGAGGAGACGGTGCAATTCTATCTTTAAAAGTATATGAACATTGTTGCCTACCAAGACAAGTTCCAACTTTAGATGTTAGCCTTTTCATAATATAATGCCAAGTTCTCATGAAACGATGATACGATAGGACTGCTCAGACCAAGATGCTGGCCTCGCGCCTTCCTTTCTGGAATTGCTCAGCCAGTGGATCTAAGACATAGATGCCTTAGGCCCTTTCTTTGGGCTTTCTCAGCTTTCTCTGCCAATTATGCTTTGGTTTTGTACCATTGTTCATCAGGAACCAGTTTACAGCGTTTAGTATCAAGCAAGTGCCAACCAACTAAAGTGGATAATGGAATTCTAGGCTTTGACCCAGCACCTTTTCTTTTCTTCCCAGGGATGAGAGATGGGTGGTTAAGAAGAATCAATTTCATGAGTAATTTCTCAGCTCCATCTGGTGACTTTTAGTAATCACGAGTTGAAAGTGTGAAATGAGATTAGATTGTAGGAAAAACAATTTTTGTTGCAGCAAGTTTGGTGGTCTTTGCTGACGCTTCTTTAATTATTCCAAACAGCTTTATCATGATCCTATTTGATAGAATACAAGCTAGCACAAGAGCTTGTAGCCTGTATAACATGCTTGAGACTAAGCCAAATATATAATTAAAGTCGTTTCATTCTATGGGATTTCCATTCTATGGAAAATTTCTTTTCCACAGAATTTGTAATTTGGGGTGTTTTGCAGTCACTACAGAAATTGTAGTGTATACAAATTGTGCGTTGTAACCTATTGTCAGTTACCACCTATTTTTTAAGGTAAAAGGTAAAGGTATACAAAAAGGTATACAATACCCCAAAGGTAAAAGTATACAATTTCATGAGCTTTGAGAAATGCTTATACCCTTGCAACCACAACCTTATCAAGGTAGAATGTTACTGTTTCTGGAAAATTCCCACATGCCTCTTCTTGGAGAGTTACCACCTCTCCTCACAACCAGAGGCAACCAATGTTATGTTTGCTTGACTCAGTTGTTGTTTATACCATTAACCAAATTTGCCTGCTCTAAAGCTGCAAATCAATGGACTCATATAGTACATACACTTTTGTATCTAGTGTTCACTTAACATAATATTTTGGAGAGTCTTCTATGTTTTTGAATGTAGCAGCAATTTGTTTCTTTTTATTACTGAAAAACCATCCATTAAATGAAGATACTAACATTTGCTGATGCAATATGTTGTTGATGGACATTGGGGTTGTTAAGAGCATTTGTCTATTATGAATAAGCCTGCCACGAACAGTTTTTGTGGATGTGTGGTTTCATTTCTTTTGGATAAATATATAGGAATGCAATGGCTGGGTCATACTCTACATATTTAATTGTATAAGAAACAGCCAGGTCTTTCCCCAAGTTTATTGTATCATTTTACATTCTTACCAGCCATGTAGAAAAGTTCTGATTGCTTGCAACATAGCATAAGATGTCAGGATTTCCATTTTAGCCAATCTCATAGGTGCATGGTGATATTTCACTGTGGTTTTAATTTGTATCTCTCTGATAAGTAATAATTTTCACTCCTTTCTAAGTGCCTTTTAATCATTTATAAATTCTTTCTGAAATATCTATCAGAAGGCTTAGAAAATGGAATTACTTGTCTTTTCAACTATTGAGTGGTAGAGGTTCTTTATGGGCTTTCCCAAAGGCTCAGTGGTAAAGAATCCACCTGCAATGCAGGAGGTGTGGGTTCGATCTCTGGTCCAGAAGATCCCCTGGAGGAGAACATGGCAACCCACTCCAGTACTCTTGCCTGGAGAATCCCATAGAAAAAAGGAGTCTGGCGGGCTATAGTCCATGGAGTCTCAAAGAGTCAGACATGACTGAAGTGATTTAGCACACACAGTACAGGGGTTCTATAGTCTGAATATAATTTTTTTTCACTTTTGAATTTTATAACTATGTTTACAAATTCTGTGGCTTGCTTCATTTGATTAATAGAACATTTTGATGAAAATATTTTAATTTTAATAGTTTTTAAATCATTTTTTGCTTAATGTTTATTGCTTTTTATGTCATACTTCAGAAATCTTCACCTACCCGTAGTCAAAAAGACACTCTCCTATGGTTTTCTCCAGATTTGTGACTTTAGCCTTTATGCTTAGGCCTATGATCCATCCCAAATTAATTTTTTCTGCTTGGATGACGCCTGAGGGTGGAGGTGAAGTAATTATTTTTTTTAATTTTACTATCCTTAGAGGATAGTATTTCAACACTATTTGTTGATAAAAAGTTCCTATAATTTCAGGATAGCTGACGACAGCAGTTGCTGCTTTGGTCCCTGTCTTCCAATACTTCTTCCTCAAATACCACAGAAAAATAAAAGGATTTGAGAAAACTACCTCCTCTCAAACTTGAAGACAGAAAATGCTATCCCACAACATAACTGGAGAATTTAAATGCAAAAGGGTAAAATTCTAGTGAACAGTCTGTCCTTTGCTTATCCTGCTTTAAAGTTTTGTGGCAAGAAAAAGCAGGCCAAGAAACTGTGGGAAGAAACCAGGGAGAAAGGGATGGTCCTAGAATTGACCTTAACCATCACCAAAAAGAGGAATGCACTCTGAGTCTGAAGAAAATCAAAATACAAAAAGAAGGAGTTTCCAGGACTTCCCTGGAGGTGGACAGTGGTTACAGGTTTGACCCCTTGTCAAGGAACTAGACCCCACACACTGTATGATGTGGCCAATAAAGTAATTAATTAATGCGATTACTTTATTTTTAAAAAATGAAGGCATTTCCTGGTAGACCAGACATGGAAGGGACGTAAACATATGCATGAAAAAAATAAATTAGAAAATAAGCATGTTGTAAAGTGACCTTTGAAGCACAGCTTCTAGAGAGGAAAAATGTAAAACCCAAAGGGAGAAGCAGCACTTCAGAGTTCAGTGGTGAAGGAGGAAAAAGCAAAGACGTGAGACAGCAAATATCAGAAAACAAGCTATCCCTCTCCCCTCTGTCAGAATAACCCACTGAAGAATTTCGACTTTGTCTCACTGAATGAAGTTAATACCTGTGAAGCAGGAATCTTGCAAACCTTTCCAGTGCTATAGACATGAAGAGAAAAAGAAATAAATCCTTACAGAATTTTGAAAAATTAGAAAATGAATTCCAATACACCTTGATGAGGGACAATTCTCCCCTCTAAAAAGAATCATGAAGCAGAGTCATCCAATAATCCCTCAGAATGGTAGATGACTTTATAGTTTGCAGACCGAAAGGGATTTACTATTTAGTACTGCTATGGTCTGAATGTTTGTGTCCCCTCAAAATTTAGAAATTGAATTCCTAATCTCCAAGGTGATTAAATCATAAGGTAGAGCCCTCATGAATGAGATTAGAGCCTCATAACCAGTCAATCCTAAACGAAATCAACCCTGAATATTCATTGGAAGGACTGAAACTGAAGTTCTAATACTTAGGCCACCTGATGCAAACAGTTAACTCACTGGAAAAGACTGTGATGCCGGGAAACATTGAAGGCAAAAGGAGAAGGGGGAAGCAGAGGATGAGATGATTAGATAGCATCACTGACTCAATGGACATGAATCTGAGCAAACTTGGGGAAATAGTGAAGGACAGAGGATCCTGGTGTGCTGCAGTCCGTGGGGTCAAAAGGAGTTGAACATGTCTTAGCAACTGAACAACAACAAATTTTGTGCTTTAAGGAAATGGACGTCTTCTTCCATGATATGTCATGGTTACTAGATACTAAATGCCAAATATTCTTTCTGGCTTACTTCACTCTGTATAATAGGCTCCAGTTTCATCCACTTCATTAGAACTGATTCAAATGCATTCTTTTTAATGGCTGAGTAATACTCCATTGTGTATATGTACCAAAGCTTTCTTATCCATTCATCTGCTGATGGACATCTAGGTTGCTTCCATGCTGTGATGAACACTGGGGTACACGTGACTCTTTCAATTCTGGTTTCCTCAGTGTATATGCCCAGCAGTGGGATTGCTGGGTCATAAGGCAGTTCTATTTGCAGTTTTTTAAGGAATCTCCACGCTGTTCTCCATAGTGGCTGTACTAGTTTGCATTCCCACCAACAGTGTAAGAGGGTTCCCTTTTCTCCACACCCTCTCCAGCATTTATTGCTTGTAGACTTTTGAATCGCAGCCATTCTGACTGGCATGAAATGGTACCTCATTGTGGTTTTGATTTGCATTTCTCTGATAGTGAATGATGTTGAGCATCTTTTCATGTGTTTGTTAGCCATCTGTATGTCTTCTTTGGAGAAACGTCTATTTAGTTCTTTGGCCCATTTTTGATTGGGTCATTTATTTTCCTGGAATTGAGCTGCAGGAGTTGCTTGTATGTTTTTTAGATTAGTTGTTTGTCAGTTGCTTCATTTGCTCTTATTTTCTCCCATTCTGAAGGCTTTCTTTTCACCTTGCTTATATTTTCCTTTGTTGTGTAGAAGCTTTTAAGTTTAATTAGTTCTCATTTATTTTTGCTTTTATTTCCAATATTCTGGGAGGTGGGTCATAGAGGATCCTGCTGTGATGTATGTTGGAGAGTGTTTTGCCTATGTTCTCCTCTAGGAGTTTTATAGTTTCTGATCTTATGTTCAGATCTTTAATCGATTTTGAGTTTATTTTTGTCTATGGTGTTAGAAAGTGTTCTAGTTTCATTCTTTTACAAGTGGTTGACCAGTTTTCCCAGCACCACTTGTTAAAGAGATTATACAGAGTGAAGTAAGCCAGAAAGAAAAACACCAATACAGTATACTAACACATATATATGGAATTTAGAAAGATGGTAACGATAACCCTGTATGCGAGATAGCAAAAGAGACACAGATGTATAGAACAGTCTTTTGGACTCTGTGGGAGAGGGTGAGGGTGGGATGATTTGGGAGAATGGCATTGAAACATGTATAATATCATATATGAAACGAATCGCCAGTCCAGTTTCGATGCATGATACTGGATGCTTGGGGCTGGTGCAGAGATGACCCAGAGGGATGGTACGGGGAGGGAGGAGAGAAGGGGGTTCAGGATTGGGAACACGTGTATACCTGTGGCAGATTCATGTTGATGTATGGCAAAACCAATACAATATTGTAAAGTAATTAACCTCCAATTAAAATAAATAAATTTATATTAAAAGAAATAAATACCAAATATTTTCTAACAGTGGTACCGAGTTTTTCTCAATGAAAATCCAGACCAAATATTGAAAGAATGGCCAGAAAAGACTTTGATACTGGAACTAAAATTCAAGAGGAAATATCAAGAGGAAATATCACACAGATGAGGACAATAAGATTTTACATAAAATAGACTGGGAAGACTTCCACCTAAGAGAATTTAGAAACTTGTGCTACCACTAAAATTTGAAAAATGTTCATATTTCAAGGAAGATGCAAATCTAGGTTGCAAGTGATAAGTCACTGTAAGTATAATATTGGGAATTGCAGTATGACATTTTCAAAGGCAAACCAAAGAATGGTTTTCATATTGTCTAGGAGGACACGACTGAGCGACTTCACTTTCAATTTCCACTTTCATGCATTGGAGAAGGAAATGGCAACCCACTTGTGTTCTTGCCTGGAGAATCCCAGGGGCAGGGGAGCCTGGTGGGCTGCCATCTATGGGGTCGCACAGAGTAGGACACGACTGAGGTGACTTAGCAACAGCAGCAGCAGGAGGACATGAATGTTTACTAAGAATTTGTCAGCATTATATAATACAGACATAACAACAGTCTTCTCCTGTTTGGAGGACACAAATATTCAAGTCATTGAGCAATATGCCCTTTGAGGAAGAAAGGCAGTCTAACACTGTCATGTTTCCTAATTAACTGTTCAGTTCAGTCACTCAATCACGTTCAACTCTTTGAGACCCCTGGACTCCAGCACAACAGGCTTCTCTGTCCATCACCAACTCCCAGAGCCTGCTCAAACTCATGTCCATCAAATCAGTGATGCCATCCAACCATCTCATCCTCTGTCACCCCCTTCTCCTCCCACCTTCAATCTTTCCCAGCATCAGGGTCCTTTCCAATGAGTCAGTTCTTCACATCAGTGGCCAAAGTATTGGAGTTTCAGCTTCAGCATCAGTCTTCCCAATGCATACTCAGGACTGATTTCCTTTAAGATGGACTAATTTTATCTTGCAGTCCAAGGGCCTCTCAAGAGTCTTCTCCAACTCCATAGTTCAAAAGCATTCATTCTTCAGCACCCAGCTTTCCTTATAGTTCAACTCTCACATCCATTCATAACTACTAGAAAAACCGTAGCTTTGACTAGATGGACCTTTGTTGGCAAAGTAATGTCTGTGCTTTATGATGTGCTGTCTAGGTTGGTCATAGCTTTTCTTCCAAGGAGCAAGCATCTTTTAATTTCATGGCTGTAGTCACCATCTGCAGTAATTTTGGAGCCCTCAAAAATTGGAGAAGGCAATGGCAACCCACTCCAGTACTTTTGCCTGGATAATCCCATGGATGGAGGAGCCTGGTAGGCTGCAGTCCATGGGGTCACAAAGAGTTGGGCACAACTGAGCGACTTTACTTTCACTTTTTACTTTCATACATTGGAGAAAGAAACGGCAACCTACTCCAGTGTTCTTGCCTCGAGAATCCCAGGGACAGCAGAGCCTGGTGGGCTGCTGTCTATGGGGTCGCACAGAGTCAGACACGACTGAAGCGACTTAACAGCAGCAGCAGCAAAAATAAAGTCTCTCACTGTTTCCACTGTTTTCCCAACTATTTACCATGAAGTGATGGGACCAGATGCCATGATCTTACTTTTCTGTATGTTGAATTTTAAGACAACTTTTTCACTCTTCTCTTTCATTTTCATCAAGAGGCTCTTTATTTCTTCTTTGCTTTCTGCCATAAGAAATGTAATTAAATGTTTTTAATAATATATATTTATATAAATATTATTATATTTATATATAATATATATAATTTTAAGTTAACATAATTAACTGTTACTATTGTCTAAATGATGTGCAAACATAAGAAACATCCATCTTCCCACTGTTGATTCAACATGTATTCAACCACCAAAACAACTTCACTGTAAGCACTTGAAGGTTTGGTTTCTCTTATCACTGCAATATCAGTGCCAGGACACTGTCTAGAAACTAAGAGGCACTCAATAAAATTAGTTTTTAAAAAAGAACACAAAGAATAACACTCAAGTGCTCTTGTTTTCATCTTTTTACCTCCATTACCTGGCATCTGGTAGCAATTCAGTAAATATTTATGGAATGATCCTAACCTGGTTTCCTTCAAATGGTGAACTAGACACTGTAAATTTAAAATAGGGATATACAATAAAATGTCAGGGGTCATTGGCCAGGAAAACCATGTTTTGATAGGAGCCCTAAAATATGACTTTATTCTGAACAATGCACTGAACTTGTGCTACTAATGCTTTTTGATAATTATCTAATTTAATCTTTGTTAATAAAGGCCTACTTATTGGTAGAAATTATGTTGATGAAGGTTTCTACCCCTCAGCTGTACATCTAGTAAAATCTAGTGTTTTCATTAATAAATCTGATTTGTTTTGCAGCTTTAATAATAAAAAAGATGTGGATTTTGAGTGATCGCTCCACTCGTGTGGTTGTATGAACCACATAAAAGCTAATTGTTCTACAATCTGTATCTTCAATTTCTGCTTCTCTCAAGTTCTACACTTATCAGTCCTACAGACAAAGGGAAAATTTCGCTTCCATTCTTTATGAAACACACCAGATGAGCCCAATGTGGAATTTGCTATCTTCCTCCCAATCATTCTTCAGGGTCTAGTGTCCCCATGCCAATTCATGGCTTCAACAACTTCCCTAAGCTAATAATTTTCAGCATCTTTTAGCTATTTCCCTGAGGATTACCCTTCACTGGACCTGGAGTAAAACATATTAACAAGGTAATGTGGTACAAAGTCAAGAGATGTCAGAGGTAGGAGTTGATAACTCCTTGTTCCTTCCCAATTTAACATTGACTCTTTATAAAAATCTCTCTTGGAGAGTGCATCAATACCTGAATTCATTTAGTTGCCAAATACATATGGAAGGACTGTGCTTAACAGTCAATTGCAAAAAAACTTATTAATGAAGAGGAAAATCCCTAAATTCTCTTTTGATCTGTGGGTTTGTGTGAACAAAACTTGGGTCTGCTCGCCCACACACAGTAAAGCCAATGTACTGACATTTTAAGTTGTGATGAAGGAAAGTACAGCATTCATTGCAGGTACGAATACAATGAGACCAGGATAGCTAGGTGCTCAAAAGCCTGAACCCTCCAGTGGACTTTGGCAAAGCATTTTCTTTTTTAACTTTTTATTTTGTATGGATGTGTAGCCAATTAGGAAAGTTGTGATAGTTTCAAGTGAACAGCAGAATAACTCAGCCATACACATGGAAAAGAAATGCAAAAAAGCAAAATGGCTGTCTGGGGAAGACTTACAAATAGCTGTGAAGAGAAGGGAAGTGAAAAGCAAAGGAGAAAAGGAAAGATATAAGCATCTGAATGCAGAGTTCCAGAGAACAGCAAGAAGAGATAAGAAAGCCTTCTTCAGAGATCAATGCAAAGAAATAGAGGAAAAGAACAGAATGGGAAAGACTAGAGATCTCTTCAAGAAAATTAGAGATACCAAGGGAACATTTCATGCAAAGATGGGCTCGATAAAGGACAGAAATGGTATGGACCTAACAGAAGCAGAAGATATTAAGAAGAGGTGGCAAGAATACATGGAAGAACTGTACAAAAAAGATCTTCACAACCCGGATTATCACGATGGTGTGATCACTCATCTAGAGCCAGACATCCTGGAATGTGAAGTCAAGGGGGCCTTAGAAAGCATCACTAAGAATAAAGCTAGTGGAGGTGATAGAATTCCAGTTGGAGCTATTTCAAATCCTGAAAGATGATGCTGTTAAAGTGTTGCACTCAATATTCCAGCAAATTTGGAAAACTCAGCAGTGGCCACATGACTGGAAAAGGTCAGTTTTCATTCCAATTCCAAAGAAAAGCAATGCCAAAGAATGCTCAAACTACCGCACAATTGCACTCATCTCACATGCTAGTAAAGTAATGCTCAAAATTCTCCAAGCCAGGCTTCAACAATACGTGAACTGTGAACTCCCTGATGTTCAAGCTGGTTTCAGAAAAGGCAGAGGAACCAGAGATCAAATTGCCAACATACGCTGGATCATGGAAAAAGCAAGAGACTTCCAGAAAAACATCTATTTCTGCTTTATTGACTATGCCAAAGCCTTTGACTGTGTGGATCACAAGAAACTGTGGAAAATTCTGAAAGAGATGGGAATACCAGACCACCTGACCTGCCTCTTGAGAAATTTGTATGCAGGTCAGGAAGCAGCAGCTAGAACTGGACATGGAACAGCAGACTGGCTCCAAATAGGAAAAGGAGTACATCAAGGCTGTATATTGTCACCCTGCTTATTTAACTTATATGCAGAGTACATCATGAGAAACGCTGGGCTGGAGGAAACACAAGCTGAAATCAAGATTGCCGGGAGAAATATCAATAACCTCAGATATATAGATGACACCACCCTTGTGGCAGAAAGTGAAGAGGAACTAAAAAGCCTTTTTGATGAAAGTGAAAGAGGACAGTGAAAAAGTTGGCTTAAAGCTCAATATTCAGAAAACGAAGATCATGGCATCTGGTCCCATCACTTCATGGGAAATAGACAGGGAAACAGTGGAAACAGTGTCAGACTTTATTTTTTTGTGCTGCAAAATCACTGCAGATGGTGAGTGCAGCCATGAAATTAAAAGACACTTACTCCTTGGAAGGAAACTTATGACCAACCTAGACAGCATATTCAAAAGCAGAGACATTACTTTGCTGACTAAGGTCCATCTAGTCAAGGCTATGGTTTTTCCTGTGGTCATGTATGGATGTGAGAGTTGGACTGTGAAGAAGGCTGAGTGCTAAAGAATTGATGCGTTTGAACTGTGGTGTTGGAGAAGACTCTTGAGAGTCCCTTGGACTGCAAGGAGATCCAACCAGTCCATTCTGAAGGAGATCAGCCCTGGGATTTCTTTGGAAGGAATGATGCTAAAGCTGTAACTCCAGTACTTTGGCCACCTCATGTGAAGAATTGACTCATTGGAAAAGACTCTGATGCTGGGAGGGATTGAGGGCAGGAGGAGAAGGGAACGACAGAGGATGAGATGGCTGGATGGCATCACTGATTCGATGGACATGAGTCTGAGTGAACTCCGGAAGTTGGTGATGAACAGGGAGGCCTGGCATGCTGCAGTTCATGGGGTCACAAAGAGTTGGACACGACTGAGCAACTGGACTGAACTGAACTGAACTGACACATGCATGTATCCATTCTCCCCTATGCTCACCTCCCAATGAGGATGAAAGTAAAAGTGTTTGTTTCTCAGTTGTGTCTGATCCTTTGTAATCCCATGGATTCTAGCCACCAGTCTCCTCAGTCCATGGAATTCTCCAGGCAAGAACACTGAAGTGGGTTGCCATTTCCTTCTCCAGGGAATCTTCCTGATCCAGGGTTCAAACCTGAGTCTCCCATATTGTACGCAGATTCATTACCATATGGCAAAGCATTTTTTAAAGCCAGTTGACGGAGGGGAGTTTCAGGGTATTTGATCAGCTCATGCACAGTTCTCTGATTGGTTGGAAGATGTGGTAACAAGACAGTGTCACACGGGGGTCAGCATTATCAATCCTTAATCTCCCATAGGCCTGGGGGCTACCTGCTCATGGTCATCAAGTAGTTAATTTCTTTCATTGGGTGGGAATTTGAGCATCTGTAAAACAACTTAGGAAATGTGCATCAGATACTATTAGGTGGGTACTTCAGAGAGGAGCTACAGCCAAGGATATGGGGGAGGAGGTCTGTCCCCCTAGGGTTCTGCTTAGGTACAGGTTTTCAAATATTTTTGCAATTTCCTCTTCCCTGATGATGGAATCTTCTCATGTTGAGGACCAAAGAGGACTGTTTCCTCTAACTTCTGAAATCTGACTGTTCCTTCAAGGCTTACTCAACCTCTGTCATGAAGCCTTACTGAATTATTCAAATCTTCCCTGGGACTTCAATGCCAAAAGTAATCTCTACCAATTAAAAGACACCAATCATATACCACTTCTTGGATGTTAGGCAGGGTTATATGTGTGTAACTCTAGGTGCCCCACAGCTGCAGAAAAAGAATTTACACAAAATAAGAATTTATTCAATGCACTGAATAGTTTGGTTTTTGTGTTTTTCCAGGGATGGCCAGATGGTTTTTGTTTCACTGTGGTTATACCTATCTTTTCTTGCATATTCCTTTCTATAAATTCTATAATTCTTTCTATAAATTCTGGCTTGAATTTATTTGTTGGATAGTTTGTGAGATAGTGCCGTGGTTCAGAGGGAAGCAGGCTGTGCACATAGCATCTACAACTGGTTGTTGTTGTTGTTGTTTAGTCACTAAAGTTGTGTCTGACTCTTTGCGACCCCATGGAATGTAGTTCATCAGGCTCCTCTGTCAATGGGACTTCCCAGGTAACAATACTGGAGTGGGTTGTTATTTCCTTCTTCAAAGGATTTTCCCAACCCAGAGATCGAACCCCAGTGTCCTGCATCTCCTTCTTGGAAGACAGATTCTTTACCACTGAGCCACAAGGGAAGCCCTCTAAAACTGGACTTTAGCATAATGGTCTGTCCTTAAACAGATGGAGCTGCTGTGTCATAGTTAGAAAAACTGCAACAGAAATTCTGTCCTTGACTAAACTCCAATATGATTTTTGGAAGCGGAAGACTGTCCCTGGGTTGTCCTAGCTCCCTGCACCGCCTGGAGCTCCTGCCTGGAAAAGCTTAAGGCCACCAAAACAATTTATCTTTGTTCCAGCTCACACCTGAAGATAGGCCCCCAGAGCACTTATTAACAAAAACAAACAAACTGACTATAGTCAAGTCTTCCTCTGTCCCTTTGAGATATATATATATGTCTCCCCTACAACCAAAGGTGTCTTTTTCAAGGACTTGAAAGCCATTCCTTTGAAATGTAATCATCAGGAAGGATGGGGCCCCTGTCTGCTCTTTGTGGGAAGGCAGAACCTCAACTTCAATAAGTGCTAGCTGGAAGGCACAGCTGGCCTCAAGGCAGCCTTGACATTGGCCTCTTACCCATTTTTAAATAATATTTCAATTCCCTGACTCTGCTTGGGTCTCTGCTTATCCCTACTCCACTCCCTCACTCTTCCTTTAAAATCCCCAGTCACCTCCTCACCAATCCAAGTAGAGCTAAGCTTACTCTTCAGTCTTTCCAACTGCAGGAGTTATCACTATCGAAGATGTTTTTGCCATCTTTAACTAGTATCTGGCTTTGTCTTTGACAGGCAGCTGTTGTGCAGCTTGTGGGAAATACTTTGCTGAACTGCTTTGTATGGTTAACTGTACAATCCACTGAGAGTCCACTTTTTGCCCTCTATGTATTTCATAGTCTTGCAAATACTGTTTACAATTAGCACAGTTTTAAATCTGACCTTACCACTACTATTCAGACACTACTAGTCTAGTTAATCTTTCTAGTTATAGATTTGTAGAACTCTCAACTATTGGATGTAAAAGTATTTTCTCTCCCCTTTAGTGATCAGCAGAATTGAGTTATTCTGCACATGGCTTTAAGATTGGTAAATACTTCCTCATTTGGAAGCCAATTGTTTGTGTTCAAAATATGCAGATTATTTGTTGCAGTTATGTGGTAATTAGAGTGACTATTTCATGTCTGACACCCAATAAGAAACTATTGCTAATGTGATCAATGGAGATTTGTTCTGCTAACATAAACACATGTATTTTGCAATTTTTAATATGACCCAAGAAAACTATATCTATATAGTATGTATGTAGGTCTGTATGTTTGAGTGTGTTTTGCTTTAGTGAGGAGGTAAGCAGAATAGAACTTGTTAAGCTTTAAGATTTACCATAATAACAGGTGTTATTTATTATTTTTATACTATGAGTATATTATATACATTTATGTACATCATACTTAGTCATTACAACAGAAAAGTAGGCAGTACTTTTCCAACTTCAAAATAAAGGCAGTGAGACACAAGAGAGGCTTGTAGTAAAGAATTTAAACCTAAATCTGTACTCTTTCTACTATCCCTCCAGACTAACCTATAGTCAGTAGTTTGAAAAGTAAAAACTTTTTGTTGAACTGTTCTCATGAACTTGCTGGCAGAGTCTGCAACATTAAAAACTATAAAGGGAAATCCCTTACTCAAACTTAGAAACCAAAAAAAAAAAAAAAAAAAAAGCATTTATTGGCTGTTGCTTAACAAACAGAGCCAGAATAATTTCAAAAAATAATTTAACTACATTCTATGATGACTGTTTATTCCAGATTTAGAAATCCAGACAACTGTGGAGAAAGGTGAAAACTTGGCTGTTTTGCACACTTAGAATGAGTATGTTTTATACTATTTTTTAATGTTGCAAAGAACTTTCCTAGGAGGCATGTTAAAATTAAACAAAGGAAAAGACAGCTGTGCCAAAGGAAATTGGTGAGAAAATAAAATAAAAACAAAAATATCATCCATAAATAGAAGTTAAATATTCAGCTTGTTAAGTTTTGACTCTTTTATGGTCGGTAATTTATTTTCTTCTCAGATATGGTGCTACAGTACAAATAACTCTGCCTTTTTTTCCCAGTGTGTTATTACTTACGTTTGCCTCTGCTGTGGCTTACACGTCTCTGTAGTTAAACTTCACTAACATGCTGAGAGCAGTAACAAATGCTCCACACCTAATAAAAAAATAGTTTGCTATAAGCTGTCCCTGAGACTTCCCTGGGGGTGATCCAGTGGTTCAGACTCTGTGCCTCCACTGCGGGCAGTGTGGGTTCAATCCTTGGTGGAGAAACTAGGGTCCCCATGCAGCAGTTCAGCCAGAATAAATAAATAGATAGGTACGCAAATAAAATATTCTTGAAAGACATAAGAAACAACTCAATTTTTTTAAGTTGTCTTATCCAAAGAATTACTAGTCTTATGAATAAAATATGTATTATACCAGAGTTTGTCATAACTTTCTAAGGTCAAGTGTGACATAAGCATTTTTTTCAAGTCAGGAACTGAATTTTATATCTCTGAAGGCTTCTAGATGAGACCACTAGATGGGACTTAATCTTAAAGATCATATTAAAATTAGAATCCCTAATAAGAACTCTTTTAGACTTTAGAATTAAACATAATTCAGCACAATTGTGGAATTTCTCATTTTGGGCTTTGTTTTTCATCTGCCATCTTAGGTTCATCATCTGGAACTCTATACATTATACTGGTGAAAAATAGATTGCTAAGAGAAAACATGAACAGAATTTTAGTAAGGTGCGTGACACATGTGCAAGTGAGAACACTCAGTGAGAGTAACCCAAAGGAGTGACTAGAAGTTTGGTGTGTTTTTTTTAATCTTTATTGAAAATGTTGCAATGGTATTGTTTCTGTTTTATGATGGTTTCTTTTTGGGGTGGGAGGGCCTGAGGCATGAGGGATCTTAGCTCCCCAACCAGGAATCTAACCTTCAGCCCCTGCACTGAAAGGCGAATTTTAACCACTGGACCACCACGGAAGTCCCAGAAGTTGTGTTTGTACACCATCCTAGGCTAGAGGAAGTAAATGGGTTTTGAGGGCTGGGAATTCTGAGTAAGCACAAGTCATGGGAAGACACCCAATAAAAGTATAGTGAACAAGGATCATTTAGCACTTGTAACGCAGACCTGTCAGAGTCTACTGGTGAGTTGAGCTGTCTTTTTCCTGGTACAGGAAAGCAATATACCTTTACAAATGGAAATTTCCTTTACACAGGGAAAACTTGTGCCCCATTTTTACAGCTCTTCCCCAGTTTCATGGTTCTCATTGGCTTTAAGCTGAAAATAAGTGAAAATGTGAAAATGTTAGTCATTCATTCATGCCTAACTCTTTGTGACTCCATGGACTGTAGACAGCCAGGCTCCTTTGTCCATGGAATTCTCCAGACAAGAATACTGGAGCGGGTAGACATTCTCTTCTCCAGGGGATCTTCCTGACCAAGTGATCAAACCTGAGTCTCCTGCATTACAGGCAGATTCTTTACTGTACAGAGGCAAATTTCGTGGTGGGATATTCTGGTACAGTTCAGTTCAGTCACTCAGTTATGTCTGACTCTTTGCAACCCCATGAAGCTGCAGCACGCCAGGCCTCCTGTCCATCACCAACTCCCGGAGTTTACTCAAACTCATGTCCATTGAGTCAGTGATGCCATCCAACCATCTCATCCTCTGTCATCCCCTGTTCCTCCCTCCTTCAATCTTTCCCAGCACCAGGGTCTTTACTGACTAAACAACAACAACAACAACAATCTCTTTAAATAACCTAGAAAACCCTATTAGTTGTTGTTTTATCTTTTTGCACATAAAGGCAGAGCAGTAGAATGACTGATGAGGGAGTCTTATATCTGTCAATGTTCTTTATTGCAGGACTCATGGACATCATGGCAGCTTGGCTTTGGATGTCTAACTTTGGTTTGAGACAAGGAATATAACTGCACTTTTTTTTTTGCTTCTTATATAATAATTTTTTTTTCATTTTCTCTGTTAATAGAAAGCTTCTGCTTAGTTTCATAGTTCTTCATCAAATGCTTTTTAAATTTCTCATGCTTTGTATCTTCCTATTATATTTTCTAATCAACCTTTAAAGTGAAATCATATCATTCATGGTGAAAAACCCAAAAAGCTGAAAGAATTTCCACAACCAAGAAGGTTGTTTGTTCAGTCTTGTTTCCTTCCTCCTCCTTTCTCTGCCTCCTCTCCATTCTTCTGCTCACTTCTTTCCTTCTTTGCTTGTTTCTTTCCTTTCCCCATCTCGACACTTTTTGAATATATTTCAAGTACACACACACACACACACACACACACAGAAGTCTCTCAGTCACGTCTGACTCTTTGCAACCCCGTGGATTGTAGCCCACCAGGCTCCTCGGTCCATGGGATTTTCCAGGCATGAATAGTGGAGTGGGTTGCCGTTTCCTTCTCCAGGGGATCTTCCTGACCCAGGGATCGAACCCAGGTCCCCTGCACTGTAGGCAGATGCTCTACTGTCTGAGCTACCAGGGAAGCCCATATTTCAAGTACATTGAATGTTAATGTCTTCTGGACTTTTGACTTTGTCCCCTCCCTCCCTCAAGGAATCTAATTTCATCTTGAAGAGTTCTCCCAATTGTCCTGTTTCTCATCGCTCTCTTATTCAGCACACGTTATAACTAAAAGAAGTCAGGATTAGCATTGTGTGTGATATAAATTAGCTGGGTCCTCTAACTTGATTACTTAAAATGTTCTCAATTATCTCTGCTCTTGACTTTTGTCCCTCCTGTCCTTGACCTTATTTTACTTTTCTTGTCCTATGAAGTTATATGTAAACATATTTTAAAGAAGACAACTTTATTTTTAAACTTTCTCATTGTTGTGGTTTCTCAAAAACAGAAACAAGCCCTGGTCTAAAAGCCCTAGTTGGGCAGTGTGTGGACTCTTTGCTACCCATGGACTGCAGTGTGCTGGGCTTCCCTGTCCTTGACTATCTCCTGGAGCTTGTTCACACTCATGTTCATTGAGTCAGTGATGTTATCCAATCATTTCATCCTCTGCTGTCCCCTTTTCCTCCTGTCTTCAATCTTTGCCAGCATCAGGGTCTTTTCCAATGAGTCAGTTCTTCTCATCAGGTGGCCAAAATATTGGAACTTCAGCATCAGTCCTTCTAATGCATATTCAGGGTTGATGTCCTTTAGGATTGACTGGTTTGACTCCCTGCAATCCAAAGGGACTCTCAAGAGTCTTTTCCAGCACCTCAGTCCCAATCTCCCAATTCAACCCTTCCCCCTCTCATTTTCTAGCTTTCTTATTTCTTCTCTCTCCACCTTTGCAGAATAATGTGATTTGTTTACAGTGTGTTATATAAAGCTTCTCTTTTTTTTAAGGTCTTCTTCACATATATATATTCTTCTTTTTCCAATACTTATTTCTGGATTTTATTCAGTGGGATATATTTGACTTTATGCTCTCAGATTTCATACAAATGCAGTCTTATAGACCACAAAGGAATAATTATTAATTATATAAAGTGACTTTGCAGGAGGGAAATACTTAGATATCTAAGTAGAGCTTTTAAGGACCTTCAAAATATAATGTACACCACTTTGTCATCTTTTTAGCAATTCTCTTACAGATAAATTTACTGTACATTTGAGGAGATGGATAAATATAAACAGAAGATAGAGATTAACCTAACTCAGGTTGACTAAGAAAAAGAAGGGGCACTTGAATTGATCTTTAAGGGATGACTGAAATTTCAGTAACTCCAAGTAGATTAGTACTATCCCAGGTGTGAAAAACTATATGAGCAATTATTGTATGAAATTTTGTCAAGATATCAAGTTTCCTGGTATGGTTTGTTATCAAGGTAGTTGTAGAGGTTGGGAAAAGAGAAATATTTCTTGCTTTGGGTTGGTCATAAAAAGCCTTGAAAACATGCTGAGAGTTTAAGACATTACTCCATTGTCTCCAGAAAAATCATCAAATATCTAGAATGAGGAGAATGATACGATTAAATCTGTACTTGGAAAAAAAAAACGCTCTTTTCTTAAGCCCTCGGTTCAGTTCAGTTCAGTTCAGTAGCTCAGTAGTGTCCGACTCTTTGCGACCCCATGAATCGCAGCACGCCAGGCCTCCATGTCCATCACCATCTCCCAGAGTTCACTCAGACTCACGTCCATCGAGTCAGTGATGCCATTCAGCCATCTCATCTTCGGTTGTCCCCTTTTCCTCCTGCCCCCAATCCCTCCCAGCATCAGAGTCTTTTCCAATGAGCCAACTCTTCGCATCAGGTGGCCAAAGTACTGGAGCTTCAGCTTTAGCATCATTCCTTCCAAAGAAATCACAGGGCTGATCTTTAGAATGGACTGGTTGGATCTCCTTGCAGTCCAAGGGACTCAAGAGTCTTCTCCAACACCACAGTTCAAAAGCATCTTTGAACTTCTGGCACTCAGCCTTCTTCACAGTCCAACTCTCACATCTATACATGACCACAGAAAAACCATAACCTTGACTAGATGGACTTTAGTCGGCAAAGTAATGTCTCTGCTTTTGAATATACTATCTAGGTTGGTCGTAACTTTTCTTCCAAGGAGTAAGCATCTTTTAATTTCATGGCTGCAATCACCATTGCAGTGATTTTGGAGACCCAAAATTAAAGTCTGACACTGTTTCCACTGTTTCCCCATCTATTTCCCATGAAGTGATGGGACCGGATGCCATGAGCTTCGTTTTCTGAATATTGAGCTTTAAGCCAACTTCTTCACTCTCCTGTTTCACTTTCATCAAGAGGCTTTTGAGTTCCTCTTCACTTTCTGCCATAAGGGTGGTATCATCTGCATATCTCAGATTATTGATATTTCTCCTGGCAATCTTGATTCCAGCTTGTGTTTCCTCCAGTCCAGCATTTCTCATGATGTACTCTGCATATAAGTTAAATAAGCAGGGTGACAATATACAGCCTTGACGTTCTCCTTTTTCTATTTGGAACCAGTCTGTTGTTCCATGTCCACTTCTCACTGCTGCTTCCTGACCTGCATACAGATTTCTCAAGAGGCAGGTCAGGTGGTCTGGTATTCCCATCTCTTTCAGAATTTTCCACAGTTTCTTGTGATCCACACAGTCAAAGGCTTTGGCATAGTCAATAAAGCAGAAATAGATGTTTTTCTGGAACTCTCTTGCTTTTTCCATGATCCAGCGGATGTAGGCCATTTGATCTCTGGTTCCTCTGCCTTTTCTAAAACCAGCTTGAACATCAGGGAGTTCACGATGCACATATTGTTGAAGCCTGGCTTGGAGAATTTTGAGCATTACTTTACTAGCATGTGAGATGAGTGCAATTGTGCAGTAGTTTGAGCATTCTCTGGCATTGCCTTTCTTTGGGATTGGAATGAAAACTGACCTTTTCCAGTCCTGTGGCCACTGCTGAGTTTTCCAAATTTGCTGGCATATTGAGTGCACCACTTTCACAGCTTCATCTTTTAGGATTTGAAATAGCTCCACTGGAATTCCATCACCTCCACTAGCTTTGTTCGTAGTGATGCTTTCCAAGGCCCATTTGACTTCACATACCAAGATGTCTGGCTCTAGATGAGTGATCACACCATCGTGATTATCCAGGTGGTGGGGATCTTTTTTGTACACTTCTTCTGTGTATGTTTGCCACCTCTTCTTAATATCTTCTGCTTCTGTTAGGTCCATACCATTTCTGTCTTTTATCGAGCCCATCTTTGCATGAAATGTTCCCTTGGTATCTCTAATTTTCTTGAAGAGATCTCTAGTCTTTCCCATTCTATTGTTTTCCTCTATTTCTTTGCATTGATCTCTGAAGAAGGCTTTCTTATCTCTTCTTGCTGTTCTCTGGAACTCTGCATTCAGATGCTTATATCTTTCCTTTTCTCCTTTGCTTTTCACCTCTCTTCTTTTCACAGCTATTTGTAAGGCCTCCCCAGACAGCCATTTTGCTTTTTTTGCATTTCTTTTCCATGGGGATGGTCTTGATCCCTGTCTCCTGTACAATGTCACGATCCTCATTCCATAGTTCATCAGGCACTCTATCTAGCAGATCTAGTCCCTTAAATCTATTTCTCACTTCCACTGTATAATCATAAGGGATTTGATTTAGGTCATACCTGAGTGGTCTAGCGGTTTTCCCTACTTTCTTTAATTTGAGTCTGAATTTGGTAATAAGGATTTCATGATCTGAGCCACAGTCAGCTCCTGGTCTTGTTTTTGCTGACCATATAGAGCTTCTCCATCTTTGGCTGCAAAGAATATAATCAATCTGATTTTGATGTTGACCATCTGGTGATGTCCATGTGTAGAGTCTTCTCTTGTGTTGTTGGAAGAGGGTGTTTGCTATGACCAGTGCACTTTGTTGGCAAAACTCTGTTGCCTCTAAAAGACTATGCAATTTATTTATGTACTATGTTTATTTTCTCTTTTTTAGTCTGAACAAAAAATTTTTTGTCTGAGTTTTAAAAATGCTTCCAAATAGCCAGTACATGCATAGTTCAGAGAAGATACTCAGGAAATATTTGGTAAATAAGAGAACAGATACACACTTTGGGAAGTTAATTCTGGTGATAAGGTGAAGGGCATGCACATACACATTGTCGGGCGATCCTGATTTTATTCAGTCTCCAGCTTGACAGGTTCACTTACTCTTCAACTCACATCCTGCATTTCCTTCTTGCTAATCCTCTCCCTTTTACTCATAGGAAAATTTTTAACTGCTCAACCCTGCTCATCACCTGCTTGATTCTCACCCATGGGAAGGAATAGCTTGAAGCTTGTACACTTGGGTCGATACTTTTTTATTTTTTTGCCTTTTTAGAGCAATTACTTTACCTATGTGTGAAATGTGCACAGGAATACTACTTCATAGAATTTCTATGAGGCTAAAATGAGAAGTCTTAAAAAATTCCTAGGAAAGTATCCAGCATATTATATTATTGTTGTTTGGTCGCTAAGTCACATTTTGTGATCCCATGGACTGTAGCTTTTCTGTCCATGGGATTTCCCAGGCAAGAATACTGGAGTGGGGAATACTGGAGTGGGGAATACTCCAGAATACTGGAGTCCCCTTCTCCAGGGGATCTTCCCAACCCAGGGATTGCACCGAGGTCCTCTGCATTGCAGGCAGATTCTTTACCAGCTGAGCCACAAGGATGCCCAATAATACTGGAGTGGATAGCCTTCCCTTCTCCAGGGGATCTTCCTGACCCAGGAATCAAACCAGGGTCTCCTGCATTGCAGGTGGATTCTTTACCAACTGAGATATCAGGGAAGCCCTGCATTGCACTACTTTATATTTAATCTTCCTAACACTTTATTCTTTCAGTATTATCAGGTTGACCAAAAAATTCATTGTGGTTTTTTCATAAAATCTTACAGAAAAACTCAAAAGAAACTTTTGGCCAACCTAGTATTTACTGAGACCCTACTATCTAGGTTCATTCATTTCATTCATTTCAGTCACTCAGTCGTGTCTGGCACTTTGCAACCCCATGAATTGCAGCACGCCAGGCCTCCCTGTCCATCACCATCTCCCGGAGTTCACTCAGACTCACCTCAATGGAGTCGGTGATGCCATCCAGCCATCTCATCCTCTGTCGTCCCCTTTTCCTCCTGCCCCCAATCCTTCCCAGCATCAGAGTCTTTTCCAATGAGTCAATTCTTCGCATCAGGTGGCCAAAGTACTGAAGTTTCACTTTAGCATTATTGCTTCTAAAGAACACCCAGGGTTGATCTCCTTCAGAATGGACTGGTTAGATCTCTTTGCAGTCCAAGGGACTCTCAAGAGTCTTCTCCAACACCACAGTTCAAAAGCATCAATTCTTCTAGTAATGGAGATAAAATATTTTCTTTACCTCATGAAATTTACAATACCATAGAATAATATATACTTTTTTTTTAGCAACTTACTCTTATTACTAATGTAACGCTTTAACTATTTGCAAAGAATTCTCTGGAGAGCACACCATGAAATTTCAATAATTTCAATAAACCTTGCTGGGTTTTTATTTGAAGAACAACACAAGAAAGTTAGATTGTGTTCTTACCAATTTTTCTTGCGTCCATATGCTGCCCTTGTTATGTAGATTTCAGGTCTTCTGGGCTATTATATCAGTATTCAGTGATACTGGTTTTGCATTCTCATTGTTTTTCAGTCACTCAGTTGAGTCTGACTCTTTGTAACCCCATGGACTGCAGCACAACATGCTTCCCTGTCCCTCACCATCTCCTGGAGCTTGCTCAGACTCATGTCCATTCAGTCGATGATGCCATCCAACCATCTCGTCCCCTGCCATTCCTTCTCCTCCTGCCTTCAATCTTTCCCAGCATCAGGGTCTTTTCCAGTGAGTCAGCTCTTCGCATCAGGTGGCCAAAATATTGGAGCTTTAGCTTCAACATTGTCTTTCCAATGAATATTCAGGGCTGATTTCCTTTAGCATTGACAGTCCAAGGGACTCTCAAGAGTCTCCTCCAACACCACAGTTTGAAAGTATCAATTCTTTGGTGCTCAGCCTTCTTTATGAGTGTGAGATCATTTTGGCTTTCATTAATCAAGTCTTAAAATTATTTGAATAAGAGTATTAGATCTCATTCTATCAGAGGTGAGTTGCTCTTCTTATTCTAGTTGCTATGTTAACATATATGTTGCTTTCGTCAGACACGACTGAAGCGACTTAGCAGCAGCAGCAGCATATTATGTGAATTTATGCATATACATATTTATACTGTATGCTTATTATTTGCTATTTCTTCATTAAATTATGAGCTACTTGAGAACAGGTACTCTATTACTCATTTTATAAATCATTTTAGCTTTCTTCAAGATGTCACATTTGAAGTAGATGGTCATTTCCTCTTAGAAGTTGTTGATAATTAAAGATGGTAGAAAATTTATTTTTCTCTTACTTGAGAATTCATATTTTAGTTCTGTACTTGGAGTAAGGAACATGAAGATGGATATGATTGTTTATTCTAAAATTTGAGTTTCTCAATGTTCATTTGAAATTTAAAATCTTAAGATCACAATTCCCATTTATTACATTGTATTCTACACAATAAATGTGTTGAATTTCTATATATTAGAAATTCAGAAAGCAAATCAAAATTGTTTTAAATTTAGATTATAATAAAAGAGAATTATTATCTAACTTTTAATACAAGATGAAATATTCATTTCTGTTCTTTTAACCAGGTTTTAACACGAACAAACTGTGCTTTGTATGACAAAACCAATACAGTATTGTAAAGTAAAATAAAGTAAAAATAAAAATTTTTTTAAAAAAGAAAAATATTATTATACAGTAGTATTAATAGCTCAATTTTCTTAAGTTACCTTTAAGTAAATCCAAGTTAGAGAAATATTCTGATACTTGAATGGTACTTTTAAAGCAAGTGCAGTAAAAATCTACCAAAAAAAAGTAATGATTAGGTGTTTTTAATGATGGCAATGTATCAGTTCAGTTCAGTTCATTTCAGTCGCTCAGTCGTGTCCGACTCTTTGCGACCCCATGAATCGCAGCACGCCAAGCCTCCCTGTCCATCACCAACTCCCGGAGTTCACTCAGACTCGCATTCATCGAGTCAGTGACGCCATCCAGCCATATCATCCTCGCTCGCCCCCTTCTTCTCCTGCCCCCAATCCCTCCCAGCATCAAATACATCTTCTGAAAGTTGGCATAAATATCTGTTGTTCTATGAGGAAGTTAATTAAAAACCATATATGAAGACTTTTTTTAATCAAACACTTATTAAAATAGGAAAAAAGTTGTCTTAAAAATAAGTTCTGTTAATTGACTTCTCAAAATTATATATATATATATATATATACATATATATATGCCTTGTGTGTATATATGTATCTGTGGGTATATCTGTATATCTACATGTATTTCTTTTGTGAGCTGGTCTATGATTTTTGCCAGACCTTGAAAGAAATTCCAGAACCTCTGCCTTAGATGAAGCTACAAAAGTTGCAAAGATGAAGAAATGTTCAAAACCAATATTTAACATCTGTGTACAGAGATTGAGATGGCTAATTGAAAAGAAAAAAAATTAACTGATTAGCAAAGCTGGTGAAAGTAGAGCAGATATTTTGGATATTCAGTTATTGTGTCCTTGATTTTCTATTTTGCTTGGAAAAGAAGAAAAGTACAGGACCATAGGAAAGAGAAGACATATGAAACAGAGAAATCAGTAAGCTTATGTGAAAACACCTTTCTTATAAAATGGATTCCTGTTCAATCTAGACATAACAGAGAGTTTTAGGGCAGCAAAACGTTTTTAACAGCAGTAATGGATAAAATTTGACAGACCTCTTTACAATGAGAAGCTGAAAATACTTTTTTTATAGATTAGATGAACACCTAGAATTACAACAAACACCCATTTTTACAATAAGTACCCATTTTTGAGAAGATACCAACTTATTTGTGGGCATTCATGCAGCAATCAACTTTGCTAGGAATTATATATCATAGTTTAATCAAGCATTGATACTAATGCGGGGAGGGATAAATTCAGAGTTTGAGATTAACATATACACACTACTATATAGAAAATAGATATCAACAAAGATATATTGTATATCATAAGGAACTAGACTCAATATTCTGTAATAACTTATATGGGAAAAGAATCTGAAAAAAGAGTGGATATATGTATAATTGAATCACTTTGCTGTACACCTGAAACTAATAACATTGTAAATCAATTATACTCCAATATAAAATTTTTTAAATGTAAATTCATACTAATAAACTTTTAATTTTATGCTATTAAAAAT
Organism: Capra hircus; assembly: GCF_001704415.2. Taxonomy (NCBI): domain Eukaryota; kingdom Metazoa; phylum Chordata; class Mammalia; order Artiodactyla; family Bovidae; genus Capra; species Capra hircus. The sequence goes on from NC_030815.1 coordinate 6,851,505, forward strand.
ATAAAATATTTTATCAGAATTAAACATTCTAAGACCTATTTTCCACCTCTCAAGAAAAAGTCTACTCTGATTTCCCAGGCAGTTCTAATCAGGTGGGTTTGCTTGGCCACCTTTGTGCCTTCATTGTTTTTATTTCAAGAATGCTTTAGTGAGTGTGAATTGTTTATCAAGCTTTAATTAGATGCTAAACTTCTGCCTTTAGGGAGTTCAGTCCAGAGCAGACAGAGGAGAACCACAATTACAATGCATTGCTGTAAGTGTGAGAAAGGAATATTGAGGATAATTGCAGGGATCTGGGAACCAAGAAGAGAGAAATTCAGTCCCCAGATGGAGGATGCTGTGACTGGTAGTGGGTGTGCCATGAGGAGGGGGCAGACTCTGGTAGGTGATGATGCCTGAGATGAGTTTAAGGAATCAGAACACCTGGCCAGTTCAGAAAGGGAGCAAGTTTTCAGGAAATGGAAAAATACACAAATACAAGATGGTGTGAAGTGTATGGAAAATTTAAACATGGTAAGAATGACAGGGACGTAGGACATGGCTAGTGCAACTGGAGCTGGAGAACTGGGAAAGTCGGACCACAGTCTACCTAAGTTATTCTGCTGAGAAATTGTTGTGAGGCTTCCTGTTATGTTCATGACGTTTTCCACAGTCTTAAGTGTGACATCCAGACCTCACGGCCTCTCTCTCAGTGTCACGTCACTGTTTATCACTGGGACCCCTCTCATCCCCATCTTTCTGCTTCCTCCCATTGGTACCTGAAGGGCATCCCTAGTGGCTCAGAAGGTAAAGAATTTGCCTGCAATGCAGGAGACCTGGGTTTGATCCCTGGGTTGGGGAAGTCCCCTGGAGAAGGGAATGGCAACCCACTCCAATATTTTTGCCTGGAGAATTCCATGGACAGATAGAGGAGTGTGTGGAGGGCTACAGTCCATGGGGTCACAAAGAGTTGAACACAACTGATTGACTAACACGGTTGGTTATCCATTTTAAATATAGCAGTGTATACATGTCCATCTCAAACTCTATAACTATCTCTATCTCCCATCCTTCCGCTTTGTTATCCCCCATTCTTTCTCCTTGAAAACCCTAAGTTCTTCTCTAAGTCTGTGAGTCTGTTTCTGATTTGTAAATAAGTTCATTTGTATCATTTCTTTTTAGATTCCACATATAAATGATATTATATGATATTTCTCTGTCTGACTTACTTCATTTAGTATGATCATCTCTAGGTCCATCCACGTTGCCGCAAATGGTATTTCATTCTTTCTAATGGCTGAGTAATATTCCATGGTATGTAGGTACCACATAGTCCTTATCCATTCATCTGTCGATGGACATTTAGGTTGCTTCCATTTTAGGAATCTTAATAGTCAACTTGCCCAGATACTGGACTTTGTTGTATTTGAAAGGTATTAAACTGTTTGGAGAATACTTCTTTTTTTTAATATTTAATTCATTAATTTATTTGGCTGAGTCAGGTCTCAGTTGCAGCATGCAGGATCTTCGTTGTGGTCCATGGACTATCTAGGTGTAAGCAGATGGGCTCCAGAGTGCTCAAGCTCTGTAGCTGTGGTATGTGAGCTTAGCTTCTCTGAGGCATGTGGGATCTTAGTTCCCTGCCCAGGAATCGAGCCTGCATTCTCTGCTTTGTAATGTGGATTCTTAACCATCGGACCACCAAGGAAGTCTTTGGAAAATGCTTCTTTTGTAAAGGTTTTTTATTTAAGTCTATAGGCTTATTGGGATCTCCAAAATCTTAAATCTAAAATGTCTCAATAACAACAACACTTACTTTACATTTCCATTGTTTGCCACCAATGCTAAACTACCCTGGAGCAAAATCATGTCGTGGGCAGAACAGAGATGAGGTGAGTAGAAGAAAACGCAAAGGAGGCAAAGCACATTCATCCCATCCTGTACATCTTACCAAGCTGTGCTGACGAGGCTGTGGTGCTGGGAGGAAGGGCACAAGGTCCCAGGGTGTTGATCTTTTGATAATAGAGGTGGAAGTTCATGAGGGAACAACAGAGTGGAACTATAGCAGGAAATACTTCAAAACCAGAAAGGGCCTGGAGCTGTTGCCATAAAGCAGAGCAATAAAGTCAACCATGAAAAGGAAACATTAAATTCAACTGAGAAGCTCAGGAAGGGCAATGTCAGAGCAGGATTACTAAAGGCACCCACAACTTCCCTGAATACTTTAGCTTCCTTTACAATCAGTCAAAGATATTACTCAATTGTTTCTCTGTGTTTCATCGGAGGAAAGATTTATGAGAGAAAATAATTAGATGGTATGGTATTCCTTGGGCTTCCCTGGAGGCTCAGATGGTAAAGAGTCTGCCTGAAGTGTGGGAGACCTGATTTCAATCCCTGGGTTGGGAAGATCCCCTGGAGAAGGAAATGGCAACCCACTCCAGTATTCTTGCCTGGAAAATCTCACGTATGGCGGAGCCTGGCAGGCTACATGGGTTCTCAGAGTCAGACACAACTGAGAGACTTTACTATATATGTGTGATACTCTTTAAGGATGGTAGGACCAAAGGTATACATTGCTAGCTGGGATGATATTTCTTCTGGTCTTTATATAAGGAAAGCACATTGAGAAAATTTAAATTAGGTCTTGATTATAGCAAAGGCTTTCCTGGTGGCTCAGATGGTAAGGAATCTGTCTGCAATGCAGGAGACCTAGCTTCAGCCCCTGGGTTGGGATGATCCCCTAGAGAAGGAAATGGCTATGTACTCCAGAGTTCTTGTCTAGAGAATTCCATGGACAGAGGATCCTGGTGGGCCACAGTCCATGGGGTTACAAAGAGCCTGAGCCACTAACACTAAACACTAACTAATAATAAGCATACGCAATAGAATGAAAGCAAAACAAATTTGATGTCTTAGATTTTTGAGCCTAAAAGCCTATGCTGAAATTTAAAATCGAAAGTCAAAAGATTGATCCATGGGGAGAAAGTATAATGATGAATACCAGAATGATTGTGTTGAAAGCTTTCATTTGAATTTAAATCACCTGGGATTTTGTTAAAGTGTGGATTCTGGTTTGGTAGGTGTGGGCAGGGCTTGAGCTTCTGCATTTCTCATAAGCTGATGGCCTTAGTCATGGATGACTTTTGAACAAGATGCTGAAGAAAAGCTCTTGGAGAAACTTAATTGGCCTACCTGGGTGTCAAAATTGTCATGGGTGTTTTTGGTTTTGCATTTTTCCAAATGCATTTTAGAATTAGCTTATGTGGTGAAGGTGGCAGAAAATGCTATCCTAAAATATGCCCGTTGGCATCGGGATTATTTTGAGCTAAAGGCGCTTGAAAAACAGCAGTTACCCTCTTTCTGCCTGAAACTGGAAGCTAAAACTCTGATATGAGGTTTGCCTTCTCTGTAACAGGAGAAAAGAAACATTCTTATCACCAGAGAAGCTGAATTGAGCCCTAGAAAAGTCTGTGCAAATAGACTTTGAAGCATAATTCTTATTTTCCATTAACCTCCTTATACATTTTAGCTACTTTTTTTCTTTTTGGCTGCTACTCTTTGTGTAATACATCATGGCAAGTAGATGGGGAAACAGTGAAAACAGTGGCTGACTTTATTTTTCTGGGCTCCAAAATCACTGCAGCTGGTGATTGCAGCCATGAAATTAAAAGACACTTACTCCTTGGAAGGAAATTATGACCAACCTAGACAACATATTAAGAAGCAGAAACATTACTTTGTCCACACAGGTCTGTCTAGTCAAGGCTATGTTTTTTCCAGTGGTCATGGATGTGAGAGTTGGACTATAAAGAAAGCTGAGCACTGAAGAATTGATGCTTTTGAACTGTGGTGTTGGAGAAGCCTCTTGAGAGTCCCTTGGACTGCAAAGAGATCCAACCAGTCCATCCTAAAGGAGATCAGTCCTGGGTGTTCATTGGAAGGACTGATGTTGCTGAAACTCCAATACGTTGGCCACCTGATGCAAAGAGCTGACTCATTTGAAAAAATCCTGATGCTGGGAAAGATTGAGAGCAGGAGGAGAAGGGGATGACAGAGGATGAGATGGTTGGATGGCATCACCAACTCAATGGACATGGGTTTGGGTGGACTCTATCACCCATGGAGTTGGTGATGGACAGGGAGACCTGGTGTGCTGTGGTTCATGGGGTCGCAAAGAGTCAGACATGACTGAGTGACTGAACTGAATACATACATGTTTGGTTCTCGTTGCTCCTTCTTTGGGTCTTTATTTTCTTATGGGACTGTGATGTACATGGAAATATCTGTATATTAATACTTTTCTCCTGTGGATTTGTCTTCTCAGGCCCAGTCTAAAACTCTAAGAGGGTCCAGGGAAAGTTTTTCACCCTCTTTCAGTAGCTTCGTGAATAATTCACTGGATATTTTGATTGGAGTTACATTTGATTTGTAGATATAGTGAGTAGAAATGGAAATATATATAACATTAAATCTTCCCACTCTATTAATGGCTTTCTTGAATTATCTAAATTTTATTTATGTCCACCTGTGAGATTTTATAATTTTTCTGTATAGCAGTTTTACATTTCTTTTAATAATTTTTTCCTCTAGTAAACCATGTTTGTTGCTACTATCACAAATAGGATCTTTTTATATTATTGCATTTTCTAACAGGTTATTGGATCACAATAAACTGTGGAAAATTCTGAGAGAGGTGGGAATACCAGACCACCTGACCGGCCTCTTGAGAAATCTGTATGCAGGTCAGGAAGCAACAGTTAGAACTGGACATGGAACAACAGACTGGTTCCAAATAGGAAAAGGAGTACATCTAGGCTGTATATTGTCACCCTGCTATTTTAACTTATATGCAGAGTACAACATGAGAAACGCTGGACTGGAAGAAACACAAGCTGGAATCAAGATTGCCAGGAGAAATATCAATAACCTCAGATATGCAGATGACGCCACCCTTATGGCAGAAAGTGAAGAGGGACTAAAAAGCCTCTTGATGAAAGTGAAACAGGAGAGTGAAAAAGTTGGCTTAAAGCTCAATATTCAGAAAACGAAGATCATGGCATCTGGTCCCATCACTTCATGGGAAATAGATGGGGAAACAGTGGAAACAGTGTCAGACTTTATTTTGGGGGACTCCAAAATCACTGCAGATGGTGATTGCAGCCATGAAATTAAAAGACGCTTACTCCTTGGAAGAAAAGTTATGACCAACCTAGACAGTATATTCAAAAGCAGAGACATTACTTTGCCGACTAAGGTCCGTCTAGTCAAGGCTATGGTTTTTCCAGTAGTCATGTATGGATGTGAGAGTTGCACTGTGAAGAAGGCTGAGTGCTGAAGAATTTTGAACTGTGGTGTTGGAGAAGACTCTTGAGAGTCCCTTGGACTGCAAGGAGATCCAACCAGTCCATTCTAAAGGAGATCAACCCTAGGATTTCTTTGGAAGGAATGATGCTAAAGCTGAAGTTCCAGTACTTTGGCCACCTCATGCAAAGAGTTGACTCATTGGAAAAACTCTGATGCTGGGAGGGATTGGGGGCAGGAGGAGAAGGGGACAACAGAGGATGAGATGGCTGGATGGCATCACTGACTCAATGGACATGAGTCTGAGTGAACTCCGGGAGTTGGTGATGGACAGGGAGGCCTGGTGTGCTATGATTCATAGGGCTGCAAAGAGTCAGACACGACTGAGCGACTGAACTGAACTGAATTGAATGGGTTATTGCTGGTGTGTAAAACACCACCGGCTTCTCCATATTGATCTTTTCCTCGGAATTCATGCAAAACCCTTTAGTTTGTTTTAACGGATGGTTTATATATTTTTTCAAAATTTTTCTATGAAACCAAGTGTTTACTTTTGACAGTTCTGTCTCTTCCTTTCTTCTCGCCTACCTTTTATTTCTTTAATTAAAGAATTTCTGTTTTTAACTGGTGAGGAATTCCAATCTGATGACTTATGTTGATATAATCACAATAGACATTGTTGCTAATTCTTCTCTTAATGGGTGATATAGCTATTAGTTCCTAGAAAAATTAAAATTATTATCTACTCCAAGAAACTTTCACCTACCATTTCCACTGCCAAGGATGCTGTTTTGTTCATATTATTCTCAATTCTTTCTTCTGGGTCATTCATGCCAAAGCTGAAATCGCACCTGTGAATAACTCATGATTCTTCCATGAATAATGATACAGGAACCTATGATAAGAACTAAGTAACTTAATCAATTGAGGGGCCATGTATTGGCCTCAACCTGAAAGGCACAGAGGTGATTGTGGCTTTATTCAGACTGGTATTTAAGATTTCCTCTTATTCTCTTTCATTTCTTAAACAAATTAGTTCAGGGTTGTAAACATGACTGCAGCCTGCTTTTTACAAGTTTACCAACTCCTTGAGATGGGAACTTTTTCTCTGTTAACGTATCTGATTCTGATTGCCTTCTTTGGGATTAGGTGCTCATCCCCAAGCCAATGACTGTTACAGGGGAAGAGATCCCATCCTATCTCCATGGTAGGTGGAATAGGCACCTTGGCAAATGGTCTGTCCAAAATTTTTCAGCACCAAGAATAAATAGCTCACAAGTCAGGTTGGATAGACCAAGATATCTGAGGTCCACTAAACTTGATCAGAGGTATCTTTCCTGACACCAGTTCATCCTTTAATTTTTTCCCTAAGCAATCCCTGAATCTGGAAGATCCTCTGGAGAAGAGAATGACCACTGCAATCCAGTATTCTTTCCTGGAGAATCCCATGGCCAGAGGAGCCTAGTGGGCTACAGACCATGGGGTCACAAAGAGTTGGACATGACTGAGCGACTAACACTTTCACTTTCCCTAAGATCTTTATGACCTATATATCACTGATCCTGATTTGGAATTTAAATTTAGGCATATGTCCTGGATTAGAATGTAAGCTCTATGACAAAAGGGACATGGAGTTCCTTGTTACCTGTTACGTCTTCAGGGTATATGCTGATGGGTGCTACATGGGATGAACTCAATAAATCTTTTGTGAGAAAGAATGAATTTAGTCAGTTCAGTTCAGTCGCTCAGTCATGTCCGACTTTTAGTGACCTTGTGAATCATAGCATGCCAGGCCTCCCTGTTCATCACCAGCTCCCGGAGTTCACTCAGCCTCACGTCCATCGAGTCAGTGATGCCATCCAGCCATCTCATCCTCTGTCGTCCCCTTTTCCTCCTGCCCCCAATCCCTCCCAGCATCAGAGTCTTTTCCAATGAGTCAACTCTTTGCATGAGGTGGCCAAAGTACTGGACTTTCAGCTTTAGCATCATTCCTTCCAAAGAAAATCCCACTGTTGATCTCCTTCAGAAAGAACTGGTTGGATCTCCTTGCAGTCCAAGGGACTCTCAGGAGTCTTCTCCAACACCACAGTTCAAACGCATCAATTCTTTGGTGCTCAGCCTTCTTCACAGTCCAACTCTCACATCCATACTTGACCACTGGAAAAACCATAGCCTTGACTAGACGGACCTTAGTCGGCAAAGTAATGTCTCTGCTTTTGAATATACTATCTAGGTTGGTCATAACTTTTCTTCCAAGGAGTAAGTGTCTTTTAATTTCATGGCTGCAGTCACCATCTGCAGTGATTTTGGAGCCTTGAAAAATAAAGTCTGACACTGTTTCCCCATCTATTTCCCATGAAGTGATGGGACCAGATGCCATGATCTTCGTTTTCTGAATATTGAGCTTTAAGCCAACTTTTTCACTCTCCTGTTTCACTTTCATCAAGAGGCTTTTGAGTTCCTCTTCACTTTCTGCCATAAGGGTGGCGTCATCTGCATATCTGAGGTTATTGATATTTCTCCTGGCAATCTTGATTCCAGCTTGTGTTTCTTCCAGTCCAGCATTTCTCATGTTGTACTCTGCATAGAAGTTAAATAAGCAGGGTGACAATATACAGCCTAGATGTACTCCTTTTCCTATTTGGAACAGTCTGTTGTTCCATGTCCAGTTCTAACTCTTGCTTCCTGACCTGCATACAGATTTCTCAAGAGGCAGGTCAGGTGGTCTGGTATTCCGATCTCTTTCAGAATTTTCCACAGTTTATTGTGATCCACACAGTCAAAGGCTTTGGCATAGTCAATAAAGCAGAAATAGATGTTTTTCTGGAAGTCTCTTGCTTTTTCCATGATCCAGCAGATGTTAGCAATTTGATCTCTGGTTCCTCTGCCTTTTCTAAAACCAGCTTGAACATCAGAAAGTTTACAGTTCACGTATTGCTGAAGCCTGGCTTGGAGAATTTTGAGCATTACTTTACTAGTGTGTGAGCTGATTGCAATTGTGAAGTAGTTTGAGCATTCTTTGGCATTGCCTTTCTTTGGGACTGGGATGAAAACTGACCTTTTCCAGTCCTGTGGCCACTGCTGAGTTTTCCAAATTTGCTAGCATATTGAATGCAGCACTTTCACAGCATCATCTTCCACGATTTGAAACAGCTCAACTGGAATGCCATCACCTCCACTAGCTTTGTTTGTAGTGATGCTTTCTAAGGCCCACTTGACTTCACATTCCAGGATGTCTGGCTCTAGATGAGTGATCACACCATTGTGGTTATCCAGGTCGTGAAGGTCTTTTTTGTACAGTTCTTCTGTATATTCTTGCCACCTCTTTTTAATATCCTCTGCTTCTGTTAGGTCCATACCATTTCCTTCCTTTATCAAGCCCATCTTTGCATGAAATGTTCCCTTGGTATCTCTAATTTTCTTGAAGAGATCTCTAGTCTTTCCCATTCTGTTGTTTCCCTTCCACAGGCATGGCTTAGTTTCATTGAGTTAGACAAGGCTGTGGTCCTAGTGTGATTAGATTGACTAGTTTTCTGTGAGTATGGTTTCAGTGTGTCTGCCCTCTGATGCCCTCTTGCAACACCTACCATCTTGGGTTTCTCTTACCTTGGGCGTGGGGTATCTCTTCACGGCTGCTCCAGCAAAGCTCAGCCACTGCTCCTTACCTTGGATGAGGGGCGTCTCCTCACTGCCACCCTTCCTGACCTTCAACGTGGGATAGTTCCTCTAGGCCCTCCTGCACCCGTGCAGCCACTGCTCCTTGGACATGGGCTGGCTCCTCCCGGCCACCACCCCTGACCTTGGATGCAGGGTAGCTCCTCTCGGGCAATCCTGTGCCATCACAGCCTGGCACTCTCAGCTGCTGCCCCTGACCTCGAGTGTGGGGTAACTCCTCTTGGCCGCTGCCCTTCGGGCATGGGGTCCTCCCAGCTTCTGCCCCTGACTTCGGACATGGGGTAGCTCCTCTCAGCTGCGCTTAGTGCGCTGGTCACAGCCGAAGATGGGCAAGTCATGGTGGAGAGGTCTGACAGAATGTGGGCCACTGGAGAAGGGAATGGCAAACCACTTCAGTATTCTTGCCTTGAGAACCCCATTAACAGTAGGAAAAGGCAAAATGATAGGATACCAAAAGAGGAACTCCCCAGGTCATTAGGCACCCAATATGCTACTGGAGATCCATGGAGAAATAACTCCAGAAAGAATGAAGGGATGGAGCCAAAGCAAAAACAATACCCAGATGTGGCTGTGACTGGTGATAGAAGCAAGATCTGATGCTGTAAAGAGCAATATTGCATAGGAACCTGGTATGTCAGGTCCATGAGTCAAGGTAAATTGGAAGTGGTCAAACAAGAGGTGGCAAGAGTGAACGTCAACATTCTAGGAATCAGCAAACTAAAATGGACGGGAATGGGTGAATTTAACTCAGATGACCATTATATCTACTACTGTGTGCAGGAATCCCTCAGAAGAAATGGAGTAGCCATCATGGTCAACAAAAGAGTCTGAAATGCAGTACTTGGATGCAATCTCAAAAATGACAAAATGATCTCTATTCATCTCCAAGGCAAACCATTCAACATCACGGTAATCCAAGTCTATGCCCCAACCAGTAACGCTGAAGAAGCTGAAGTTGAAGTGTTCTATGAAGACCTACAAGACCTTTTAGAACTAACACCAAAAAAAGATGTCCTTTTAATTATAGGGGACTGAAATGCAAAAGTAGGAAGTCAAGAAACACCTGGAGGAACAGGCAAATTTGGCCTTGGAATGCAGAATGAAGCAGGGCAAAGACTAATAGAGTTTTGCCAAGATTAAATGCACTGGTCATAACAAACACCCTCTTCCAACAACACAAGAGAAGACTCTACACATGGACATCACCAGATGGTCAACACCAAAATCAGATTGATTATATTCTTTGCAGCCAAAGATGGAGAAGCTCTATACAGTCAACAAAAACAAGACCAGGAGCTGACTGTGGCTCAGATCATGAACTCCTTATTACCAAATTCAGACTCAAATTGAAGAAAGTAGGGAAAACTGCTAGACCATTCAGGTATGACCTACATCAAATCCCTTATGATGATACAGTGGAAGTGAGAAATAGATTTAAGGGACTAGATCTGCTAGATAGAGTGCCTGATGAACTATGGAATGAGGATCGTGACATTGTACAGGAGACAGGGATGAAGACCATCCCCATGGAAAAGAAATGCAAAAAAGCAAAATGGCTGTCTGGAGAGGCCTTACAAAAAACTGTGAAAAGAAGACAGGTGAAGAGCAAAGGGGAAAAGGAAAGATATAAGCATCTGAATGCAGAGTTCCAAAGAATAGCAAGAAGAGATAAGAAAGCCTTCTTCAGCGATCAGTGCAAAAAGAATGACTTAACTCTAAATAATAAGAATCCATAATTGAGAAGAATAACCTCCTAATACTGAGATGACTCAATATTTTAGTCTTCTGAATCCATAATTGAGAAGAATAACCTTCTAATACTGAGATGACTCAATATTTTAGTCTTCTTTTTTTTTTTTTAAGTTGATAAACAAGAGAAATTAGAACATTAGCTTTTTGGTTCTCTTTTGAAAGACAATCTGTTGACAGTTAGATGTCCACTCTTGGCCTAGGAGAGCTATGACTGTCACCATGAACTTGAATAAATGAAAGGCTGATCTACATGCACAATTTTTGTTTTTTTATTTTTATAATTATATCTTGCTTTAAACACAGATATTTAAATATATGTGTTTACATATATGTGTTCTTGCTGTTATCTTCAGTATGCTAACTTCTCTAAAAGCCTTCATTGTCATGTCTATAAAAATGGAGTCTTAATGCCCACTTCATAGAATATCATGAAGATTAAATGAAACAATGTATTTTTAAAAACTAAGTGCAATGCTTTGCAATAGTGGGATTTTTTTTAATGATCATTCTTATTGTAATTGTTTCTTGCCTTTTGATATATTGTGTATTTGGGGGGTATAATTTGTTTCAACCATGATAGAGGTGGCTTCCCACATAAACCATCTTTGATATATAATCTTTGGCAAGTATAATGCTTATATATATATAGCATTTCTGGTATAATCCTTTGTATTTAGGTTAACAGCTTCTTTCATATGGCAATTTTAGTATATGTGCTGCCAAACTGAGCACTAAGGATCATATTGCAGAGGACATGGTGACTAAGCAGAAAAGAGAAAAAAGAGTTGGGGTCATTTTATTCTAAGATGTCAGTGCTCAGTGGCAGGCATTCAGGCCTCGGGAATTTGGATGTTCAAGTGGGTCGTGGAGGACAGGATACTAGGAACTGAATTTCCATTTCCCATCATCCAAATGTCATTCCTTTCATCTGGCTTATAAAATGTTTTCTAGGGCTATTACAAATCAACATATTAAATGGGTTTATCATTAACAAATCAACATATTAAATGGGTTTATCATTAAAGATATTGGCTTACATGTAGCATCATCTAAAAATACCAAGCAAAACAGCAAACAAACACAAGGGCAAATTGTTCCAAGTAGCAGCAATAGTCTGAGCTGCCCGAATCTGCTTAATGGATAGTTTCATTTTGGAAGGGCCACTCCTTCACCTGAGCCAGATACATTCTTGCTCCCAGATTCACCACTTAGCTTTGCCCTTCTAGAACTTTCCAAATGAAGACATAAAAGTAGGCTGGAAAGGGAGCTCATCCAGTGGAAAATCATGGGATATCAATTTTACAGGGAGACCTTCCTGGATGTGAAAGTCCTACAGGAAGGTGAAAAATACCTGGAACCGAAAGCTAGAGAGGCACACAGTATCGAAGGCCTAGCTTCAGAGCAAAGGCCTGCTGGACAACAGAGACAATCAGAGAAGCAGGTTAAGATGTTCCAGTCTATTCCTCGAAACAGATCTTGTTGTTTTCCCAGATGGACCAGTGGTAAAGAATCTGCCTGTCAATGCAGGAGACAGGGGTTCTATCCCTGGGTTGAGAAGATCGTCTGGAGGAGGAAATGGCAACCCACTCCAGTATTTTTGCCTGGAAAATCCCATGGACAGAGGACCTTGGGAGTCTACCGTCTATGGGGTCACAAAGAGTAGGGCATGAACTGAGTATGCACACAGACACACACACAAAGTGTGCATTGTAAGAATGACAGAGACATACCAGCAGGAAGCAAATAAAGGAAGTCAGACTGAAGCGTAAAGGGGCTATCGGTCTGTAAGATCTGTCATTGGTGCTATGCACCTATTGTTTGATTTTCCAAAGTTCGGATTTCCTATTTTTCTTTTTATCCTTATTTATTTCTAGCCACTTGGGTGCTTTCCTACTGCATAAGGGTTTGATGTATCTTCATCACAAATTCCACATTTTCTCCTGGTCTTTTCTTGTTCATTCACTTTATTGCCTGCTTTTCAGTTTAGTGACTTTTCTCATTTTCTTTTATTCCCATGCTTATCCGGATGTGGGTTTCCTGTTCATCGTGACCTTCGATGCCGGTTTCAGCCTATGAAGTTTTGTCTGTGTAATGACTCATTTCCTGGATCATGGGACAAGGATAGGTGGATTTTTCAAACCCTGCAGTGGATTTTTCAAACCCTGCAGTGGGCAGCCAGAGGAATTGAGAAGTAGTGTGCACAGCCCCTGGGGTGGAGGAAGAGGGAGAAGCTTCTGCTAAAGGGGGAAAGTAACTGTTTTCCAAAACCTTTGGCTCTTACGTACTTTTATCCAAATCCAGCCTGGCTGATCATAATTTGTTTGAATTCATGCATTATCCTCCTAAGTGGCCTTTCTGTGACCACTTTTTGTAATTCATCTATCACAAAGAAGCCTGATGGTTTTTCTTAAAACAAAGCAAGTGTGGCTCTCCTCCAATAACACGTTTTACTTGCTTTCCATTATCTAAGAGAAAACCCTCTTATCTCTACGAAATCCAAGCTTGACTATCAGGAGCTTCACAGTTTTACCCCACCACCATCTTTCTAACCTGTGAAAGTGAAAGTCACTCAGTCGTGTCCAGCGGTTTGAGACCCATTGACTATATAGTCCGTGGGATTCTCCAGGCCAGAATATTGGAGTGGGTAGCTTTTCCCTTCACCAGAGGATCTTCCCAACCCAGGGATCAAACCCAGGTCTCCTGCATTGCAGGCAGGTTCTTTACCAACTAAGCTATCAGTGTAGCCTTCCAACCTGGAATCTCACCAAATCCATCACCCTTCTTTCCACTCCATGGACCTGGACTTGCATCCAACAGAACTTCTCCAGGCCACTTGTGCTAGTTTCTGATCTTTCAACATCACGCTTGTTCCCTAAACCCAGGATAGCTTTCTTCTATTTCCTCACTTCATCTTTTTTCCCCTTATGTTTATTTACTGATTGATTTCTGGCTGCACTGGGTCTTCACTGTTGCTCTCGGGCTTCCTCTAGTTGTGGAGAGCAGGGGCTACTCTTTTGCTGTGGAGTACAGGCTCTAGGAGTGAGAGCCTCAGTAGTGGTGGTGCAGAGGCTTAGTTGTTCTGTGGCACGCGGGATCTTCCTGGATCAGGGATTTTGAGCCCGTGTCCCCTGCATTGGCGGTGGATTCTTAACCACTGGGCCACCAGGGAAGTCCTTCACTTCATCTTTTAAAGCTCAAAGATCACCTCTTCTTCCCACACTAACTATTTGAAATACTTATTCACATTTAATGTGTCTTCTTCATACCTCCTCTGACAGTTGCTCTCACCCTCTTATCCTCCTTCTCATCCTTCTCTGCCTTGCCATTTCTTTCTTTCAGCTGTTGACAAAAATAATCAATCTATAATTGATTATAATAGGAATAGAAAAGAGTTTTATTTGCATCAAACTGAGGACTGTAGTTTGGAAGACAGCCTCTCAGATAACTCTGAGGAATTGCTCTGGAGAAGCATGGTTTTCAGCACAGTTTTAGATCTTGTCAGAACACAGAACATCAAATAAGTCAGGTGTACATTCTTTCAAGTTTTCATAAGAATAAAAAAGCATATATACAGCGAGTCAGTAAGACCAGTATGACATATGAGAAGGGAGTTTTATCATTGAAGGAGGACCAGCATTAGTGACCCAGAAAGGGAAGCATTTAATTTTTATTTTTAACATGAACATTCTTTGAAAAAGTGAAAGTAAAGTCATTCAGTCATGTCCGACTCTTCGGCGACCCCATGGACTGTAGCCCACCAGGCTCCTCTGCCCATGGGGTTTTCCAGGCAAGAGTACTGGAGTGGGTTGCCATTTCCTTCTCCAGGGGATCTTCCCGACCCTGGGATCAAACCCCGGTTTCCCACATTGTAGGCAGACACTTTACCATCTGAGCCACCAGGAAATATTCTTTACTTCTGGTCAATGCACTCTTTCCTTTAATTAAAGTAGAGGTACAATGTATGTTTGATAGCCCACAAAAAGGCAATTTTAGTTAGCATAAAATTCAAATTAAATCATAAAAAAACAAAATTAGTTCCCCATACCTTAAAATGTAAAAATTGCTTTTATAATGACAGATATTTTTGGAGCATGTGCTCTGCCAGATGGTGTGTTAAATGGAAGCCTGTGATCCCCATCCTCAAGGAGCTCACAGTTTCAGTGCAACTCATCATTTATTACTTGTTGTCTGCCACTAGTTGTAAACTACTTGCAGGGCGGGAACTGACTTGTTGTTTTCACATTTTCAGTAACGCTCAGTACAGTAGAGCCCACAGAATAGATTGCCAGAAACATTCCTGGCAAGAATAACCAAAGAAGTTAATGGAGTTTTTAAAATAAAAAGTGTTTTTCTCAGACTCATAGACTTAGAGAATGAGCTTATGGTTGCCCGTAGGAGGAATGAGGGGAAAGGATATTCAGAGCGTTTGGGATGGACATGTACACACAGATATATTTACAATGGATAACCAACAAAGACCTACTGTATAGCACAGGGGACTCTGCTCAATGTTACGTGGCAGCCTGGATGGGAGGGGAGTCTGGGGGAGAATGGATACGTGTAAATGTATGGCTGAGTCCCTTGACTGATAGTTCACCTGAAACTATCACAACATTGTTAAACAGCTGTACTCCAATACAAAATAAAAAGTTAAAAACACTTTTTCTAGCTGTATTATGTATTTAATATGTGTTTCTAATCAATTTGATAAAACAGACAAAAACAAACACAATCATTTAGGTCCTGAACTGTGCTCATACGTGTATGATCTCATTTATACTTCACAGCCCTCTGAAAAGGGGCATTATTATCCTTATTCTGTAGTTGAGGAAGCCAAGGTATAAGTGGCCACTTACAGAAGACTTTAGCTCCTGAGATCGCAGTCTTTTGCTCTCTCAGTTGTCTCCAGGATGTCTTCTGGCTGTTGTTCAGTCACTAAGTCTTGCCTAACTCTTTGCGATCCGGTGGACTGCAGCACACCAGGTTCCTCTGTCTTTCGCTATCTCCCAGAGATGCTCAGATTTATGACCACTGAGTCGGCGATGCTATCTAACCGTCTCATCCTCTGCCTCCCTCTTCCACTCTTCTGGTCTCTCTTTGTAATCACTGGAACTATTGAAAACAAAGTACTTTGTCATGTATGTACATTAAATCTCAAACGGCCTAATACTCATCTAATGTATTGTGATTTTTTATGAAAGAAGAAATGTCACATCTCAGAAAGAAAAAAGGAACATGGAATGTTATATTACTAAACACACAAATCATTTTAAATATTGAAAACAAGAGTGCATAAACAAGGTCCTATTATAGAACACAGGGAAATATATCCAATATCCTGTGATAAACCATAATGGAAAAGTATATGAAAAAGCATATAATATATATTTGTATAATTGAATAGCAGTAATTAACACAACATGGTAAATCAGCTATATGCTGATAAAATAAATTTTAAAAGAATATGTAATAAAGCTCCCTTAAGGTGTAGACCAGAGTTACTGTTTTCTTGAGACCATCTCAACTTGGTACAAAATGTTCTTACTTTAAATTTCAAACAGTTTCACAGTTAATTTCACAATTATTTGTCACCTTGCTTTAAGTAATGAGCTTCTGGAGGCTTACACCCACTGGGTGTGTCCTAATGATGAGGAAATGCCTAATGAAAGTACAATGAATCTGTACCAATAGAGGTTGGGTGTTGCCAAGGTACCATCACAGGAAGATTGGTTTTACAATTTATTCTGCTGTTATACTCTTCTTTGATTTGGTCTACATGCTGCTAGAAAGTTAAACAAATGTTATTAACACATTTTTAGCCTGTTTAGTGCTTGCATATACTGATTTAAATCTTAAAAGGAAGCACATTGCTTCAAACATATGGAAAGATATTTCTGCTGCAAATGTTAAATATAAATATTAATATTCAAAAATATTATGTGTAAAGGCAAATGTATAATACAACTACAAAATACAGTATGAAAATGCCTATCTCTCTCAACTTTATGATCAGTGTTATAGTAAAATTAATATAAATATACATAAGTATATGTCAAGCCAGGCTTCAACAGTATATGAACCGTGAACTTCCAGATGTTCAAGCTGGATTTAGAAAAGGCAGAGGAACCAGAGATCAAATTGCCAACATCCACTGGATCATAGAAAAAGCAAGAGAGTTCCAGAAGAACATCTAATTCTGCTTTATTGACTATGCCAAAACCTTTGACTGTGTGGATCACAACAAACTGTGGAAAATTCTTCAAGAGATGAGTATGTCAGACCACCTGACCTGCCTTCTGAGAAATCTGTGTGCAGGCCAAGAAGCAACAGTTAGAACTGGATGTGGAACAACAGACTGATTCCAAATAGGAAAAGGAGTACATCAAGGCTGTATATTGTCACCCTGCTTATTTAACTTATATGCAGAGTACACTATGCAAAATGCCGGACTGGATGAAGCACAATCTGGAAACAAGATTGCCGGGAGAAATATCAATAACCTCAGATATGCAGATGACACCACCCTTATAGCAGAAAGTGAAGAAGAACTAAAGAGCTTCTTGATGAAAGTGAAAGAGGAGAGTGGAAAAAGTTGGCTTAAAACTCAACATTCAGAAAACTAAGATCATGGCAACTGGTCCCATCACTTGATTGCAAATAGATGAGGAAACAGTGGAAACAGTGTCAGACTCTATTTGGGGGGCCTCCAAATCACTGCAGATGGTGACTGCAGCCAGGAAATTAAAAGACACTTGCTCCTTGGAAGAAAAGCTATGACCAACCTAGACAGCATATTAAAAAGCAAAGACATTACATTGTCAACAAAAGTCTGTCTAGTCAAGGCTATGGTTTTTCCAGTGGTCATGTATGGATGTGAAAGTTGGACTATAAAGAAAGCTGAGCACTGAAGAATTGATGCTTTTGAACTGTGGTGTTGGAAAACTCTTGAGAGTCCCTTGGACTGCAAGGAGATCCAACCAGTCCATCCTAAAGGAAATCAGTCCTGAATATTCACTGGAAGGACTGATGCTGAAGCTGAAACTCCAATACTTTGGCCACCTGATGCGAAGACCTGACTCATTAGGAAAGATCCTGATGCTGAGAAAGATTGAAGGAGGGAGGAGAAAGGGACAGACAGAGGAGGAGATGGTTGGATGGCATCACTTACTCAATGGACATGAGTTTGAGTAAGCTCCAGGAGTTGGTGATGGACAGGGAGGCCTGGTGTGCTGCAGTCCATGGGGTCGCAAAGAGCTGGACACAACTGAGCAACTAAATTGACTGACTGGCTGATATATAAGTATTTATATATCTATTTAACATACAGATTATATGCTATAAGGCTGAATGAGGTGGGCATTTTATATTATACTTTTGCCTTTCTTGAGGGCCTACTATGCTTGTCTCAAATATGTTCCCCATTTTACTTGTCAGAAATATTTATGGAGTATAACTAACTATTAGCTGATGTTTTAGTCACAGGTATACTGATATAAAAATAAATTAAGTTTGACCTCAAGAAACTTAAGCTTCCTTGATAGCTCAGTTGGCAAAGAATCCGCCTGCAATGTATAAGACCCCGGTTTGATCCCTGGGTAGGGAAAATCTGCTGGAGAAGTGACAGGCTACCCACGCCACTATTCTGGCCTGGAGAATTACATGAACTGTATAGTCATGCGCCTGCAAAGAGTCGGACACGACTGAGCAACTTTCACTTTTTAAGGAACTCAGGAAATTTGGCGAGATAGTCAAGAAAATAATGATAACATAGAGAAAAGCAGTTTTAACAGATGTATACATTGAGTATTTCGGAAATCAAGAAAAAGAGACTCAGAGAAAAGCCTGAGTTTACTATTAAACATTTCCAACATGCTTCTATAATTCATTTGATATCATTTTCCAAGGGGAATTTAGAATTATAAGATGATAATGACATGATATTAACCGCACATATTAGAATGCCAAACTCAGAATGACAGGTATAAAAATGCCCTAACATCTGGTAATATTTGGAAATTTGTGAGTAATTTAATATTTTTGGAGCTAAAGATGTGTGTAGGTCCCAGGTGAGAGAGACGGCTGAAGTAGTAGGATGTCAGTGACAGAGTTCCAGCAGAGAATTTTAAGCAGTGATGTGACATGATCAAAGTGTAGCTTTCTTTTTTAGAATTAACCTTTGGGACTGGTTTAGGGGTGACTAAAACCTGCAGTATGGAAATGATTTAGAATCCATATGAGAAAAGATCAAGATCTGAATGACAATCATGTCAGAGGGAATAGATACAAAATTACTAAACCACATAGAAATGAATAAATCAGAGTGGATGGTGAGAATGAAAACATTTCAGATAGCTTGAACATTTAGGGCACAATTTAGTGATGCTTATGAGAGAGAACACAAGAAGTTGCATAGTTTAGTTAAGCCTGGCATTGTGCTCTGTGTTCAGCCGTGTCTGACTCTCTGCAACCCCATGGACTGTAGTCCGTCAGTTCTTCTGTCCATGGAATTTTCCAGGCACAAAAATACTGGAGCCAGTTGCCATTGCTTACTCCAGGGGATCTTCCAGATTCAGGGATCGACTCTAGGTCTCTTGCATCTCCTGCCTTGGCAGGCAAGTTCTTTACTGCTTGCGCTGCCTGGGATGCCCAAGTCTGGCATTAGAAATGAGTTTAATGTTAGTTTAATGAATTCGGAACCCAGGTCAGGGAACTGCGCTGTCAACAATGATCTGAGAGTAGTTATCACATGGGTGAAAGTTCTTTTTTTTTTTTTTTGGATGAAATTTTCTGAGAATTACACATAATGTGAGATGAAAAGAGAGTTACAATTGAAGACAGCTGCCATTGAAAAGCCCATGAAAATCAAGGATTAAAATGTCTATTAGGTTTGACCATGTTAAAATTGCCTTTGGGAGATAAATTTAGATAGAGTAAGTGGAGCTAGCACCAGATATGAGTGCAATATAGATATTAATTACTGATATATAAAAATCATTCTTTAATATCTTTTATTTTAAAGCAACCTGATGCCACTTTAATAAATGAGAAAATTTATGAATAAATATGGCAATATTATTATTTTATGTCTTGGAGATCATTGTCATGCTCCATGTAAGTAATTGAATGACTCTCAAAAAATATTTATCATATGGGAACAAGAAGTTTTCCAAACTTCTTGGCTGATTTGAGGAGCACCAAGCACTCTGTTTTGAAGATACTCTATATTACAGCAGGAAGCTTACTTCAAAATCCAAGAGTTCTCAGGATTAGGGAGGATTAGTATTAATGGAGGATTAGGGAGGATTAAGGATTAGGGATTAGGGAGGAATAGGTCTCTTCTCCAATGGAAGTAAAAATTTCCCAGAAGAACAGCAAGTTTCATCAGTGTTCCTTACCAATGAAAAAGTTAATAGATTTTCTAGTGGATGAGGCTTTTTTTTTTCAAACCATAGAATTTGAGTAGGATTGCTGGTTGTGTTTATTTCTCTTTATTTGTTTATTTATTTATTTGCTGATGTGTTTCTTGAGTTCAGCTCTTATTTCTCTTCATGAAACATCCAAGAGCAATAACTGTGTTGAAAGTCTTAATTTATTCCATTTGGGTGTTTTTCCTGATGTTTTAATTCTTTGTTCTAAGCATATCTTTTCTTAGTTGACTTTTGTATCTGTTTTCATGGAAACTTATTTTCTCACTGGATATTCTGTATACTTAGACTCTTTCATCATTTATTTGTTCTGGTTTTTCTGATTTTGGATATTATATCCAAACAGATACATGGAACAAATCTCTCACAGGGAAAAAAAAAAAAAACCTTTGCAGTCACTGTAATAGCATGGCAAGAAAGTGCAAGGTGATCAAAAATAAACCAAAAGATTGAATCCTAAAAATTTAAAGTATAAAGTTTATAAATAAATCAAAACCTAAAGTAACCAGTAACTAAGTAATAAGACTTAATTAATGGGAAATAATTGGATTTACTTTTCTGGACTTAATGTTCAAGAGGAAAAATAAACTAAGTATTTATGTTTATGACCTATATACTTCTGGATCTCTAACAACAACAAAAAATTTTAGGATAATTATCTTTCAGTATCTAAATTCTCATATTTTCAAACAACATAATTTTGCTTTCTTACTGTATTATACTTGTTGTTGTGTGACTAAGTCAAGCCAGACTCTTTGAGACCCCATGGACTATAGCCCACAGGCTCCTCTGTCCACAGGATTTTCCAGGCAGGAATACTGGAGTGGGTTGCAATCTCCTTCTCCAGGTTATCTTCCCGACCCAAGGATCAAACCTGCATCTCCTCCTGATTTGCAGGCAGATTTTTTACCACTGAGCCACCACGGAAGACCTTTCTTACATTAATGCTCAACTTTAAAAAGTTAAATAACAAGAAATCTCATCCTCCAAGCATAAAAATTGCCTGCAACTTAACTATATCATGTATATAGAGTACGTGTTTAGTAATTTATGAAATAATTTTAATACATGACAATCTTATTTCACTGCCTTAGAATGGTCATACCAAGTAGCAGTGGATATATTTACACCATGGTCAAAGTCTAGTACATCCTCAGGATTCAATAAATATGTTTTTAAGAAGCTGAATGTATTACAGTCTTGTAATCTGACTAATAATGCAGATATGACTCAATCCCAAAGAATATGAGGAGCACGATGACTGCATTATGTCCAGATCATCCCTGGTAAGACATGTGAGATCCACAAGAGTGTAGATTGTGCTCATCAACTGCTGCTGCTGCTAAGTCGCTTCAGTCGTGTCCGACTCTGTGCGACCCCATAGACGGCAGCCCACCGGGCTCCCCCATCTCTGGGATTCTCCAGGCAAGACTACTGGAGTGGGTTGCCATTTCCTTCTCCGATGCATGAAAGTGAAAAGTGAAAGTGAAGTTGCTCAGTCGTGTCCAGCTGAAGCCTCTATTTAACAAGGAAAACAAAATAAAACATAATTTTCAAAAATATGAGAAGGTTAAGAGTCACTATTATCAGAGATCTTACCTTTTGAACACAGTATATCCATATTGAATGCATTTCTGGGATGTGTGTTCAGTTGAATCAAATTTTGAGCTATTTTTAGCCTCTTGTTAACTGAATTGACTGACCTTTTTAGCCCAAACAGTTGAGTCGTGTTTGCTTGTAGATGGCATTTTTACCAGCTATTCTTGGACTGAAAAGCACTCTGCACTCTGTGGCCTCAGCAATTCTGTTTATTGTATTTCTAAATGCTATAATAAAAAAATCAACAAGTACTGTTCTGTTTATACAATGAACTATTATTTTGCCATAAAAAGAAGTAAAATACTGATTCATTCCATAACATGGATGAATCTTGAAAACAGTGCTTAGTAAAACAACTCAGACACCAAAGGTGTCTAAATTAATTAAATCTAAGATTTAATTTAATCTAAGATTTAATTTACACAAAATGTTCAGAATATGCAAATCCACAGAGATAGATCACTGGTTGCCAGTTGGTAGGGGAATGGTGGGAGGAAATGGGGGAATGACTGATAGCAGGTATGGGATTATTTTTTAAGGCGATGAAATGTTCTGGAAGTAGATAATGATGGTGGTTACATAACTATGAATATACTAAAAACCACTGAGTTGTACAGTTTAGTCTGTGGTATGGGAAAGATATTTCAATTAAATTTTATAAACACTAGCTTTACCTTTTGACTATTAAGCACTGGTTCACTAAAGTGTATCTTTAACCTGTTTTGCAATTTATCCTTAAAATGTGTTTTTCCTAAAGGTAAATATGTGAGGTGGCGGCTCTGTTAACTCGACTGTGGACCTCCTTTTACAATGCATATGCATATCAGATCATCTTGTCATAGGCTTTCTATACTTCAGTAAATCTGGTGGGGAGAACAATCTAATGAGACAAAAGAAAGACAGAAAACTGCAGCCAGAGCAGAGAGGGTTTGGAAAATATAGGTAAATGAACAGTAAGTAGCCTGGTGAAAAGTAATATGAAGGAAATAAAAGATTATTTAGGGATTTCTTCTATGCTTCTAAAATGCCATCTTAATTATGACAGCATAGACCACTTTTGGAGAAGGCAATGGCACCCCACTCCAGTACTCTTGCCTGGAAAATCCCATGGGTGCGGGAGCCTGGTAGGCTGCAGTCCATGGAGTCGCTAAGAGTCAGACACAACTGAGCGACTTCACTTTCACTTTTCACTTTCATGCATTGGAGAAGGAAATGGCAACCCGCTCCAGTGTTCTTGCCTGGGGGATCCCAGGGACGGGGGAGCCTGGTGGGCTGCCATCTATGGGGTCGCACAGAGTCGGACACGACTGAAGCGATTTAGCAGCAGCAGCAGCAGACCACTTTAATTTTCTCATATTAAAACTTCTCTACTCAGGAACTTCCCTGTTGGTCCAGTGGTTAAGAAACTGTCTTGTAACGCAAGGGACATGGGATTGATTTCTGATTGGCCAACTAAGATCCCACATGCCACGGAGCAACTAAGCCCACTCACTGCAACTAGAAAGGCCATGAGCTGCAACAAAGATCCCACTGCTATGACTATGGCCTGATGCAGACAAACAAATAAATATTAAAACAAAACAAAACAAAACAACTTCCCTGCTCAAATCAGAAACATCCAGGGCATGTTAAAGCAACAACAACAAAAAGAATGTATTTTTCTTGTGCTGATCATAGTACTTAAGTGGTATGAATTGGAAACCCTGTGGTCAGGCTGTAACAGATGCAATTTGAGGAAAAGTTCAACTTAAGGAGCACCCCAAGAATGATACTGGTGGTAGTTTTGAGTTATCAGGACCTGTTTCAATAAGTGCTATGAAAGATATAATGTATGGTGAAAAAAATAGAAGTGCTCTATTGAAGTGACCATGGTGGGAGTTTTAGTGGACAAATGTGTGCCAGAGCTAGACTTGGTTTGTGTACCACATCTATGGAAATACAGCTCCAAATTCGACAGTTAACTCTGTTTGAAGGCTCTTCATATGTACGAGACTGGATCAGCAAAGGGACATGCAATCCCTGACATCTGATGTTATTTCCAAAAGTTTTTACCTAGTCCCATTTTAAGTTGGTGACATGACTGGTGAAAAACAGGATAAGTCCTCCTAAATGAATGTTTTACTTCTCTTAAAACTGGTGATGGAATGATTTATAAACTTTTCCTTTACCCATAAATGGTTGCATCTCACCAGTGACACTGTTCATCATTTAGAATACTTTCGGGTTTCACCCCCTTTCCTAAAATAAACCTTAATGTTTTCTTGTCTTACTTGTTGTGACTTCCCTGGTAGCTCTGCTGGTAAAGAATTTGCCTGGAGGCAGGAGACCCTCGTTCAATTCCTGGGTTGGGAAGACCCATTGGACAAGGTATAGGCTACCCACTCCAGTATTCTTGGGCTTCCCCTGGTGGTTCAGCTGGTAAAGAATCTGCCCTCAATGCGGAAGACCTGATTTCAATCCCTGGGTTGGGAAGATTTCCTGGAGAAGGGAACGGCTACTCACCCCAGTATTCTGGCCTGGAGAATTCCGTGGACTGTATAGTCTATGGGGTTACAAAGAGTTGGACACAACTTTCACTTTCACTTACTTTTATATTGGTGTATTGTTGCTTTACCGTGTTGTGTTATCACTATGGAAAACGGTATGGAGGGTCCTTTAAAACTAAAAATAGAGCTACTTTATAACCCAGCAATCCCACTAGTAGGCATATACCCAGAGAAAACCATAATTCAAAAGACACACACTTCAAGTGTTCGTTACAGCACTATTTACAATAGCCAGAACATGGAAACAACCTAAATGTCCATGGACTTTATTTAATATTTTATGAATTTGTCTTGGATAGGACAAGTAAACATTTTGCTATATATTGGGTCCCTTTCTGGAGAACTCCAAATGACTGTTATTCTTACAGTCTCCTTAAACTTTTCTTACACACAGATTATATGTTCTAGCATTCCTATCACTATATTAGATGACTCTTTTATATTGGCCACAGCTAATGAAACAGGAAGTGGTTACCTAAGCCAAAATTGGCCAATGTAATAAAGTGGAAAACAGATTAAGACCTAACAGAGATGCAAAGTTCTGCCCACTCGAAGCAGACTATATTGGAATGTGATGGTCCCAACCATTAAATTCTTGGTTTTGTGGAGTTTAACTAGGGGACCTAGTCAAAACTAAGAGGGGAAAAAAAATCTAGTATAGTCAAAGCCAGTTTTTCCAGCAGTCATATATGAATGTTAGGGAAGAGCTGATGCTTTCAAATTGTGGTGCTAGAGAAGACTCTTGAGAATTCCTTGGACTGCAAGGAGATCAGACCAGTCAATCCTAAAGGAAATCAACCCTGAATATTCATTGGAAGGACTGATGCTGAAGCTGAAGCTCCAATACTTTGGCCACCTGATGCAAAGAACAGACTCACTGGAAAAGACTCTGATACTGGGAAAGATTGAGGGCAGGAGGAGAAGGGTGCAGCAAAGGATGAGTCAGTTGGATGGCAACACCAACTCAGTGGACATGAGTTTGAGTAAACTTTGGGAGATAGTGAAGGACAGGGAAGCCTGGTCTACTGTAGTCCGTGGGTCGCAAGGAGTTGGACATGACTGAGTGACTGAATAACAACAATGACTGAGGAGCTTAGTAATTGGTAATGACAACCAGGAGACCAAATAAGGAGATTAGCAGTTGATAATGGGAACAGAAACTGGCAGTGTAGAGACATGACAAGTTTGAAGCAGCTACTATACATGGAGAAAAAGCTAGGGGAGAATAACTCAGTCATTATTCATGGAAGCAGTTGAAATAAATTAGGAGTATGTTTGAAAGCCAGAGCCTTGGAATCGTGAGCCACGGAGAGTAGGAAGCAATGAGGAAGCTGTGAGGGTGTGACCAGCTGGTGACGATTACCAGTGTTCCAGTGTGTGTTTTGGATGGCTTCTCAAGGTCTGGGAATACTGATTTAGAAGGCAATGGCACCCCACTCCGGTGTTCTTGCCTGGAAAATCCCAAGGACAGAGGAGCCTGGTGGGCTGCAGTCCATGGGGTCGCTAAGAGACGGACACGACTGAGCGACTTCCCTTTCACTTTTCACTTTCATGCATTGGAGAAGGAAATGACAGCCCATTCCAGTGTTCTTGCCTGGAGAATCCCAGGGATGGGGGAGCCCGGTGGGCTGCTGTCTATGGGGTCGCACAGAGTCAGACACGACTGAGGCGACTTAGCAGCAGCAGCAGCATTCATTTTTCATTCCACAGATACTTATCAATTGCTTCTGTGCCAGGTGCATATGCATGAACAGGAGAGAGTTCTTAGCCCTGTGGATTTATATTCCAGCAGCATTGGATTATTTTTATAATTTTCTCCATATCTTTATGACAAAACTGTGTCACCTGAATTAATACAAATGTGCCTTTTTTCCTTTCAGTCTGAAGGAGTCTAAAAACATGTTATCACAGAGGGAACTCTGCTCAATATTATGTTGCTGCCTGGATGGGAGGGGAGTTTGGGGAAGAATGGATGTGTGTATATGTATGGCTGAGTTCCTGTGCTATTCACTTGAAAATATCACAACGTTGTTAATTGGCTATACTTCAATATAAAATAAAAAGTTAAAAAACAAAGCATTATAGTTATCAGTGGACTTTGATTATACAGGTTAGCCCTATTCCTGCAGATAACTGACAGTTTAAAATCATAAATTACTGGCCCCCCTGTGCAGAGTCTGGTCTGAGACACCCGGCTGTGCCCCCCGTCGGGAGTGGGGGCTCATGCTGGGCTCTGAACAATGTATGACACCCCGTAGAGTGACATTAAATCTGACCCTCCAAAAAAAATAAATAAATAAAAAATAAAAAATAAAATAAAATAAAATCATAAATTACTTACAAAATATAAAAACCATGTGAAAGTAAACTCTAAAATTATAGCAAATAGGAAGGAAAATGAAAATAAATTTTTAAGATGTTTGTATTTCATTTTCATAAGCATTATTTAAAGTTTTTTTAACAAATAATAATGCATTAAGTTTTCATGATAATTCTATTAAAATATCTAAGTTTTACAGAAGAGGAAATAAGGGGAAAGCAAAGTTTAAAATTTTCATCTAAGATAGATGGTGCTGGTAGTTCCACGGACAATCACTAAATGGTGCAGCCAAGTTTTTAATCAGATAGTTAGGCTCCAGTGTTTGTGTCTTAGCTACTTTTTCTGCTACCTTTTAAAACATCTGTGGTAGAATACCCTTTGTGTCTGAGTAACTACATTTATATGTATATGATCCTTCTCAAATACTCACCTCATATCTCATTAATTTTCTGGAGCACAGGGTTTCTATTCAGTCTTTAATATACATATCTTCACAAGTATCTCTACGTAAGGTATTATAAATATTATGGGAGGATGAAGTGATAGTACTGTTAGTAACGTTGGTCACCAATTATATCAGAAGGTAATAATTTTTCTTCCTTGAAATCTTCCCAGAACCATCAATCACTATAGAAGCACACATTGTCACACATAGTAACATCATGGTGAATCACAGTCATTCTCAGTGGGAAGTGCATATTAATTTCTTTTATTCATCAGAAGCTCTGAGTCACAGGGGTGAATGGACATATCACAGCTAGCCTCTGGGTACTATGGTAATTCCTCTGAAAGATGACTTGTTTGTTATATAACACCTTTAAGAAAGTTTTTCATGTGATTCTCACCTTTGCTACATAGTAAATCTCTACTGGCTCAGATACAATTATGTTTTTGCATCTCCTTTAGACTGTTTTGTTCTGTGGAATTATGCAAAATGGTTGAAAATATGCAAATGATTGAAATCCATGCACAATACCAGTTGACCTCACGCTGTCTCTTCAATTTACAACAGTGCTGACACAGAACACAGAGGATTATGTTCACAGTAAATTACTTACATACATGTTTTGAATATCATCTATCTTCTCATTTTTCTTTCAATTTATTGAATTTTGATGGAATTCACCAAGATCCCCAAAGTTACCACAGATGTTTTTGATATATACTTAGGAGGCCCTTGGAGTAACGTTTGTTGAAACTTAAAGATGAACAAATCCCATTGAAATTCACTAGTGCAAAATGATTAAAATGTTTAAAATGCTGCAGGTGGCTTTCAGATTTATTCCCTGAGGTATGAACTTGTTTCCAAGGAAACCTCTTGCAAATGGTAGTAAATGTCTTATTGAGTTGCTTTTTCACCTGTTCCCCTGGTTTGTGTATGCCCCAAGCACATTCTGTAGAGTGCTGCTGACAGTTTCTATCCTGCTATATTTATGAATAAATTATAGCCCCCCAAAGAACTAAGCACAACTGTCTAGGAGAAAATTCTCCTGGTTTTATTTTCTGTGAGAAAACAATAAATAGAGGATCACATTGATTAGGAATAGTTTCAATGATTGAAAAAATCTGGATAGAGTCAGAAGGAATTTAGAATAAACCAAAAGGAAAACACAAATTCAGCAATTGTAGTGGTAACAATATACAAACTAAATCATACTAAATAATCTGGATAGTGGCAAATGATTGTTGATAATTTGGGGAACAGTGTGATTAACAGACTAGGTATGAATTAAAGTTCACCTTATAATAATATTATTTGGGGAGGGCAAATAGAAAACTATTTTAAATTTTAAGTGTTTTTCTATTACATTGTTTACTATAAAAAATTCATTATTATATTTAGTGGGTCAGATTCTCTTCTACTCTCAACTTCCCAAGCTCAAGTATGTATGGGACCACAAATTCTGAACGTGAGAGACATCTAGAGCACTAAAATGCCTGCTTTTATCAACTACGAAAACATAATTTAACTCCAGCTAATAAGAAGGACATAAGCATAAAGCATAAATATTTTTCCAGTAGTTGTTTCTAGGTATGAGAGTTGGACCATAAAGAAGGCTAAGGGCCAAATAATTGATGCTTTCGAATTGTGGTGCTAGAGAAGACTCATGAGCATCCCTTGGACTGTAAGGAGATCAAACTAGTTAATCCTAAAGGAAATCAACCCTGAATATTCACTGGAAGGACTGATGCTGAAGCTGAAGCTCCAATACTTTGGCCACCTGATGTGATGAGCTGACCCATTGGAAAAGACCCTGATGCTGGAAAAGGTTGAAGGCAAAAGGGGAAAGGGGAGCGGTAGAGGATGAGATGGATAGATTGTATCACCAACTGATAAATTTGAACTAACTGTGGGAGATAGTGGAGAACAGAGAACCTGGGGTGCTTCAGTCCATGGGGTCACAAAGAGTCAGATACAACTTAGTGACTGAACAACGGCAACAACAAGCATAAAGCAAATTAACTGCCATAGACTGGATTGGTGCTTATTTCTATTCTGAATATTTATTCTGAATTTTTAAAGGGAATTATTAGGGAAGCCAGTTTAGGAGCATTCTGACAGCTCATTATATGCCTCAATTTCTACAGTAGCCAATGTTTGGTACTTTGCTATAGTTCATTAATTTATTTATAAAGCAATTATATATTGGTTGATCACTTACTAGATAAGTACTTGATGTTAAGGTTACAAAAACAGAGTGAAGTAAGTCAGAAAGAGAAGAACAAATATCATATGTTAACACATGTACGTAGACTTTAGAAAAATAGTCCAGATGAACCTAGTTCCAGGGCAGGAATAGAGATGCAGACATACAAAATAAACATGTGGACCTGGGAGTGGGAAGGGGATGATGGGATGAACTGGGAGATTAGGATCGACATAAATATACTGCAGTGTGTAAAACAGAGAGCTTGCGGGAACCTGCTGTAAAGCTCATTCAGCTCAGTGCTCTGTGATGACCTGGGGAGGTAGGATGGGGCGACGGGAGGGAGGCTTAAGTTGGGGGTGGTATATGTTTGCATATAACTGATTCTTTTTATTGTGCAACAGAAACTAACATAACATTGTAAAGCAATTATACTCCAATTAAAAAAAGTCTCTACTTTTAAGAATGCAGTTCTATTGGGAATATTAGAAGATTTATAGTTGCATGGTATCAGAGAATATGAATTAGGGAGCGCATGTAAGAATTAAAGATTTTAAAATTTTAAAAATAAAAAAATAAATTAAAAAAAAATGAATTAGGGAGAATGTGTGTGTGTTCTGTTGATCCTGATCTTCATTTCTAGACTTTTAACTCCATCAATAGATTGTAAAAAATATTAGTCTTGTGTATAAGGAACAGCTTGCTCATGGCTTCGTGTGTGGAGTGACGCTAAGATTAAAGAAAGGTGCAGAGAAACACATCTGACACTAGGTAATAGGCTGTGATTTTTAGCATCTATACCAAAGGCCAATCCACACGGTTTGGGCCTCGAGTACTCTTTTTTCCACACCTCTTTTGTTGTTGCTGTTGTTCGTTTTTTCATTAGCAATGACTAGAGAAAATTAATCTGGCTCAGAGGCAACTGGACTGCTTCTTGACCACTCCCAAGGTTTAGGTAGCTTTTACATGGGTCGATGATATCTTTTCGTGTGGTACATATAAAGCAGGAAACCTGAATCTCATTAATCTCCCCTAGATTCTAAAACCTGGTGGTGACATAGGCAGGTATAAATTTTGAAGAAGCAGATAATGTATTTATCTTGAAATATTTCAGTGAAACTCAATCTGACTTTATTGTGATGGCTTCTAACTTGCCAGAAGAAGTCATATGAAAAATATTATATTCATTGAGAATTCTTGTGATTTATTTCAACCATGACTATGGCTTGATTTACGTGCTTGCTTTTCAGGTTTTGAAAATGGCAGCTAAGCAACAATATCCTAAGGAAATTTTCTTAGTAAATGTACAGAAAGTAAGAGTAAACTCATAGTTTCAGCTTTTATGCTGACCATCAAACAAGCAATAAAAATGTCATAGATTTATTGAAGAATAATACATACTTAAAGAAAGACATAAGGGTGAGTAATAAAAAGCAAAGAGGTTCCTAGTTTAACTTTCAAACATTAGGTCAATTCAAATAATTTCATGTTTGTTTTCTTTTTCCAATGTATGTTTCTACATATTACAGTTTCAGCAGGTTTAGCATGGTATTTCAAGGCTGTTGTCAATTCCTATGTTTTTAAATTATTTTGAAATTGGAGTAAGTCACCTAGAATTTTTTTCTTAAATTAAAAATTCACCATGTACAAAAGTTGACTTGCAATGTATTTATTTTTCTTTGGGATGTCATAGAGCAGAGATGAATAAAGAGATTTTATCTAAATGCTTTTCACACCCAGGGATTTGTGCATGAAATGAACGTTTTTAATGTCTAATTAAAATAGCCTCCTTTTTATTATTAAATTGAAACTGAAATTACAAATGAAATGTATCCATATATTGAAAGCTAGAGAGAAAAAGTAAAAGGAAAGATGTAAATTAACAAGTTTTTGTAGTTTAAGGAATATGATTGGGACACTGTTGCTTTTTTGAAAGTATAGATTTTAAACCCTGCATTGAAACAGACAAATAATATGACTCATGATTGAACTACAACTAGGTCATTTTGAAAATGTATTTTAATTTTCCATAGATCATTTCTCTTAAATATTTGATATGTGGACCTATGACTTCTACAGTATGAGTGGCCAGGTCACTCAAAGAAATTAAACCAATCATTTCAGTGTTTCAAGATGGAGTTGCTTCATATGCTGGGATAGTATAGAGACAGAGTAAGAGCTTTCGTCTTCTTTCCTTTTTTTTTTTTTTGTCTCTACATGTACCATTTCCTGGTGCTACATGGGGCTTCCATGATGGCTCAGTGGTAAAGAATCTGTCTGCCAGAGCAGGAGACCCAGAAGCATGGGTTCAATCCCTAGGTTGGGAAGATCCTCTGGAGGAGAGCGTGGCAACCCACTCCAATATTCTTATCTGGGAAATTCCATGGACAGAGGAGCCTGGCGGGCAACAGTCCATGGGTTGCAAAGAGTCAGACATATCTGAGCAACTGAGAACACATGTAGCATTTCCAACTGTCTGGCATCCAATCAATTGTGGAAGAGTGAGATGACATGAAACAAAGCACACAGAAGTGGAACTTGAAATGTAGATGATGTGAGGCCCCTACAAATGTTTTCTTCTTCAGATTTAATATATATCCCCAGTGGTGCTGATTCTGTATTTATACTCCTTATATTAGCTCAGGAGCAACTGCATGGCTTCCAGCAAGAATCCCTGATAAAACTGGAATGGAGTTGAAAAATAAGGTTTCTCTCTGTGACACTGGGATTTCTCTTCAGCATATGATACTCATTTTAACTTTAAATTTCTTTCATGATATAGGTGTCTCAGACTCTATAGTGAAATTGTCACTCTGGAAAGATATTAATGTTTATCTTAGAACTTCTGATCAGAGCAAACCAGGGTCTTCTTCTCTCCATGTGAAGATCAAGAACAAGGACCAACTGAGAGGACAGGTCTGGGATCCAACCTTTGGCCATTTCTGTAGTTACTGGGATCTGAAGCATGGAGCAAAATCGCCTGTATCTTTAGGCTCCATTTCATCACTTGCAACATAAGGGTTTTGAACAGGTTATCCCTCAAAACTCTGCTTAGCAAAGCTGTTAAAGAGCAGGATTATACTGATTTGTACAATTTATTTTCAGTCTATATAGATACACTCTTGTATGAAAATATTGCCCTAAATACTCAATGAAGTGACATTTAAAATTCCCAAACCAATGGGAGGGAGCCATCTTGTGGTTTAGACCCAGAGCAGCTTACATTTATAAATGGAAAGAATGTATATTCTTTGAAAATATAATAAATAACAAATATATATATGTATAATAATAAATACATTATGAACATAATCTAAAGTCTTCATTTACAGGAAATTTAAAGAAAATTCTGGATATGGAGTAATTATTCTTTAAACAATTCTGAGAACTTATTTAAAACCAAGGGTACATAGGGCCTAGCACAAGATGGTTGTGATTTATTTTCTTATTTAGCAAAAACAAGTCGGTATGTACTGAGTTAGTAGTTGTAATGCTTACTGAAGATGCCAAAGGTGTTTTGGCCATTTCACTTAGGAAATAATGGAGAATAATGATATTAAAACAGACAGTTATATGTTACCTTTATATTCTGTAATTACTTTTCTGAGTCATAAAAATCAAGCACATTGACCAGAGAGTTAATTATGCTGATAATGGCATGTGAGCTTGTCATATTTTGTTGCTTAAGAATACAATGTATAACACATATTAAAAGGCATACATGTTTATCATAAATAATACCAATGTAATATAAAAGGTAATAAAAATATGTTAATAATATTAAATACTATCACATTAATATTACTTCTTAAATTTCCCTTTTAGAAACTATATTGTCTGTCAGGTGAATAAATAATATGAATATATTTTCCCTAGCTGTATTTCTTTAAATAAATAAAATAACATTTTTTATATATCCCAGTATTTTCACTAGTCAACTTTGCAGACAGTATGAAAAAGACATTTTTAACATAACCAATTTAGCACCAGCAAATAGGTTCTGATTTTTCAGACTCAAAGTATATTACAAAGACTATATTATTTCTAGTTATTTCTCATGCTTCCTCTTTTTCATTCAATGTGGAAAAAATGGAATCAATATATGAATTATAAAAGTATTTTAATTTATTAAATGCAACACATTAAGTTCCTTAATTTTAGAAAAGGTTGAGTCTTGTATAGAGATTACTTATTGCTCATAACAGTACTGACATGAAGTGTGCATGAAATAAGCTTCTGATCCATGACACATTGTTCCTGCAAATGTTTTCTTTCTTGTTTTGCTCCTGAATGTGGAAGCAGCTTTCCTGTTCACCGCCACTTGGGGTTTCCACTGCCTAATCAGGAGGGACTCAGGAAGATTTGTTGATGATGATGGGAACAAAGAAAGATAGTATTACTCAGAGATAATATTACCAACAGGTAGACTTCTGGTATTTACTAAATATGAAGTAACCAATTAAAACATTATTTCTTTCAAGGGATGCAATAATCCATTGTCAACCTCCTAGCAGCAATTTCCTAGCAACTAAAACAAAAAAACAAAAAAAAACTATACTGTTGGAGTTTCTACTCTGTTTTAAATAATTTGGAAATTGAATTCCCTTGCTTTCTTATTTACATTTCATTCCATATTTTTTGACTAACCACTTAGTAAATGCAAGCTTGCACTCACAAGAATGATCTTTCATAGAATAAGTATTTCAAGCTAGGTCATTCTGTACAAAATTAGTTTTTTGGAGAAAAGTAACTGTTTCAAAAAAGACCCTATAAATCTATAAATATGATTACTTCTGTAACTATTTAAAAGAGCCTAATTTATTTATTTACTCTGAAGAAAATGAATCTGACATTATCTCAAAAGAATGATTGATTATTTTTTGGATGGCTTAAACAGAGACCCATGTGGAAGACCAGGAGCCATGAAGCTAGAAAAGCAGATGTTGTCATTTGATTTCTAATTAGTATATCTTGTTTGGAGAATAGTCTTTAGGCCGCTAATGGCTCTTGTCACATCTGGGACCATGAGTGAGAACAACCCCAAGTTCCCAGTGTCCTGAGTTGGCTTTTCAGAGCAGCGCACCACTGGGGTACAGACTACTCACTGAGAAAACTTAGTAAGACAACACACAGGGTCAAATATAAGGAAACAATAGCAAGATAGCTATATATTTTCACTGTACCATGGTTCAGTAAATGACAGTCTCATTCCAATTTAATTTTTCCATGAACAGGTAATTAGCAATGGAAACTGTACAAAGTTAGAAACAAGAAATACGTATATAGAGGGAAAATAAGTTGATCAGGAAAGTAATTGTCAGCAAGAGTAAACTGGAATAAAATACCAAGAATAAACAAACAATTCAGTGGTACTGAAAATAGAAAATATAAAAGAATAATAATATTTTAAACCATGAAAATACACATTGATTTTTTTAAGTTATAGTTTATCAATAAGTTGTGCACATGATGCTTATTCATGTACATTTTGGTTAAATGTCTTTCACCCAGGTATATCTCTAGCACTTAATACTTAGAGATGACCTTGCTTGAGTCTATGACATGAAAGAATAAACAGGGAGTTAAACTATAACTTATGTGGTCTTCAGGGTCAAGAACAAAATGATCATTAACCATTGAGTAATTTAGCAACAGTAATCAATAACAAATCAGTAACTAAGACTAATATTCTTATCTATAGATTTTCCACCAGAAAAGTAAAACATGTCACTCTGAGACGCCAGTTGAGAAACCATCTGGGGTCGGTTTTCCGACCCCAGGATCATATCTTGTTTTCAAGATTATGAACTGTCCCCTCTGGACTGGTTCCAAGAGTCACATGCCTTATAGCATCCAGTTTATCAATAATTGTAAATTTATTTTGCAGCCCTTGCTGGGGCCTGCTTTCCTTTTATTTTTCCTGTCTCCAACAATGACAGCATTTCAGTCAAGAGTTTCCACTGACACTGTGGTATGAACCATTCAACTGCGACTCAAGAAGTTAGTAAAGGCCAGGTCATTAAGGAAACACAATGCCAAAGTAGCAAGCAATTTCCAGTCCATCAATTTTCCTGAACCTTGGGCATTCCATAAACATAAAACTACATTTAAATTACAAGTACTTCGAAAATGAAAGACCAATTGTCACAGATCATATTGCAATAATTTCTTAATTTCTGACACATTAATTTTTTTTATTTCTTTGCCAACTATTGTATTATCACTAAACTCTAGCATCACCATATGGAGGAAAACACCACACCAAAATTCTAAAAATAGAAAAGACCAACATTTTATTCTGAAATGGTCTCTATGGGCAAATTAAATAAAAGTGGTTTATTCAACAAAGAGATTTTAAGGAAAAGACTTTCAAACAAACAAAACTTATTAAAAATAATGTAAAATAATTTTTCTATATAGTCATACATCTTCTCTCATTCTATTCTAAGTTGAAAAGTTCCATTCACCAGCCTCTTTACTGTACTTTTTCTGTAATGATATACATATATTAAGTCTTCTCTGAATGGTGTATTACCAAGTTTGTAATCTCTGTATAATAACTTCCATCAGAAATGCAGAAAACATGACCCTTTCATAAAACTCAAAAAAATGGGACAAAAGAGTTATTCATATTCTTGAAAAGAGTCAATTTTTATTGTTTCTGATCAAATTATCTACACTTACATGATAAACATTATATATTGTACATGAGTTAATGACTCTGATTTGAGAATTTGTAACTTTCAGAATTGAACTAAAGATCATACAAAGAGGAACAAGCTGATAAAACAATGCATACAATTTTAAATATATTTTCAGCATAGTTTCCTGAAAAATATGACATCATCTGGACAGGAAAGTAGACAGACATCAGACTCAGGAAGACGCATTTTAAATCTACAGAAAAAAATAAATAACACCATAGAATAGCTGTACTTTTTTTGGTAGTCTTTTAGACATCTTGGCTCAGGAATAATAAATCACTGTATATGACATTATAATAGTACATTGAAAATATATGGCACATTTTCTTTTCATTTTGTTTTCCACAGCAGGTTATATAATATTCATAGAAAGGCAGTCTAGTTCTATCTTTCCCAAGTATCATAATCTATCTTACATTAAAATACAAATTTAAGGAAAAGCCATTGCATAATTCATAGAGATGAAAGTGAAAGAGTGCAAAATTATTCAAGCATGTTCATTACAGTCTCACTCTGAACCTTTCCTGACCTTTGATCCACAGGTTCTTACTCTTCATTTACATTACAAGCCAGACTGAATAATGAATATGTAGTGGGTTTGCCTGAAGACACCTTGGCTAAAACCATCCCAGAAAAAAAAAAAAAAACAACAATTAAAACAACTTCATTCATTAAATTTTTATTATATTAATAGCTTTGCTCTGAAAATATTCAGTTCAGTTCAGTTCAGAAAATATTATGTTTGACTGATACAGTGAAAGTGTTAGTCACTGAATTGTGTCTGACTCTTTGAGACCCCATGAACTGTAGCCCACCAGGCTCCTCTGTCCATGTGATTCTCCAGGGAAGAATACTGGAGTATGGGACTTCCTTGGTGGTCTGGTAGTTAAGGCTCCCAATGCAGGGAACCCAGATTTGATTCCTAGTCAGGGAACTAGATCCCACATGCCACAACTAAGACATGGTGCAACCACATTTTAAAAAAGAAAAGAATACTGGACTGGGTAGCCACTCTCTTCTCCAAGGGATCTTTCCAACCCAGGGATCAAATCCTGGTCTCCTACATTATAGGCAGATTCTTTACATCTGAGCCACCAGGGAAGCCCCATTAGGGTTTTTTTTTTTTTTTAACAGATTGATATCATGAAATACATTGTTAAACACTTAATTGAAAATTATTGCCACATTATAGGAAAACATTTAAAGTTACTACAAATGATTTACATAGAATTTTATCAATTTCTATTTGTTGACAAAGATAATTTTAAATTTCATTGTTTTATGCACCTGAAGCATCTCATTGTTGAACGCAAGTGTATCAATAATTTACTTAATTTAGAATAAAGTTAGTGATAGGGGATTAAAAAGGAATATTGATGAAGCCGCCACACAGGAAGTAGATAGGAAAAAACACATGATGCACTGTCCTTAAGGGGATGGGGGAGACTTAGTTGCAATATATTAAGTAAAAGTCATTTCTTGATAAACTTTTTTTTTTAACTACTTAAAGCTGTGTTACAGTGGAAGAGGCTGCATTCAGAGTAATGAATTCTCTGTTGCTCTAAGTGTGTCACGAGAATGTGGATAATTTTGTACCAGGAATGTACCAGAGATGGTGAAGATTCTGACATTGGAAGGAAAGGTGAACTGAAACAACTCAAAGGTTTATTTTTA
Organism: Capra hircus; assembly: GCF_001704415.2. Lineage (NCBI taxonomy): Eukaryota > Metazoa > Chordata > Mammalia > Artiodactyla > Bovidae > Capra > Capra hircus. The sequence goes on from NC_030815.1 coordinate 6,889,128, forward strand.
ATTTTTAATTATAAGGATACAAATGAGAAATAATTACAATGAATATGAAGAAAGAAACATTATAAAACATTCAGTGATAAATTGAGTATTATATGAAGAATAGGTTTGTGTATGTTCATGTCAATTGTTCTCACTTGTGGAACTCTTGTCAATAACCCAGAATTCCATACTTACTCTGAATATACTGAATTCAACACTCACAACAATGCCAGGTACCTAGAAGGTACTTTAGGAATGTTTGTTAAACCAATGACTGAATTATAAACTCTCACGTTGAACACCAGCATGTATACATGTTCAAAAATGTGTGTAAGGGATATTAAGGTTCAGCCAGGAATCAAAATCACTATTTTTTAAAATAATACTCTACCACCATCAAAACCCTTTTAGTGTGTTTTATACGTAGTACTAGTTATTACTGATTGTCTTTTGGAAGAACTGTTTGACAAATATTTAGTCATTCTTCAAACACAGTCCAAGCAGTGTTTTAGAATTCTATCATTAATAGTTGGAGAAAAATTTGACCCACATAGCTTTGTTCTTATGTTGTTGAGCCAAAATATTCTGGTTTCATAAATAAGAGATGGCCAAATCAAATGACTACGCTGTTCGTATTTCCCACCAGAAATCACTGATATTACAAAACACATCACAGAATTAAGAGCATCCTCCTAGAAAAGCTGACTTTCTTTGCATTTCCAATTTGAAGACATTTATCCCACAGCAGCAATGATAAGTGTGTGTGCACACACACACGTGTGTGTTTGTGAGAAGGGAAGGAAAGAGATGAGGGCAACATAAAAATGGTAGAAGGAAAAATGAGTAAGAGTATCCTAGCAACTGGCTCAGGATTCTGTTTTTAGGCTGATTTCTGATAGAAGCTTCTCCAGAATATTTTCCCTGCCCAAGTTATTTTCAAATCCTTGGGGGCTATATTTTACACATGGACTCTAGGCATCCTTGTTATCAAAGAACACGTGCTTCACTTTTTTAGGTAATTAGAACAACAGCCATTTCCTTATGGAAGTTGAGGATATTTTTAAAGAGGAATGGTGGCTGGGATAAAAGTTTAATTTTAAAGTTATTAAATTAACACAGTTCCTTCCTACTGTGTCCTACTCGTTTATTCATAGAGAGTTTATATAGCAATAAGAATAAAACTAGATTGCTATATTTTATCACTCTTTGTTGGGCCTTCCCTCGTAGCTTAGATGGTAAAGACTCTGCCTTCAATGCAGGAGACCCAGGTTCAATCCCTGGGTCGGGAAGATCCCCTGGAAAAGGGAATGGCTACCCACTCCAGTATTTCTGCCTGGAGAATCCTGTAGACAGAGGAGCCTGGCAAGCTACAGTCCATGGGGTCTCAAAGAGTCAGACACGACTGAGTAACTAACATTTTCACTTCACTTTTCATCACTCTTTGTAGTACCTGAACCAGAAAATAAAAACCAATGCATCTGCTGAGGAAGGCAGATCAGATATTATGGGTATTTTTATTTGTATTCAATCAAAGGGGAACCTGTGTGTTCATATACACTGTAGTTTATGAAATATTTAATTGAAAAGCACCCCACTGTTTTCCAGACACAAACTTTAATTCTTATGATTTTTTAGCATACTTCATTAAAGAGATGAGTTGGTGAACTTCAAGGTCTAAAATACACCATGGAAACTGAGATGGTGACTGTTTGCTTAGTTAAAGTTGTTACTCACTGATCACTGGGATGGACAAGATTGTTTCTGCACTGTTAATGAATGGTCCCAAGAAGAGGATACAGTAAGGAATTATGTAGGCATTGTGGAGAGTAAGATTTGGTTGCCATTATATTCAAAATTTCAGTCTTTTTTGGAATTCTAAGCCTCATGGTCTTACCTTTCCACTGCCCATTGTTCAGGAAGGTTCAGCTAAGGAAAGTGGTCTTGTCAAAAAATATTGGAAAAACTGCACCAGAAAATCCTTTAGTTTTGCTTCAGCAAATTAGACAGTTCAGGATACAGCTTTAAGATATATTGAAACTTGTCACTAAAAAGTTGTGCAATTTTTGCAACTCAGTTCTTCTCTGAAATGCACATGACAGCGGCAAGCTTTTGTAGTCTGCCAGAGCTGACGATGGTGCTAAAATTCCAATACCTCCATAATCGCATGTAACTCAGTCCAAAAGCCAAGGGTAGGCAATAAAATGATCTAGTTTAAAACCTGAATACCCAAATGAACAAGCAAAATGTCATTACCATATTTGTGCTTGATAAGTAAATATAACTCAAAAGACAAATTTACAATTATACAGGTGCAGAAACAATTCTTTGAGTCACTGAAACAATTTCCAACTAATCCCTTAAATGAACCAACATAAATATTAATGCATAGGCTCAGTTTCATTGATGATATTTTCCTTGGATAGACTGTTAAAATTAAAATGCCTTGAGGTGGAACCTATACTTATTCTCTTAATGTGCTTCAGTCAAGTTCATTACCTTGAAGTCTTTGCCTTGTCAGCATTAATGAGTATGGACAGACAGACTATATAAAAGTCAGTGCCGTGTCCTTAGGGTGTTTTGCTTTTCTTTACTAGGTCAGCATCAACTAGATGAGAAATACAGATGGTATATGCTCGTAAATTTTGAGAACTTTTCCTGTTATCTATGTTTCAAGGTCTGTGAAATCTATTTAGAGTTGGAGACAGGACCTCAAAGATTAATAATGATTCATTGGTCTAAGAACTGTGGCTTTTATGCCTTCTGAGTTTCATTCTGAGAGGGCTCCAACAGGTTGTCAGGGGACATCTGTGAATGTCAGTGTTGCCCACTTCCTATTTATTTTATATTGAAAGAATTTTCTATGTTTAATATTGGCAAGTCCCATCTTTCCTTGAGTACTTTTCATGGAATGTGTACTTTGTAGATGAAAGAACGATTTAGCTGCCAATATAACTCAGTCTTCCAAAGTGAAGCAGGTTGAGGTATATCATGTTAAGAATAGAAAAGTATATTTTTAAAAACAGGGTGAAAGACATTCAGAAAAGGGAATGTATAGTATGGAGGATACACTTATTTTTCTCTTAAAATCTTAAAAACTACATAAGTTGCACAGAGTGCTAAAACAGTTAACAACTTTCTCTCTTCCATCAAACATGCAGCCTCATTTGCTCACTGTTTTGCCCTAAAATTTCCATTATCTTCCATAAGATCCTGGGAATTTATAAGCACAATGCATGTATCCATATTTTAGGGATATATAGATTGAAAGCATCTGTAATTTAAAATTAAAGTTGTTAGAATGAATATACCTATAGAATAGAAATTGACTATAGGATAAGTAGTCAGAACAGTCCCTTAAATTCAGCAGCTGGGAGTGGCATAGGCTCTCCAGGTGAGTAAGTGTTCTGGAGAAACAACCAAAAAGTATGGAGACATTTTAGAAAGCCTTGGCTTTCTGCTTCTACAGCAACTTTCTGGAATCTGTTTTAAATAGTAAAGAAAGCTCTAGGTCCTTACTATAATTAAACTCCAATTCTAATAGCTGGAAAAGAAAAAGATGTTACACAGTATATGCCAAGATATCAATACAAGGTTTCCTAAAATTCACATGCAACCACAGATTTCAGTGGTTGAGATACAAAATTAGAAAAAAAGTGAAGCAAACTGCATGTAGGAAAATAACAAACTTCCTAATGTGACTATTTCAAAATGCTTCAGAATATCCATATTAGAATTTCAACCTATGTGTGGGTACTCAGGGCATATGCACACATTTTAATTTGCACATCATTAACAGATTTGCAATTGGTTTAATTTGAAATATCAGGGTTTGACACAGGGCTCATTTAGGCAAATACTGCCTTAGGATGCTAATTACAATAAAGTTTCACCATTTGAAAGGGTATCTAGGAGTTCATTTTAAAGGGTATCTTCGGGAGTTGGTAATGGACAGGGAAGCCTGGTGTGCTGCACTCTACAAGGTCACAAAGAGTCGGACATAACTGAGTGACTGAACTGATCTGAATTGAGGAGTTCATTAAAGGGGACAGGTTCCTTTAAACCTTTTGCATTCAGATATATTTGCGATGTCACTGTTACCATATGAGTGAAACATCAGAGTATTTTATTTATTTATTTCTTGGCTGTACCATGTGGCATATGGGATCTTAGTTACCCTATCAGAGAGTCTTAATCACTGGACTGCCAGGGAACTCCATTTTAAATTAAAACAAATTTTTTTCAGAGTATTTTCTTTGCATAGGGAGACAATGTTAAGTATATATACCTAAGTAAAATTTAATTCTTTTGAGAAAGAGAGATTTCCACCATATCAACACCCTTGTGGCTAGTATTTTTATATTCCAAGTTTCAAGCTTTAAAAAAAAAAGATACTTTTAATATTCTCAAATGTAAAAACAAGTGATGTTCATAAATTTCTTTAGGGGCATAGGTTCATTGCCTATGTCTATGTATGTCTAAGCAAACACTGTACATTTGCTTCTGGCAGAATTCATTTAATTTAAGCAATAATGAAGAACTTTAAAAATAAGATGTATTAAGTATAGAAAAATGTGTTCAAGTATTTCAGAGATATGTTGAGACAACACATAGTTTATCATCGATTCAAACCCACTAGCTTATCCTCAGAGAACACAAACAACATATCTACCTTTAATCTACCTTTAGTACAAGAATATATTTCCATGATTTTGGTTCATAAACACTCAGTGAAGAAGGACATGTTTAACCTCGAGATGCAGAGTCCTCAAAATAAAGTACATAGTAGTATCTTCTGCTGTGGCATTTTCATTTAATGGCAACCCTTTTTTCCCCCTAATTGTACTTTAAAGTACCTACAAAGTCAGAAAATTTGGTGTTTTAGTAGCAAAAAATGCCAAATATGCATTATTTTTAAATTTACTTTTTTAAAAGTACAATTAGGTAGACCAAAGTTCAATAATATTGAAACATTTTAGCTTTAAATGGCAGCTCTTGCTTTTAGTTTAATAATAGTTAAAGATCAGAAAATAGTAGTGTCTTGTTCAAAAGTCTGTTATTTATCCCTCTTAAATCTGAGTTAGTTGTTTTTTTCATGATTAAACCCTTCTCCATCAGTAATTTGGCTTGAGTTTCCATCTAGAGAATCTGACCAGTAATTAAACATTTTTAAAAAGGATTATAGAGCTTTTAAAAAATACAATATTTATGATAAAAATAATGCAAAAAATAGCAAAACTGGAAAAGAATCAGAGCCTAGTTTAATTTAACCCCAAAACTCTGTCATATATTTTCACTTAATTACACTGCACGAAATGAGTTAATGCCCCATTGTAGTTGAAATAATTCCATGGGGTTGCTGATAAGTTTTAAGTAAAATTTTTATTTAGAATTATTCACCAACTAGTGGATCTCTTATAGATTGAAACTATTAATTCAGAAATACAAAACAATCAGTTCTTATTTATAGAAGTGATTTATTTATATAATTTAGAATTAAAATCTTCCTTATATTTAGGGCTAGGATTTGGAACGCATATAACTTTGATGGGAAGTCTGTTCTTACTTTAAAAATATCTGCCTAAATCTATTTTGATTTTTATTAAATTCATTTTTACCAAAATGTAAATACTATAATCCCATTGAATTTTCAAGTCTCATTCTAAACTAAAATATAAAAGTCTTACTGAACTTTGTTCAACTATATCAAAACAATAAACATAATTACTTATAGATGATTAAGCAACTATTAAAAGTCTAATAAAACAAAGATGCTGGCTTGAACTTTTTCAGTGTTTGGCAACAAAGAAAAATACATAGCTATAACACTTTTTTAAAACAATTATGTTTTTAGTATATCTACATTCATTCACAGATATATAAAGTTAAGAAAAGTAGAGTTTATGTATAATATGATTGCTTTGGCCATTAAAAACATTTCCAAAGAGGGAAATTTGATATTTTAAAGAATTAAATTTAGTACATAAACAATAAAAGTTTCTTACTTTAATCTTCTGATTTTAATTTTCTATTACTTAAGTTGGTTCTATAGCATTTGTATGTACAATTTCCTATTATAATTGAGTGAATTTGTCACTTAACTATCTATTTTTCTATTTTGTAACTACAAGTATAAGAAAATATTTTAAAGCCTGAAGCTACATTTTAAAAATCTTCAACATTTCCTGTTTTTTCTATTTAAAAGTTTTCTGTGCAAATTTTACTTTTGTGTTATTTAATACTGAATTGAAAAATCAAAGAATTTCAAAGCAGTTTTCACGTGTACTATTATGTGACATCATATTACATACAAACACATTGACAATAATATGTCCACTTGTAAAATTTACTGTGACAGAACAGATAATCTTAATGAACTAGAATCCCAATAATACATATATTTTGTATTCATTAAAGGAATCATAACTGCCTCATGACTTTGCATAGCAAGTCATAATAACACCTTTCTATATGTCACTTGAGCACAATGGTCATCATTTGTATACCACACACACACACACACACATACACACACACACACCCTTATGGCAAAAACCTTCCCTCTGAGTTGACACACTGAGTTTGTACACTTGCACACTCCCCGAGACTTAATCTTGCTGCTGATGAATATCCTCATGCCTAAGGATTTTATAGATAACCCAGTAGAAAATATTAAAAATCAAAAAGGCTAATGGGAAGCAGGCTCGTGAGATGGTGTCAATCTTCTTGGCCCGGTCGATAAAGACCTTCCTCATCTCATCTGGGCTCTTCGGCATTGCTTGGACAGGATGGCTGGGGCCCTTTGGAGTCACACCTTCTTTGGTTTGCAGACACGGCCCCATTCCATAAGCTGTGAAGCTGAACCGGCTTTCCCTTATCTCATCATCCTGTCATAAGAAAAATAGAAGCACTGAAGTCATAGAATCAGGCAAGGCATGTATAACAAGTGCTTCAGAATCATTACTGAGGCTTTATAATGATAAATGGTAACATTTTTATAATGAAAAGATAAAGCATATCAAGGTGAGTTGACTTTTGTTCCTATTCAAGTTTTAATGATTTATCCTGCTGTATCACATAGATGAGTCTATTCAATAAAACTCTCAAGTGTTATGTTTTAATGGAAAAACTAAATATTTTGGTATTCTCTACATATTGCCAGACCACCTAAATAAATTGGACAAGAAAAAATTCTATGTGGCTAATAAGTTATCCAACATCTGTTAGGTCACTGAAAAAGCAAGAGAGTTCCAGAAAAACATCTACTTCTGCTTTATTGACTATGCCAAAGTCTTTGACTTGTGTGGATCACAACAAACTGGAAAATTCTGAAAGAGATGGGAATACCAGACCACCTGGCCTGCCTCCTAAGAAATCTGTATGCAGGTCAAGAAGCAACAGTTAGAATTGGAAATGGAACAACAGACTGGTTCCATATCGGGAAAGGAGTACGTCAAGCTGCATAGTGTCACCCTGCTTATTTAACTTATATGCAGAGTACATCATGAGAAAAGCTGGACTGGATGAAGCTGGAAAGCTGGAATCAAGATTACTGGGAGAAATAACAATAACCTCAGATATGCAAATAACAACACCCTTTTGGCAGAAAGTGAAGAACTAAAGAGCCTCTTGATGAAAGTGGAAGAGGAGAGTGAAAAAGCTGTCATAGGGTGATGGTGGCCTCATAGAATGAGTTTTGAAGTTTACCTTCCTCTGTGATTTTCTGGAACAGTCTGAGTAGGATAGGTGTTAGCTCTTCTCTAAATTTTTGGTAGAATTCAGCTATGAAGCTGGTCCTGGGCTTTTGCTTGCTGGAAGATTTCTGATTACAGTTTCAATTTCCATGCTTTTGATGGGGTCTGTTAAGATTTTCTATTTCTTCCTGGTTCAGTTTTGGAAATTTGTACTTTTCTAAGAATTTATTCATTTCTTCCAACTTGTCCATTTTATTGGCAAATAGTTACTGATAATAGTCCCTTATGATCCTTTGTATTTCTGTGTTGTCTTTTGTGATCTCTCCATTTTCACTTCTAATTTTGTTGATTTGATTGTTCTCCCTTTGTTTCTTGATGAGTCTGGCTAATGGTTTGTCAATTTTATTTATCTTCTCAAAGAACCAGCTTTTGGCTTTGTTGATTTTTGCTATGGTCTCTTTTGTTTCTTTTGCATTGATTTCTGCCCTAATTTTTAAGATTTCTTTCCTTCTACTAACCCTGGGGTTCTTCATTTCTCCCTTTTCTAGCTGCTTTAGGTGTAGCTGCTGCTGCTGCTGCTGCTGCTGCTGCTCCTAAGTTGCTCCAGTCATGTCCGACTCTGTGTGACCCCAGAGATGGCAGCCCACCAGGCTCCCCCGTCCCTGGGATTCTCCAGGCAAGAACAACGGAGTGGGTTGCCATTTCCTTCTCCAATGCATGAAAGTGAAAAGTGAAAGTGAAGTTGCTCAGTCATGTCGGACTCTTAGCGACCCCATGGACTGCAGCCTACCAGGCTCCTCCATCCATGGGATTTTCCAGGTGAGAGTACTGGAGTGGGTTGCCATTAGGTTATTTATTTGACTTTTTTCTTGTTTCTTGAGGTAAGCCCGTATTGCTATGAATCTTCCCCTTAGCACTGCTTTTACAGTGTCCCATAGGTTTTGGGTTGTTGTGTTTTCATTTTCATTCATTTCTATGCATATTTTGATTTCTTTTTTGATTTCTTCTGTGATTTGTTGGTTGTTCAGCAGTGTGTTGTTCAGCCTCCATCTGTTGGAATTTTTAATAGTTTTTCTCCTGTAATTGACATCTAATCTTAATGCATTGTGGTCAGAAAAGATGCTTGGAATGATTTCAATTTTTTTCAATTTACCAAGGCTAGATTTATGGCCCAGGATGTCATCTATCCTGGAGAAGGTTCTGTGTGTGCTTGAGAAAAAGGTGAAATTCATTGTTTTGGGGTGAAATGTCCTATAGCTATCAATTAGATTTAACTGGTCTATTGTATCACCCTAATACCAAAACCTGACAAAGATGCCACACACAAAAAAAGAAAACTACAGGCCAATATCACTGATGAACATAGATGCAAAAATCCTTAACAAAATTCTAGCAAACAGAATCCAACAACATATTAAAAAGATCATACATCATGACCAAGTGGGCTTTATCCCAGGGATGCAAGAATTCTTCAATATCCACAAATCAATCAATGTAATACACCACATTAACAAATTGAAGAATAAAAACCATATGATTATCTCAATAGATGCAGAGAAAGTATTTGACAAAACTCAACATCCATTTATGATAAAAACCCTCCATAAAGCAGGAATAGAAAGAACATACCTCAACATAATAAAAGTTATATATGACAAACCCACAGCAAACATTATCCTCAATGGTCAAAAATTGAAAGCATTTCCCCTAAAGTCAGGAACAAGACAAAGGTGCCCACTCTCATCACTACTATTCAACATAGTTTTGGAAGTTTTGGCCACAGCAGTCATAGCAGAAAAAGAAATAAAAAGGAATCCAAATTGGAAAAGAAAAAGTAAAACTCTCTCTGTTTGCAGACAACATGATCCTCTAAAACCCTAAAGACTTCACCAGAAAATTACTAAAGCTACTCAATGAATATAGTAAAATTGCAGGATATAAAATCAACACACAGAAATCCCTTGCATTCCTATACACTAAAAATGAGAAAACAGAAAGAGAAATTAAGGAAAAAAATCCATTCACCATTGCAACGAAAAGAATAAACTATTTAGGAATATATCTACCTAAAGAAACAAGACCTATATATAGAAAACTATAAAACATTGGTGAAATAAATCAAAGAGGACACAAATAGATGGAGAAATATACTGTGTTCATGGATCAGAAGAATCAATATAGTGAAAATGAGTATACTACCCAAAGCAATCTATAGATTCAATTCAATCCCTATCAAGCTACCAACACTATTTTCAGAGAACTAGAACAAATAATTTCACAATTTGTATGGAAATACAAAAAACCTCGAATAGCCAAAGCAATCTTGAGAAAGAAGAATGGAACTGGAAGAATCAACTGCCCGACTTCAGGCTCTACTACAAAGCCACAGTCATCAAGACAGTATGGTACTGGCACAAAGACAGAAATATAGATCAAGGGAACAAAACAGAAAGCCCAGAGATAAATCCATGCACCTATGGACACCTTATCTTTGACAAAGGAGGTAAAAATATACAATGGAGAAAAGACAATCTCTTTAACAAGTGGTGCTGGGAAAACTGGTCACCACTTGTTAAAAAAAAAAAAGAAAGAAACTAGAACACTCTCTAACACCATACACAAAAATAAACCTAAAATGGATTAAAGATCAAAAAGTAAGGCCAGAAACTATAAAACTCCTAGAGAAAAACATAGGCAAAACACTCTCCGACATAAATCACAGCAGGATCCTCTATGACCCACTTCCCAGAATATTGGAAATGAAAGTAAAACTAAACAAATGGGACCTAATTAAAATTAAAAGCTTCTGCACAACAAAAGAAACTATAAGCAAGGTAAAAACACAGCCTTCAGAATGGGAGAAAATAATAGCAAATGAAGCAACTGACAAACAACTAATCTAAAAAACATACAAGCAACTCCTGCAGCTCAATTTCAGGAAAATAAACTACCCAATCAAAAAGTGGGCCAAAGAACTATACAGGCATTTCCCCAAAGAAGACATACAGATGGCTAACAAACACATGAAAAGATGCTCAACATCACTCATTATTAGAGAAATGCAAATCAAAACCACAGTGAGGTACCATTTCATGCCAGTCAAAATGGCTGCTATCCAAAAGTCTACAAGCAATAAATGCTGGAGAGGGTGTGGAGAAAAAGGAACCCTCTTACACTGTTGATGGGAATGCAAACTAGTACAGCCACTATGGAGAACAGGGTGGAGATTCCTTAAAAAAAAACTGGAAACAGAACTGCCATATGACCCAGGAATCCCACTGCTGTGCATACACACCAAGGAAACCAGAATTGAAGGAGACACGTGTACCCCAATGTTCATTGCAGCACTGTTTATAATAGCCAGGACATGGAAGCAACCTAGATGTCCATCAGCAGAAAAATGGATAAGAAAGCTGTGGTACATATACACAATGGAATATTACTCAGCCATTAAAAAGAATACATCTGAATCAGTTCTAATGAGGTGGATGAAACTGGAGTCTATTATACAAGTGAAGTAAGCCAGAAAGAAAAACACCAGTACAGTATACTAACGCATATATATGGAATTTAGAAAGATGGTAACGATAACCCTGTATGCAAGACAACAAAAGAGACACAGATGTAAACAGTCATTTGGACTCTGTGGGAGAGGGCAAGGGTGGGATGGTTTGGGAGAATGGCATTGAAACATGTATATTATCATATGTGAAACGAATTGCCAGTCCAGTTTCGATGCATGAGACAGGGTGCTTTGGCTGGCGCACTGGGATGACCCAGAGGGATGGTATGGGGAGGGAGGTGGGAGGGGGGTTCAGGAAGGGGAACACATGTATACCCATGGTGGATTCATGTCAATGTATGGCAAAACTAATACAATATTGTAAAGTAATTAGCCTCCAGTTAAAATAAATAAATTTTTTTAAAAAGCTGGCTTAATACTCAACATTCAGAAAACTAATATCATGGCATACAATCCCATCACTTCATGGCAAATAGATGGGGAAACAATGGAAACAGTGTCAGACTCTGACACTGAGTGCTCCAAAATCACTGCGGATGGTGACTGCAGCCAAGAAATTAAAAGACGCTTGCTCCTTAGAAGAAAAGTTATGACCAAACTAGACAGCATATTAAAAAGCAGAGACATTACTTTGCCATCAAAGGTCCGTCTAGTCAAAGCTATGACTTTTCTAGTAGTCATGGATGAATGTGAGAGTTGGACTCTAAAGAAAGCTGAGCACCAAAGAATTGATGTTTTTGAACCGCGGTGTTGCAGAAGACTCTTGAGAGTCCCTTGGACTGCAAGGAGATCCAAGCTGTCCATCCTAAAGGAAATCAGTCCTGAATATTCATTGGAAGGACTGATGCTGAAGCCGAAACTCCAATACTTTGGCCACCTAATGCGAAGAATGGACTCATTTGAAAAGACCCTGATGCTGGGAAAGACTGAAGGCGGGAGAAGGGGACGTCAGAGGATGTGATGGTTGGATGGCATCACCAATTCAATGAACATGAATTTGAGTATGCTCCAGGAATTGTTGATGGACAGAGAAGCCTGGCGTGCTGCAGTCCATGGGATCACAAAGAGTCCGACATGACTGAGCCACTGACCTGAACAAAAGATGTATAAGTAATTGACTTTTGAGTAAATAAGTCTGAAATGAACGCTGATGACCCTATGTACACGTAACTGTTGTAATCTTACAAAAAAACTGGAAACTGATTTTCTAGTAGTCTTTATAAAGGATGTTCATTTATACTGCCAATAGTTTTCACTTATGTGGGATTGTTTAGGGTAAATAACTGTTTTCTTTGATTTTCCTTTTTCTTTATGGAGAAATAATTGACACAGAACTGTATAAATGTAAGGTGTACTGTGTGATGGCTTGACTTACATATATTGTGAAATGATTACCACAGTAGGTTTAGTGAACATCTATCATCTCATATAGACTAAAAGAGAGAAAAAAATTATCTTTGTGGTGAGAACTCTCAGGGTCTATTCTGTTAAAAACTTTCCTATATGTCATATGTGCTATATCTTACAGCAGTGTTAACTACAGTTGTGTTGTACATCATGTCCCTAGGGCTTACATATTTAAAACTGGAAGTCTGTACCTTCTAACCCTCTTCCTCCACTGACCATCTGTTCTAGAGAACTGAGTATTTTCAAACCTTCAGAGAGCGCCCCACATAGACTCTTACCTCAAAACAGAGAAAATCCTCTTCAGATTTAACATATGTCATGAACAACTATATGTTTCTCATCGTGTCTTTCCAGTGAACTGTGAGTAAGGGGTTAATGCCAGGCCTGGCTGTTGAGGACTGCAGAGAAACACTAGTTCTTCCAGCATCATTTCCTTGGAAATAACAATGGCCTTAAGGTAACAGGAATGAGGAGTGTGTGCCCTGTGCTGTGGCTCCTGCCCTGGGGGAGCTGTGTGGTGGCCCAGAGTGTGGGGCCAAAAACGCTCTTGAGTGGCTGCCCCCACCCCCACTCCCGAGATGGAGATGCTGTGTCTGGTGTGTTGCCTGCCTTGTCTGCTCCTAGAGGACTGAGTAAACACAATATCAGGTTAAAGTCTATTGTGTCTGGAGGGTCTGACTGACAGTTTGAACGCAAAACCTCAGCGGTGATGACAGAAGGTGACTTGGCTTTCAGATCCTTTCAGCCTCAATGTGGCCCAAGTTTCTGGGAGGGAGTTCTGATGAGAACTTGACCCTGTCCTCCCTGAGTTTGAGATAGCAAACCCTGCAGGGAAAATCCTGGGGATAAATTGTACTGTTGGGAGACGGATGACACAGCTGTATGCCCCGTAGAATTGGCAGGAGGGTGATCATTGAGAGAAAACCAATGGGAAACTAAGTTATAAAACAGGGGAAAGTGGCTCAAGATACAACTGATAACTGATAATCTCTGTGCAACTTGGCTTCCCAGGTGGCTCTAGTGGTAAATAACCTGACTGCAGTGCGGGAGACATAAGAGATGCGGGTTCCATCCCTGGATCAGGAAGATTCCCTGGAGGAAGGTATGGCAATCCACTCTAGTATTCTTGCCTGGGAAATCCCATGGATAGAGAAGCCTGGCAGGCTACAGTCCACGGGAGTCTCAAAGTTCATTGCAGCACTGTTTATAATAGCCAGGACATGGAAGCAACCTAGATGTCCATCAGCAGATGAATGGATAAGAAAGCTGTGGTACATATACACAATGGAATATTACTCAGCCATTAAAAAGAATACATTTGAATCAGTTCTAATGAGATGGATGAAACTGGAGCCTATTATACAGAGTGAAGTAAGCCAGAATGAAAAACACCAATACAGTATACTAACACATATATATGGAATTTAGAAAGATGGTAATGATAATCCTGTATGCGAGACAGCAAAAGAGACACAGATGTATAGAACAGACTTGTGGACTCTGTGGGAGAGGGAGAGGGGGAGGGTGGGATGATTTGGGAGAATGGCATTAAAACATGTATAATATCATATATGAAACGAATCACCAGTCCAGGTTCGATGCATGATATTGGATGCTTGGGGCTGGTGCACTGGGACGACCCATAGGGATGGTATGGGGAGGGAGGAGGGAGGGGGTTCAGGATGGGGAACATGTGTATACCTGTGGTGGATTCATGTTGATGTATGGCAAAACCGATACAATATTGTACAGTAATTAACCTCCAATTAAAATAAATTTTAAAAAAAGAAAAAAAAAAGTCAGACATGACTTAGTGACTAAACAAAAATTAATAATAATAATAGAAGGAAAATAAATTAGATTCTTCAAGCCTTATCCTCTGACCTACACTCTGGTAGACATGGTAATTCAGGGACTCCCCTAGGCCTGGGTTCCCAGGTGGTTCTCCTTTGGGCAAAGAAGGAGGGTATGTATGATTTGTGGAGAGGTTTACCCTAGCAGTTGACATGCTGGGTTCCACTGATGGGAAAAAAAAAAAATCTGGGCCATTCAGAAGAAAGAGCTTGGCCAGAGGAGAATCTATCTATCAGCTCTCATGAGGTGACTTTTAAAACTCAGACTGAAAAGAACGAAAATTGACAGGATTCCTATGAAAGGTTTCCTGGCAGGTTGTCACCAGTCGGGAGGAAGGAAATGGTTTCAAGTTCCTGCAGCTGCTTCCCTTAAGGAACCCCATTCAATCTGCTATTTTCATCTCAGAAGTTAATCCAGCGATGCCAATGGGAATGCAAACAAAAGGGGCTGACAGGGTGGCTGAATTGACTCCATCTGCAGACAGAAAGAAGTCCGAAGGCCAAGTTCTCCTTGCCCAGTTCTGAGTGGGGTCCCAGGCTGTGCCATTGTTAACACAGAATAGCCGTGGGTGGTAAACACAGCTCTTTGGAACTGTGGAAGCTGGTATACCATGTGCAGTCAGACTGTTGAAAAATGAGAAGATGATATTAAGAATAATATTGATAAGCTGGTGGGGCACAGTGATGCTGGGTTTGTAGGCATCATGGTCATAGCAGAATGACCATGATGACACACAGATAGGAAAATAAGGAAATAAGATATGTCCACTGGGCTTCCCTTGTAGCTCATGGACAGAGGAGCCTGGCAGCCTATAGTTGATGGGGTCGCAGGAGCCAGACACGACTTAGCGACTAAACCACCACCTAGACATATCCCTGATAGCTCAGTTGGTAAAGAATCCATCTGCAAAGCAGGAGACCCTGGTTTGATTCCTGGGTTGGGAAGTTCCTCTGGAGAAAGGGAAAGGCTATCCACTCCAGTACTCTGGCCTGGAGAATTCCAAGGCCTGTATAGTCCATGGGGTTGCAAATAGTCGGACATGACTGAGCAACTTTCACTTTTCCTTTCAAGATAGGTCCAGTAGGTCGCATCAGCCAAAGACTAAATGTATTAATATAATTGGAAAGGATGTGACCACGGATGAAGGACCTGGCTATTTTCTGTCTTGAGCCTAATCTTGGGCTATTGTTCCTTGTGCCTGCTGTGTGCAGTCATATCCAGCTCTTTGATGGCTGAACACTTGAGTTCACTAAAGAAATTCCCCCAACAGCCTCTACCAGGATGGACATGGCAAAAACTGTTTAGGAGTTTCATTATAGGAATTCCAGTGTAGAATTAATTAGGTGATAGAGTCCCCATCTAGTTGCTGGCTCAGAAAGGAACTATGTGCCAAGGCAATGTCTTAGATTGGCCTTTGACATAGTCATGGTGGTGTCCAAACCATGAGGCAATGGATATAACATGTCCCTCTGTTGCCCTCTGAAGCCATTGATGTGGTCAGAACTTGTCCAGAATATTAACAAGATTAAAAAAAAAATTGCTCGGGATTGCTTTTGGGTTGAATCTCCCGAGGACAAGCGCTAACACAAAGCTGACAGATGGAATGCTACTAGGGTGTTTGCCCAGGGCTCTTGGAGGAGTCAACTGACTATAGAAAAAATAGGGCTTCCCTGGTGGCTCAGACAGTTAAGAATCTGCCTGCAGTGTGGGAGATCTGGGTTCAATTGCTGGATTGGGAAGATTCCCTGGAGAAGGGAATGGCTACCCACTCCAGTATTCTTGCCAGAAGAACTCCATGGACAGAGGAGTCTCACAGGCTACAGTTCATGGAGTCACAGAGAGTTGGACACAACTGAGTGACTTTGAGACAGAGAGTCCATATTTGGCTTTGCTTACACTATAACAAAAGCCACAGCCGAAAATACTATTTATGGCTTGAAACAGGTACTTTCATATCAGTCTGGGCCCCTGGAATCAATCTCTTTGGATAAAGGAACACATTTACAAATGATCAGTGTATAAAATGGCCCAAGAGCACAACATAGTAAGAGTATATCAAATTCCATCAGCTCACAGAGCAGTGGTTGAAACAGAAATTTAAACCTTACTACTAGGGACTTCCCTGATAGTCCAATGGATAAGACTCAGATCATAAACAATAGAAGCTATATTGAAACAAATTCAATAAAGATTTTAAAAATGGCCCCCACAAAAATATAAAAATCTAAAAAAAAAAAAGAAAGAAACACCATTATCACTAAATACAGGATGGTCAGGACATGAAAGGTTGCCTGGTTGGGTCACTGGATGAGTACGCAGACCACACAGTGACAGTAAGAAGCAAACGCCTTTAGAAAGGTTTCTGGTTTCTGGTAGTGGACATGTATGTGTTTGGCAGTGAGGGGTTGGGGGATAGGAAGGCTATTACTTAACTCTGTCCCACCTCACAGGTTTCCCTTTTCTATCCTTTTGTATCACCTGATATCATGGTTTTGGGTCCACAACTGTATTTTCCAGTTGAATGGCTCATTTCTACTCATCATACTATATGTATTTATTTAGACTAGAAAACCATTCATGCTCTCTGTGGAAGAGGGATCTAAACATCCTATGTGCTTGAGTAGCTGAAAAGCCTCCCACTTAGATGAAAACACTTCATCTGCTGTCTCTCTTGCTTCTTATCCTATTGAAGAGCTGAGCAAATGCCATATGAGATCAAAGCTTATTTCTGTCTTGAAAGTACAAATGCCTCCTCAAACCTGTAATCAGAGCTATGGAGCTGCACTGACAAAGCTACTTTACTTTGGATATTGATTTTAATAGAGAATGACACCTTTGAAAAATTGAAACTTCAACATCATCATGCAGCATTGGCCTGGCATGAAAGCTGGCCACAATTTGTAACATGACCACATTTTATGTGCATGCAATAATGACAGTCCAGGCCAGGACAAGACTTCTCACACTGAGGTCCATGCAACAGCTGTCTCAGAATCATCTGGAGTGCACAGATTTGCACTCATTAACATTTAGGTGGACTCTGTCATCTGCATTTCCAAATTCTCCAGGTGATCATAATGCTTAAATATGTAGAAACAAAAATTCCCAAAAGACACAATGCAGCTATCCTAGTTAGCTAGAATTCATGGTAATGTAACATTTTTTGAATTCCTCTAACACTTTCTAATTTAAATTTAAAGTGGTAGTTTACGAAAAACATACTCTGTAATGACATTTGATGCTTTTGAACTCCGGTGTTGGAGAAGACTCTTGAGAGTCCCTTAGACTGCAAGGAGATCCAACCAGTCCATCATATAGGAAACCAGTCCTGGGTGTTCACTGGAAGGACTGATGCTAAGGCTGAAACTCCAATACTTAGGCTACCTCATGCGAAGAGTTGACTCATTGGAAAAGACCCTGATGCTGGGAGGGATTAGGGGCAGGAGGAGAAGGGGACAACAGAGGATGAGATGGCTGGATGGCATCATTGACTCGATGCACATGAGTTTGGGTGAACTCTGGGTGTTGGTGATGGACAGGAAGGCCTGGCGTACAGCGATTCATGGGATCACAAAGAGTTGGACGCTACTGAGCAACTGAACTGAACTGAATGACATTTGGGCTAGTACTGAGGTATTATTTTATTTTTAAACAATTCTTGTTTTTAAGTAAGGATGTGTCTAGGAGAGGCTGTATGTGAGCCTATTTATGTGAACTATATCTTCATTCATTTTTAAATTTATGATGGACCAAAGAATTTTTTAAGAATAGAATTTTGACAGTCACATTTTATAATGTGATTTGGTGCTGCATTATTTTCAAAAGCAACTGGGATATGATTTCACTAACAAATATACCACCAGTGGCTTTTCTATTAATTTTGGAGGTGAAGAAATAGAAATACCCCATTTCAGTAAAAATATTTCCCTTGTTAAAACCTGTCATTCAAACATTTACGGGGGGCTTCCCAGGTGGCACAGTGGTAAAGAACCCGCCTGCCAATGCAAGAGACGCAGGTTTGATCCCTGGGGAAAGAAGGTCCCCTGGAGTAGAAATGACAACCCATTCCAGTATTCCTGCCTGGAAAATTCCACGGACAGAAGAGCCTGGTGGGCTACAGTTGATGAGGCTGCAGAAAGTCAGACATGACTGAACAACTACGCACCTAACTAAAAAGTACATCAAGTTGTTTTATGACAACTAATTTTTCTGCTTTGTAAAACTCAGTCAAAAGATTATCCTGTGTTTATGTGTGTTTACAAGTGCAGTGATATTATTTATTCCAATTAGCACTCAAATATTTTTTTAAGATAATTCAATTTTCTGGAGTTACCTTCAGCTTGGCTTTCTAATAGAGTGAAAGGCACAAAAGCAAGGTTTACACAAGCATCTAAAACTTTTGACTCACTATAGGTTAGCTAGTGTTTAAAGTTCATGAAATTAAGCCCCTTTACAACTCAAAATATAGACAATAATAAAGATTAAATAGAATGAATTAAAAATGAACTAAAGAACATGGCTGATTCAAAAAGTAAAATTGAAGAAACAGCTTAGTTTATCCACAAGTCAATCGTCTCAATATGCTTCAAGAAAGTTAGAAGGATAGGCAATAAAAAATATAAAAAGTCATTTTGTTGGTGTATAATTCTTTCTACAGAAGGACCTGTTTTCACTAAATATGGAAATGAGAAAAATGTTTCAGTAATTAAGCAACAATACCATACTGTGAAACATTCTCAGTGCTTTTCCACTTTATTTAGAGAATTATGCCAAAGATTGACTCATGTAACATGCATATTATAACTAGAATTATTACAGAAAGAAAATTCATGGGCAGATATAGTAATTCAATTGAATTTCTTCATCTTTATCATCAAACATGATATACTATCATATATATGAGAAAAGAATTAATTTCCTATCCTCTTCTTAGTTTTAAAATAGCAACAAAAAGATCTTATTTGTTTGCTGGCATGGTGAAAGCATGAAGATTGCTAGTGAGTAGTTACAAATCATTAATCATATAAGACAGCCTGAATGATGATTAATTATGGCAATTGTTGTGAGATACAACAGCATTAAATATGTTATTTTCATCCTTATGTTTTCCCTCTAGTGGATACCTTTGACGTATTCTTTATACAATGAAGATGCTAAGTAAATTATCCTAAAGGTTGTTTGGTTTAAATAACTTTCTGTAACTTTTAATTGTCAAGTAGGAAAATGATAGAAGAAGGAAAAGTAAATTGATATTAATTCACATTTATATGATTTCAAAGTATGCAGATTTTTTAAATGTTTTTTAAATTTTTTTTAAATTGCTAATTAACAAAACAATGGCTTGTTTTTGTTGAGAGAAATAAGCATCACTTAGAAAATTTTAAGGCAAGGTGAAGTATGTGAAAGACTTAAAAGTTGTTCTCTAGAATAAGTGTCAGCCTAAAACAAAAATCCTGTTTAATACATCTGTGTACATTTCTGTATCACCCACCCAAATATGGAAGGCTTAAAAGAAAACAACTATGTATGATGTTAAAAATACTTTAGACTTACAAGTCAATTGTCAATATAAAATTCCTTGAAATTTAGCTTCCAGGAGAACCTTGCATTTATTATAGATGACATATGAATTAGCTGGGCTTCCCAGGTGGCTCAAACAGTAAAGAACTAGCCTGCAATGCAGGAGACCCAGGTTCAGTCCCTGGGGCGGGAAGATACCCTGGAGAAGGGGATGGCTACCCACTCCAATATTCTTGCATGGAGAATCCCATGGATAGAGGAATCTGGCAGACTACAGTCCATGGGGTCATAAAGAGTCAGATACAACTGAGCGACTAACACTTCCACTTTCATTAAGTAGTTATAAATTAGGCAAATTTATGCTTGGTGTATTGAATTTAGATTCAGAAATGGTTTGGAGATTATTGAATGGTAAAATATAAGCTTAAAAGGATGAATATTTTAGGTGAAACTTTATGAAAATATGATATGTATACATACATAGGGGAATTGAAAAGTCAATGAAATAATATTTTTTAAAAATCTGTATATCTGTTTCTAACTTAACGTTCTAGATTCTTTCAGTGCCAACTTATCATCATAGGGTGACATAAGATAATATTTTATGGTAGATAGCATATATAAAAAGCGGTGTGCCTATTTTATTTAACCGTGTGATGGAAGTCACTATACAGCATGTGAACTTAAGTAGAGACTATATTATTGTACTGAATATTATTTTCCTAAACAGACATTTCAGAGGGGATAGAGCTCTAAGAAATAGTTGTATTTAACATACACTCGGAATACTTGTTGCAGGAAATAATCAAATTTTTATAATTTTTCTTTTACATAAGAAGAAATTTCTAACCCCTGTGCATCAGTCATTCAAGTAGAATTTAGTTTGAAATTGTTGAGAAACTACTTTTTTTCAAGTATATATCAAATACTTACCTATTGGAAGAATATCTTCTATTTTAGAATATAGCATAAACTGACCTCCAATGGAAACTTTCTAAAATAATTCCGTGTATACAGGTACTACATTGCTTCCAACCATGAAGCCTCATCCCTTCAACCAAAATAGTATACTTATAATTGGGCTTCCCTGGTGGCTCAGTGGTTAAGAATCTGCTTGCAATGCAAGAGATCCAGGTTCAATCTCTCAGTCAGGAAGATTCCCTGGAGAAGGGAATGGCAATCCACTCCGGTATACTTGCCTGGAAAATTCCATGGACAGAGGAGCTTGGTGGGCTACAGTCCATGGGGCCACAAGGAATCGGACACAACTGAGCAACTAACACTTTTTTCACATTTTTCATATTTATATCTGTCCTAAATTTATATTTCATATTTATATTTATATTCTAGACCTCACAAAGGGTATTAATACAAGGCAGAAAAATCAATTATTTGTTATCCTTAATAGTTACCTTGAGTTATTTTTTAAAGTAATACAGGACATAAACACATACATAAATAAGTTTTTGTACAGATAATCAATATGTAGTCAATTATTTTAAAAAGAAAACAAGCAAAAAAATACACTTGGCAATTAGTTTTTGAATCTAGAATTTGTGGTCCATTCTTATTTCATTTGCATACCCAAGTAACAATTAATATACAAGAATAAGTAGGAATATATACCAGAACACCACGCATATGTATTTTCGCTCAGCAAACTTTCATTATTACACTGCAAAGCAAAAGCTGTATGAAATGCATTAAAGCAATCCCATATCATCCATATTTCTCAACAAGTTACGTATGTTCAGAAATATTTCGGCATGTGTTTAAACCCTCTAGGACTAAAGTAATGATATCATACATGGGAAGAGCAACTTCTAACCAAAATGCTTTTGTATCATGCATACACCCACACACACACACACACAGCACTAGGGATAAGCATTTATGGCAAGGTGCAGTGGTGTGTGATTGGCACACAGCAGGCTAGAACAGTGTGGGGTGGGGAAATTTGCATACAAGTGCGAACGTGTATTCTTTCACAGTGTACAAAAAGGATCCCTTGTACCTTCAGGGGAAAAGGTAAGGCGTAAAAGATCGTATGCAGTGCCTAGGCCAAATGCTAAACCAAGTTAAAACTTTCCCTGGAATAATATGTTCATCAGTGTAAAGCCCTTTGTCATGTGAAGTTTTCTATAATGGGGCAATTTTATTTACTGCCTTTTCTGCCAAATTAAAATACTATGAAAAATATGCAAATCAGTACTCATGAAAAGAAAGGCTATTCGGTTAATTTTTAGACTTATCTTGGTTATGTTAATTTAATGATTTAGATTGCTTAGACTGTCATTAAGCAAAGTACATACTTTTGTTTTTAATGATGAATTCATTTGGCCCAGAAGACTATTAGGCTGAGAAAAATTGTTTTCAAAAAGTGAAAATGATCAACCTTAATTATCATCAACCTGAATGATAATTAGAATGTTATAAAAATAAATGTGATGCATATATTTCCAATCAAATGTATTTGCATTTATTGTATTTTTAAAATGTATTTGCATTTTCTTAAATAATACAGTTAGTAAACCATATTGTTTATTTTTTAAAAAATAAGTATTTATTGACTGTTAGCAAAAGGAAATCTGTATTTTCATCAGAGTTATTTTTGTACTGTTTTGTCAGGCAATATCTAATTGAATATATATTTCATACTAACATTCCTTATATACTGTTTAGTTACTGAAAATTTAAATATATACCTCTCCCAAAGAGGCAACTATGTGTTACTATGAAAATTCAAGGCAATGAATTTTTAAAGAAAATTAGTTAGGATAATCACATAAAACTAATTGGATCATGTGAATTTTGCCCCCAGGGATGAAAATTGAGGAAGTAGGTAGCTACAGTGGGAACAACTATGAAATTTTAGTAGAAAAGAAAAACAGTTGAAGAAGTATTATAATATAGGAATATAATTAATAACTGCTTTAAAATAATCTTTGGTCTAGATACTTGTTATGAAATAAAGATCACTTCACTATTCATCTAACAGTATGTCTGTTGTGTATTCACCTAGTTATGTCTACTTTTAACTGAGATTTGTGGTGAAAATCATCTGGAGAGGTATTTTTAAATACAATTTATTCCAGAAATTTTAATTTAGTAGACTGTACTGTTTGGATATTATTTCCCAAGCTAAATGCTCAGCTTTGGGTATATTTAAAATTTAATTAGAGTGATATATTGTGGATCTCCAAGTCAAATTACTAATATGCTCTACTGTAGATTACATTTCTAAACACAGCCATTCTAATTGAAGGTGTGTCCTTGTTATCTATTTTAAATCAAACATTTCCAAGAATGCTGAAATCAAAACCCAAATCATTCATTTACTCTAAAGAATCTCAACATATATTAACATTAAAAGTAGTTTCTAAAGATACATAAATTGGATAAAGCATTTTATTTTTGACTTATTTTTAGGTCTTTATTTTCTGGCAAGAGGAGCTGTTTTTAGAACTTATTTGTACAAATAAATGTCCCATCTATTTTGCAACTACTTTTGTCAAAGTGTATGATTATTTTCTCTACAGAGAATATTATAAGATACATGTGATATATCTGTTTAATATATATTTTTAAATTATTTCAACCAAACAAATAACTCAGTTCATAGAATGAAAGATAACATTTCAATTTTTTTTACTGAATGAAGAGAGACAAAGGGAATTATTAGAAAAAGAGAATATCCTTAGCTGAAGGGGACTGGTGGTTGTTCAGCTTCAAGTGTGCAGGGGTCTGTGTTTCCCCACCCAACACTGCCTGAGTGCAGAGGATGCTGTCTGCCTTTTTTTTTTTTTTTAACTGATGACCGCATTCTTCTACTTAGAGTTAAGAAAATGAATTTACCGTGTCTGAGAAACGGTAAAACTTCTCCAATGCAAAAGCTTCTGTCTGTGGGAAGGTAAAGTGGACCAACAGGGATTGAGAAACCAGAGAATCAAGTCATAGACGGTTAAAATATAATCGCACAATTGGCTTTCATTGCACAGATCATCTTAACAAACGTATATATCAATTAATAGTTTCTCACATACACAAGCTATCCAGCCCCAGAGTATGAAGTAAAAAAAAAAAATGAATTTCTTTACTGCACTATATCTTAATTACAATATATGTTCACTGAGTATTTCATATGGTGATTAGAAATATAATCAGATGTTACTGTTTTTGCACTTTGACACTTTTCTAGAGTGCCAATCACTAGAAAAATTCATCTTGCTGTCTTTCTGTGAGCTAAATAATAAAGGGTGTCAAATATCTTTATCCCAATACACTTACAGGTGGTAAACTGAATAAAGAGTTGGTATGGATTTTTTTAAGGAGGAACCAGAAATGAATGTCTAAGTTTGTAGAGCATTGGTGGGTGCAGAAAAGGTCTGAGCTCTCATCTCCCCTTGGAACACCACCTGTGTACGACTCCTCATTTCTGGGGTTGGCAGCACGTGGCTGATACATCCTACACTGAAGGAAGGAGGAGAAAGGTAGAAAAATGTAAAATAAATGTGAAAAAGTGAATCAAACTGAGAGGGGGAAATAAGTATTGCTTTACTTTTGATTCACGATGTTGGAAGGAAAAATTGTCTTGATGAGTCATTCAGCGGGGAAAAAAATGACCACACCTTCACTCCTGGGATACAGAATGTTCTGTCTTATCACAGTGTTTCAGCCTGTGCCAGGTATCATGAGAAAAAGGAGCAAATGAGAAGTAAGGGAGGTTAGAAAGAAGTGGAGGGGTAGAGGAGGGGGCAGAGTGAGAAAAGTGTAAGGACACCGCAGACTAGGAGAGGTTGGGGGCAGGAGATAAAGTTAATCTCTCCACGAAGATATATGTTAATATATAAATGATGTGCTTTAATGTTTATTAAAAAAAAATGGTCAAATACAAGCTCTGGCATTGTTTTTCTGTCAGCCGTCCACCCAGAGTATTGCAATGCTGAAATTTCTCCCATGCTACAGATTCACGGGATGTTTACTGGAGCAGGTGATGATTCTGAGGAGTCAATTAGACACTACTGAATAAATTATTGCTTCAGATGTTTAAATTGAGTAGACTCAGCACTGAGAGATCATGGCTTAGGGATTTTTAAAAATTTTTATAAATATATGAATTACAGCCAGTCCTTCAGAAATTCCTTAAAAATTAAATTCTTAAAAATGCATGCTATATATAAACCAGACTATTCATTTTAAGATTTGAGCATGTTTCGACTTAACTATCTCAGTATATTGGGTTCTGGTCACAGTTTCCCCTGTAATATATGACTTTGCCATTTCTCTATAGCTTGAGACCATTTGCTTTTTTAAAATGTCAGCTGGCACATTCACATTAAACGTAAACTCAAAGATAGGTTGGCTGATAGAAACTCTTTCAGAAAAGGATAAGGGTTGATTGAAATTATGTGCATATAAAGAGAGATGACATTATAAGTCTTATTAGAGGGGAACAACCTCATCCTGTACATCCAAATCCAATTAGAAGATTGCTTCTACAGTTTCCTGTGGTCTCCCAAGGATATTCCTGATTTATCAGGCAATAGCAAGGCAAAAATACACCTTACTGTGTTTCCAGTGGGGATCCAGAAGAAATGTCTCAAAAATACAAAAATACATATAAAAAAGAGACCACATAGCTTTATGTGAACATCAGAGTATTATAAAATAAATAGATAACATTTGATTTAAAAATTCAAGGAATTAGTTCAAAAAAAGAAAAAAGTAATAGCAATAGTTTATGACTTGTGTCAAGTAAAGCCATCAGAAACATTACAGTGATGCAAATAAGAAATGATAGATTTTACTAGTTGAAGCAAAAAATGATGTTGTTCCAGGACAGATATTAGAAAGCAGTCAATAAAGCTCTCATGTCACCAGATCTGCTGTGTAAAGTATTGTAAAGCAGCTAGATGTTATTATTTTCTCCCTGAAGCAATTTTTGACAACGTAAGTTTCAGTTGGACAAAATCAAAGAACAGTCATCTCTTTGAGTTTCTGTCTCCATTTTCTTTCTGTACATCCCTATTAAACATAACAAATTCACTTTCCAGGGAGAATTGTATCCCAAGGAACTTCATGCATTTAATCACTTACCTTACTCCTTCTCTTTCGTCGAAATCTCAGAAGTTCTTTGTGTTGTCTTGATACAAAATTTACCGCTGCATATTCCAGAAGTGCTGAAAACACAAAAAGGAGGCACACTGCCATCCAAATATCAATAGCTTTGACATATGAGACCTAATCAGGAAAGAGAGAGTGAGAAAAGTGACTTGTTACTCCATGGAGAACAAAAATGGACATCTGTTCCTAAATTATACCATTTATATACTAGTAATTTTTTACTTAAAATTTTTGCAAGTTTTATGTATTAGTCGTACATTAAAATGTGTATTTCTTGCTAACATTTTTTTTCAAATGAAGCACTAGACCAAATGTATGATGAAAGAAAATAAGATGAAAGGTAATTTTATCTTCAGGGTAAGATAGTATCATACTTGAAAAGTATGCAGTAACATTGAAAGATACCTGCAGAGTAGCAGAACGCTTGAGAAAGTCTGAAGCAATATTGAGATATAGAAAATACTATTGAACTTGTAGCTTCATATTTTCTTAAGTAAAATTTATTTTTTACTTTGAAATAATTTTAAACTTATAGACATGTTGATGGAACAACTGGGAGTAAAAAGAACTCCCAAGTTCAAGAGTTGTTAATGCTTGCTTGCATTTCTCTCCCCTCCCTTAATCTCGATCTCTTATGTTTTTCTCCCTGAATTATCTGACTATAATATGCAGACATCATGGCCTGATACTTATGTGTTTTTCTAAAAGGACACTCTCCTACACACACTCAGTTGACCCTTCAGGGCTCAGGATAAATTTTGCCAAAATCTGATGCAGAATCCTATGACGTCTGTGCTTACCTGAACACACTGCACTGTAATTGCTTATTTCTTGTTTTCTTTTTGTTTAGAGTGCGAACTCTTTGAGGACAGATGGCATTCGTTTTGTTCACCACCACAGGAGTGTGTGACCGATGTGTGCATATTTGCTGACTGAATGAGCAGATAAATGAAGGTGCAAAATGTTAAAACACCAGAGAGGAGGGAGCCATATATATTGGTTCATGTGGAAATTCACTATCTCGAGTGATGCTCTGTTAATACCTTGAACTGAATTGATTTTCTTTTAAAAAGAAGTGTCAACTTACACCACTTCCAATGGTGTCAATTTACATGTGAGATGTGCCAACATGCAGGCCCTTTGCATCTCCTCCTGTATCTTAAGTGTGATTTCTGCTGATCAGAAAGAACTCTACCAAGCAGAGATGTATGCCCTCAATTTATTCCATGGTTATGCTAATTGTCCATATGTTTGTAAAGCGTAGATTTAAATCTCATGAGTTCTGCAATTGTGTCAGAAATTTCTGGCTGCCCTCAAATGCATATGATCCCAGAAGATGTAATACAGTTTTTTTCCTTGGAAAAATAGGACTCATAAAGTGTGTGTGCATTTTTTTTCAACAACCTGGATCTATAATGACATGAACCAAGAGATCAAATAAGAAATTTGGTTTTCAAATGAACCTGACAACTGTTTTCCTATGACAATAGAACTATGCAAACATCATCTATACAGCCCACATTCTGCTTCTTGTGATCAATACTTGATTGCTGAGACTGAAAAGTCAGCTCTCCTCATCCTCTTCTCTGACTCCCACCAACTTCAATTCTCTCTCTCCTCCATCCTCACTGACCCTCCAAAGCCAGCAAGCACAGGCCCTGGAAGGCTTGGGACTCCTCTAGCACTAGTAACTTTAAAATAACACAGCAGTGGGCCTTCACTAGTGGTTAAGTGGTTAAGATTCTGTGTTTCCAATGCAAGGGGCATGGGTTTGATCCTTGGTCAGGGAGTAAGATCCTATATGCTATAAAGTGTGGCCAAGAAATAAAAATAAATAAATAATTTTAATAATTCTACCTGTTTAAAAAAATTAATAAAATAAAACAGCAGTTTCCTCACCAACACGTTGACAACATATTCATGACATACAACACTCATCGCCTGTGATTCTGGTACCACCTTGTTTCCACCCACTCCTGCCCCTGTCCTTTGTGCCAGCCTCATTCTAATCCAGCCAATCCCCCTGGACCACCTTGCCATGGCCCCATCGTTCACTGTGCTATTGGAAACTTGACCTTATTTTAAGTAACAGTCTCTCCTGGGTATTATTCCTTGGGTACAGGCATATGAGAAAAGGAAGCGTAATGTTTGCTGACTAAACACACTAGTCAGGAGGACCGTTGTCTTGGAAACCAACCCAAAGCCACGTGTGGAAGACTGCTTCCTTCCTCAAGGTCGTTCTTCCCCTGGCTCCTTGATCTGCATTCTCTGGGTTTCCTCCCTCCATCCCACCCGATTCGGCTCTCTAGGACTTTCCTCTTCTTCCTGAGATCCTCAGAGACAGGGCCTGGGCCCCTTCTGTTCTCACACTGAAACTTCTCATTTTCAGCCCTTAACTATTACTTTGGATCCAATTTCTCCTTTGCACTCAGGGCCTCCCACCTCCGTTTCCTGACTAAACCTCCCCCTAGCCAGTTTCTTTAGTAGCTTTTGGATGTCTCATGCTTTTCAGACTTCATTTGACTGAAAAAGAAGCTAGGAATCTCTACTGGACTCAACCAGCAAACACACACAACTGCCTCTTCCTCCTCATTAAAGGCTAGAATCTATTCATCTCCAAATCTCACATCAAAAAACCAAGTCTGGGAATCCTGATGCTGCTGCTGCTGCTAAGTCACTTCAGTTGTGTCCAACTCTGCGCGACCCCATAGACGGCAAGCCCACCAGGCTCCCCTGTCCCTGGGATTCTTCAGGCAAGAACACTGGAGTGGGAATCCTACCTTTTAGCTATTTCTGAAATTCATCGTTTTCTGTCCTTTCTTACTGACATCGTATTGTGTATTGATCTCAACCACCATAATCTGTTTCTCAGTTTCTCTTAGGGCTGAAGTTACAAAGATAGTAAGACAAACAAGCTATATCTTTTTTTAAATTGGGGTACTATTGCTTTACAATGTGGTGTTAGTTTCTGCTGTACACAACAAATGAATCAGCTATGCGTATACACACATGTATTCCCATCTGGGACCTCCCTCTTACCCCTCATCCCCCTCTAAGTCACACAGAGCACTGAACTGAGTTCCCTGTGCTATTGGAACCAACATTCTAGAGTGGGGAAATAAACAGCGAAAATAATCACATAAATAAACGTAAGTTAAGAGAACTGCAATAATGAAACCCCTGTAAGGTCATGGGAAAGGGACAGTGTGACGGGGGCTGTTAGGTGGGCACAGTTCCTGAAGGCCTCTCTGAGGGTGTGATACAATGACCATCTCAGGCCACTTTCTTACTTGCCCATCATTCTTCACGTTTCTTCCCCTAGTTCTTGGCAAAGAGACCAATGGACAAGCTCCATCCTGCCTCAGCAGCTTTGAACTCCCTATTACTTCTGTCTGAAACACTCCTTCCTCTATGGAAACCTTGTTAAATCCTTCAGACTTTAGCTTAAAAGCCGTGATTTCAGGGAAACCTTCTCCAAATGCTCAGATCAGTACAGCCCTTCTCACCTTCTTACCTCCACTTTCCTCCTCGAACCCATCTCTCAGATGACTCATTGCAGTTGTAAAGATATTCATCTGTGGGTAGCTCTTACAAGGTGACTACTGGAGAGCATCATTTAAATGCACCCCCCCCTTCAGCTAATTACTCTGTTCCACAGCCCCTAAGGGCCATTTTCCTAAAACTTTGGGTGGAGGAATGAAAAAATGAATATGTCCCTGAGGATTTCAAGGTGAAATATCTATACTGATATTTTAGCAAACTATGTGTTGACAGCAAACACCAAATAATTAATCTTATTATTGGCCTTGCCCCACTGTATCCTCATTATCCATTTACATATCTTTCTCCTTTTAGACTAATGTATCTTGTGAGTTTAGGCAAGGGCCAGGTCTTATTCACCTCTGCGTTTCAAGGACCTAACACAGTGCCAGTTATATGACGGGCTCTCAGATAATATTTAATTGATTGAATCCTGTGGAGTGATTTGCAATCACTGGCCATTTATTATTAGAGAAATGATTATAATAACTAGCATGCCAGGAATGTTCTTAGGAGTATCTGTAGAACTACTGAGTATTCTTAGTAATTGTCCGAAAGTAACACTTTTAACCCGCACAGCTATTCCTCTTTTAAAGGTGAGGAGACCGAGACATGTGAAATAACTTGTCATTATATACACTCAGTTCAGTTCAGTTCAGTAGCTCGGTCATGTCCGACTCTTTGTGACCCCATGGACTGCAGCATGACAGGCTTCCCTGTCCATCACCAACTCCCAGAGCTTGCTCAAACATGTCCATTGTGTCAGTGATGCCATCCAACCATCTCATCCTCTGTCGTCCCCTTTATACTACTCTGTGTAAAATAGATAGCTATTGGGCAGCTGCAGTATAACACAAGGAGCTCAGCTCAGTGTCCTGTGATGACCTGGAGGGGTGGAGTGGGAGGGAGGTTCAAGAGGGAGGGAATATATATGTAAGTATAGCTGATTCATTGTTGAATCATTGTTGCACAACAGAAATTAACACAATATTGTAAAGCAATTATAGTCCAATAAAAAAAATAACATCACATAGCTACTGCTATACACTGCATATGGTCCTTCAAAAATCCTGATGTTGAAATATACCTCTAAGGTGATGGTAATAGGAGGTGGGATCTTTGGGGAGTGGTTAGGTCATGAGGGTAGAACCCTTGTGAATGGGATTAGTGTTTTTATAAAAAGGACCCCAGAGTGTGTGTTGCCTCTTCCATTATGAAAGAACGCAGCCTGTAGATTGCCATCTATGAACAAGGCAGTGGGCTCTCACCAGACACTGAATCTGCCAGCACCTTGATCTTGAACTTCCCAGGCTCTAGTTTCTATTGTCTATAAACCACCTCATCTACGATATTCTATCATAGAAACCTGAACAAACTTAGGATGCTACTAAGTTGCAAAGCTAGGGTTTGAATACAGGTCATCTGGCTAAAAAACCTGTAAATCAACTACTATTCTACATCACCTGGTTATTAGGCTCCTTCTATTTAAGCTACCACCATAAGTTAACAACCGTGAGCACACTAAATAGAAATAGCTATCTGTATCTTAATATTCCAGGCTCTTCAATTTTTACATGATAGTTAAGGGTTAAGTCATTACATCGTATACACATTGGAGGGTTCTGTATGTTTGCTGATCCTAAAATCCGACAATAAACTTCCTAGTAGACAACGTAGAAAAGGAGTTGTGAGAATGTAATTACCACATTAAAAACCAAGTATTTGCTCTGCAGAAGCGAAACTATCAGGGA
Organism: Capra hircus; assembly: GCF_001704415.2. NCBI lineage: Eukaryota > Metazoa > Chordata > Mammalia > Artiodactyla > Bovidae > Capra > Capra hircus. The sequence continues at coordinate 6,920,516 of NC_030815.1, forward strand.
AACATTTTATCCTTTGAAATACAGTGAGAGTCCCCTCAACAATATTCTTACATTAGTTCGGGTGAAGTGTTTTTATGAGACAGTTGTCTACTTGCCACGTGATATTCTGGGAAGAGATCAGCTTGATAAATTATCACTTGAATGTACAGATAGCTGGGTTACTGCAAAGCCTTATCTTTTCCATGTTAAAAAATAAGTTTTATAATGTGAGGAAGGAATATATAAGCATCATTGATTCTACAGACTTCTTAGATCATGTGATTTTTTTTTTCCAGAAAAATTGTCTATTTATTTTAATCTGAATGAACTTTTTGGCCAACCCAATACTTTGCAATGTCATCATTAGAAAACAGAGAAAATCTGCTTCTGGAGTCCTGAAAAGATGCATATTGGATTTTATCATTATTACTTATCCTGGTTATAAAGATTGGGATCCAGTCCCCTTGACCTTGGGAAGCATTCATGTTCAGGAAACTTGCCTAAGCATGAATTTCTTTACATCTGTTTCCAATGATACAAAGAAGTGGGCATAGGAGGATTCAAGCTAGGATTTGATAAGAATAACAAACAACCCCAAATCTCACTGGCTTGAAACAGCAAAGCTCAACCTATGTCCACTCAGAGCTGATGGAGACTCTGGACAAGCGTCGTCACACTGTGACCTCAGCTCCTAGTGTGGTCACTCTCTGGAACACTGGTGGTGACCACAGCAGAGGAAAACTAGGGCACAGGTCATTTCACATTTGGTAATAAATACTCCAGGCCAGAAGAGGCACAGACCACTGGGCTCAAAACTCATTGTTTATGTGTTTGTGCCTATATGCTCAGTCATGTCAGGTTCTTTGGGACCCTATCGGCTGCAGGCGGCCAAGCTCCTCTGTCTATGCGATTCTTGAGGCAAGAATACTGGAATGGGTTACCATTTCCTCCTCCAGGGATCTTCCAGACCCAGGGATGGAACTGAGTCTCTTGCCTTATCATTAGCCAGAACTATTTATAGTCAACATGACAAGAACAGACCTGGGAGGTGCAACCTCATCGTGTGTCTGGAAGGAGACAAAGCTCATAGGTGGCAAAGTGAGTGGAGGTGGGGAAGGGTCTACTCTGTGCTTCTGAAAACAAACAAACAAAAAAAAAGGATTCTGACAAGTCCAGGATGGAAGACAAGTGTGGACTGTGATCTGCTCACTGTGATATCTTGAAGGGAGAACTGGAGCAGCTTTCTGCTCTGTTCAGTTCAGTCTCTCAGTCATGCCCGACTCTTTGTAACCTCATGGGCTGCAGCACGCCAGGCCTCCCTGTCCATCAGCAACTCCCGGAGTCCACCCAAACCCATGTCCATCAAGTCGGTGATGCCATCCAACCATCTCATCCTCTGTCATCCACTTTTCGTCCTGCCCTCAATCTTTCCCAGCATCAGGGTCTATTCAAATGAGTCAGCTCTTCGCATCAGGTGGCCAAAGTATTGGAGTTTCAGCTTCACCATCAGTCCTTCCAATGAATATTCAGGACTGATTTCCTTTAGGATGGACTGGTTGGATCTCCTTGCAGTCCAAGGGACTCTCAAGAGTCTTCTCCAACACCACAGTTCAAAAGCATCAATTCTTAGGTGCTCAGCTTTCTTTATAGTTCAACTCTCACACCCATACGTAACTACTGGGAAAACCATAATCTTGACTAGACAGACCTTTGTTGGCAATGTCTTTGCTTTTTAATATGCTGTCTAGGCTGGTCACCATCTGCAGTGATTTTGGAGCCCCAGAAAATAGAGTCTGACACTGTTTCCACTGTTTCTCCATCTATTTGCTATGAAGTGATAGGACCAGATGCCATGATCTTAGTTTTCTGAATGCTGAGTTTTAAGCCAACTTTCTCACTCTGCTCTTTCACTTTCATCAAGGGGCTCTTTAGTTCTTCTTCACTTTCTGCCATAAGGGTGGTATCATCTGCATATCTGAGGTTATTGATATTTATCCTGGAAATCTTGATTCCAGCTTGTGCTTCTTCCAGCCCAGCGTTTCTCATGATGTACTCTGCATATAAGTTAAATATGCAGGGGGACAATATACAGCCTAGACATATTCCTTTTCCTATTTGGAACCAGTCTGTTGTTCCATGTCCAGTTCTAACTGTTGCTTCCTGACCTGCATACAGATTTCTCAAGAAGCAGGTCAGATGGTCTGGTATTCCCATCACTTTCAGAATTTTCCACAGTTTATTGTTAGCCACACAGTCAAAGGCTTTGGCATAGTCAATAAAGCAGAAATAGATGTTTTCTGGAACTCTCTTGCTTTTTCAATGATTCAGCAGATGTTGGCAATTTGATCTTTGGTTCCTCTCCCTTTTTTAAATCCAGCTTGAACATCTGGAAGCTCACGGTTCACGTAGTGAAGGCTGGCTTAGAAATTTTTGAACATTACTTTACTAGCATGTGAGATGAGTGCAGTTTTGCGGTAGTTTGAGTATTCTTTGGCACTGCCTTTCTTTGGGATTGGATTGAAACCTGTTTCAGTTCTGTGACCACTGCTGGGTTTTCCCAATATGCTGGCATATTGAGTGCATCACTTTCACAGGATTTGAAATAGCTCAACTGGAATTCCATCACCTCCACTAGCTTTCTTTGCAGTGAGGCTTCCTAAGGCCCATTTGACTTCACAATCTAGGATGACTGGCTCTAAGTGAGTGATCACACCATCGTGATTATCTGGGTCCTTAAGATCTTTCTTGTACAGTTCTTCTGTGTATTCTTGCCACCTCTTCTTAATATCTTCTGCTTCTGTTAGGTCCAGACCATTTCTGTCCTTTATTGAGCCCATCTTTGTATGAAATATTCCCTTGGTATCTCTAATTTTCTTGAAGAGATCTCTAGTCTTTTCCATTCTGTGGTTTTCCTCTATTTCTTTGCATTGATCACTGAGGAAGGCTTTCTTATTTCTCCTTGCTATTCTTTGGAACTCTGCATTAAAATGGGTATATCTTTCCTTTTCTCCTTTGCTTTTTGCTTCTCTTCTTTTCACAGCTATTTGTAAGGCCTTCTCAGACAGCCATTTTGCTTTTTTGCATCTCTTTTTCTTGGAGATGGTCTTGATCCCTGTCTCCTATACAATGTCATGAAGCTCTGTCCACAGTTCATCAAGCACTCTATCAGATCTAGTCCCTTAAATCTATTTCTCACTTCCATTGTATAGTTGTTAGGGATTTGATTTAGGTCATACCTGAATGGTCTTAGTGGTTTTCCCCACTTTCTTCAGTTTAAGTCTGAATTTGGCAATAAGGAGTTCATGATCTGAGCCACAGTCAGCTCACAGAGCAGTTCTGTTAAAGGGCAAAACTCGCTGCTTTAGAGAGAGCAGCTGTTAAGTAATGAGAGGACGACAGAGGGGAAAAAAAAAAACAGTGCTGATCTTTAACTCCACATTTGTTCAAACCATGTCAGGTCAGAGTTCAGTAAAATTAGTCATAAGCAGGTTACAAAAGAATCCAGATAGGGCTCTGAAGCGTTGATTTAATCTACTTAATCTAGCAGAGATTATTCAGATTATAAAGACAGGCAGGCTGCCAGGTAAATTTAGGCATGTTAATGGTGTGCTTGTACCACACAGGGTCTCAAAAAAAAAAAGAAAAAGACTGTGCCTCCAAGTATGGACCACACCTCAGGCTGTGTTCCTCTTTGATTCAGAGGAAGAGATGGCTCGCACGTATCTCAGGCAATTCTTCATAAATCAATTTTTTAAGGCAAGTTTTTGGTGAAATAATTAAGTAGCAACAATTTTAGATTATATTTCTTTACAAGATCATTGACTGAGCTAAACTATATGAATGGCACCACCTGCTGTAGTTGAGAGGCTTCTTGTCAAGATACATAACTTTATCTTACCATGCATAGAAATGATCAAATGGATAGCCTTAGGACAAATACTGTCCTGGTGGTAGATGATAAGACATGAATGGGTAAATATTGATTAGACTATAAGCCAGACTACTAAATTATAGCAAATTATACTTACTAATTTATAAGTTATAACCCAGACTACTATTAATCAAGAATTTCTAGAAATAGAAATTTATAGTGCACTTATAAGAAGCACAGCTTTGAAGGATAAGAAACTGATTAAACCAGAAAGTGGTGTGAATCTCCAAATCCAATGCAAACCAACACACAGGCACTCTACAGGGTTAATATCCCAGGACAGTGAGCATTTTCTCAATTCTTCTCTCAGTTCAAATTTGCTTTTTATTTGAGAAAGAGGTATAACAAACATCACAGTATATTGCTTTTGATTAGTTAAAACAGTCCTTTCAGTAGGGTGATTCATTCTCCGTTGGATGATGACCAATCCTGGTAAATTCTCCCAGTTCCTGTGAATTGTCGAATCGATGAGTAATTCTGGCTGTGGAATGGGCAAGTGGCTCAAAGGATTTTTTCTGAGTTATGCTGAAAAATTCCCTGCCTGTGTCATGGCTTTTATCCAAGGTGGGGGGGGGGGTGTTTCAGATCACATTGGTATTTATTTATCTTTCGATCTGTAAAACCCTAATTGTAGTACACTTAATCCCTCATTTCTTCCAGTGTAAAAGCTGTATAAGAATTTTGAATATTGTAATGCTTATAGGAAAAATTATTATATTAGTTTCAAAATTATTTTGAGTTTCATTTAAGACTAAAAACCAGAGAGATGAAGGAAAAAAAATAACTTTTTTAAGTGTTAAAGTAAAATGAAGCAAACGGAAAAAAAAAATGAACTGTCTGCAGAACTGTATTCTTGGAATTCTAGGTGGTGAATCACACAGATTTTGTGAACTCTGATGTTTATCATCCTGGAGGGCAATTCACAACTGCAGAATCCTACACGTTATGTTCATACTAATTACGATCCTCATAAACTTAGTAAGTGAATGATGCTTTGCATAGAGTCTTTATTTGCCATGTAAAGGCTTTTGCTTTAACAAATGAAATGTATCAGAGAGTCATAATGGCAGAACTGCATTATATCCTAAGTCATGAACTTGACAAATCTTTCCAATCACCAGATGAGAAAAACACAATTAAAAAGGGTAAGGTATTTTGAAAGGTAACTCTGACTTTTGCTTCAGTTAAGGGAGCTTTATTGCCATCTTTTCTATAGGACATGATTCTTAAGACTAGCAAAAAAAATCTAGATGTTGCTAGAAATGCTACTTAGGTGCACATTGTTACTGACATTTGTTAATATTTTGTGTGCATGACCTGCTTAAGGAAAGTCGAATTATATTTGTGACTTCTCTCCCCTGTGCATTCTTGCACTGAAAGTTTTGTATTTCTAGAACATCATCTTTATTATACCTAAATACCTTTCCAATCCCTTTTCCCAACACCTCAAGATCTGACATTTTCATATTTAACTTCAACCAGAAATCAGGAAGACAGATAAAACTTGTAAGCTATGTCTAACACTGATTTGGGGACCAAATTCTTTATTCCCTTGGCAAAGGGGGAGTTTTACATCAGATTCTCTCTGTCGGCGGGGAGGGTGGGCCATGGTATGGACTGTAGGATTTATGCGAACACAGTAAAGGGAGTTTAAGACATTAAATAGGGTAAAATTGGCTCCAAGTTGCATAAACACCTTTTGTTTGTAAACTTAGTTTGATGTTAAAGCTCCTGTATTATATCATTTCAAACATTTTTAAACTTTGTGATTTGATCATGTATTTTCTCCCAATTGTGCCATCAGATTTAAGAACTTATGTCACGGCTCTGTCTCTATGTCATCCACAGAGAACCTGCTCGATAATTGCTAAATTCAACTGAATGAGACCTAGTAAGCCTATTAATTGTAGGCACTAAGATCAAATATAGAACCAGAGACAACTATCAATTTCTATTCTTACTCTGGGATCTACCAATGTTTAGGAATTACTTATTTACTGAAGATAGAAAAAGCAGTAATAAAATTGAATAATATTCATATGTGGTATATCTTTTGCTTTTAAAAGAAAGGGCAGGAGTAAATAATTTTTAAAATTTTTGCACCTTTTTTCTTTCTCTTTTTCCTATAGGAATAGGCAGGGGAAAAAAAAACTATTAACATATTCAATGAAAATACTTTTAAATTAAATATATTACATCAAATACTGTATTATAAACTTAAATATACTTAACAACTATTGTGTCATGTTAATGAATTAAAAATGAGCCCACTTGTATCATATTTGTATTGAACTTGATTGAAGTAATTTTTGTTAACTATACTTTGAATAGAGTCTTTTTTCAGAAGATTTTTTTTCTTTAATGTGGACCATTTTTAAAGTTTTTATTGAATGTGTCACAATACTGCTTCTATTTTATGTTTTGGTTTTTTGGCCCCAAAGCATGTGGGATTGTCACTCTCCCACCAGGGACAGAGCTCACATCCCCTTCACTGGAAGGTAAAGTCCTAACCACTGGACCTCCAGGGAAGACCCAATATTAGAATCTTATATTCAAATAGTGAGAATCAAAACATTATCGACAGTAATAGTTATCAATAGGAAAATCTGATTACTATACAACCCCTCTCCCCATTTAATTACTGCTGATATTTACAATGTACTCTCCTTTAAAACTGCAGGGTAGTTTTTATTTTTATTTTTTAGAAGAATGAGAACTAATTAGAAATGGCAATAGTGAATACGAATACTTCATTTTCCTTCCCATTCCCTGTCTTTTCAGTGTAATGCCAATAGACCTCTGTGTGCCCACATAATCACGGTATCCAATTATAAATATCTCAGTTAGATTTATTTTATGTAATCATCATAATCACTTCTATAGTTGATGATTTCAAAAATAAAAGTTAATATGAAAGCTATAGTAATGTTTTCTAAGAACCATCATTTTTATTATACTGCAAGGTAGATACATGCAATATTTAATACCTTTTTCATTAATTTGGTGATTCTCAGGGGCACATATGATTCTTCATAAATAAAAAGTAATTCAACTGAGTTTCTACATTCTTTTTGGAGGGACAAAAAATGGCATATTCTTGCTTTCTAAGTTAACTACTAAGCAAAGTTTAAAACCTCACATTGTCTTTAAATATCTGCATGACATTTACTCTATAGACCTATATCATGTTCTGAGGATAAAAATATGTAAAAATTTTGAGGCTATTCTCTCATAAAGCTACTCCTGGTGGGTTTCACAGACCGGAGAAGGGAAGATACCATTGTATACCTAGACTTTCCTGGAGTTTCCTAAAGCAATTCTTTCTAGAATCATAGTTTATAAATTAAAATTATATTTTGTTCCTCTTATTATTTTCTCTATTTCTACCCATCTCAATACTGAATAAAAAATATATTGAATAATTCCCTCGGTGTCAAGATCTTAACAACATTTTAATATAAATCAAATATATACTAAAAATAGTTTAATGACTAACACTACTCTCTCTTTCACCCAGGTTAAAATCTAATTCTCCCAAGCAGTATTGCTTTTCCACATCTAGAAAAAAAAAAAAAAAAATTCACAAAATGTTGGTAATCTCAAAGAGCTTGTGAGAAGGGTTTAGAGGTAATTGGGTCTAGGCTGTAACTAAGCTGTATAACCTTTTCTTGTGCATGGTGGAGACAGAGTGCTAGAGGAAAAAAGGAGGGAAGACACTTTGAATATACAGCATATACACTAAAATATACTTTGAATATACTTCCTCCTCTTTCTGGACTTTCATTTGCTCTTAGAAGAATCATCTCTGGTCTGCTTCCCTATCAATCTGTAGTTCCCTCCTTGTCTCAGGTCTGGATGGCCCTGGTCAGAACTTTGAAAGTTCTGACTTTTTGACAATTCAGTGTGGCTATCATACACATCTAAAAGTTAACAGGCTTAACCATAGACCTCTTTGACCTTCCTCATGAGTAAATATTACGACTACATGCCATTACCCAGCTGAAAGCCACTTTTGACTCCTGATTTTCCCTTAATCCTCAAAATTCAGTTCAGAAGCAAATCCTGTCTCTTTCACCTGCAAATATACTTTCTCTTAAAAAAAAACACTACATCTTTCTAACTCCACCTGCGATGCTTCATCTCTGCAGCTACTAACCTAGCCAGATCATCCTCGGCCCTGAACTATCGTTTTCATGGTAGCACCTCTGCTTCCATTTTTACCTCTTCTATCTGATCTTCACATAGAAATGAGACTGATCACTCCTCTCAATAAAACCCTTCCAAAATCCATCCAAAATAAGCTTTATGCTTACCAAGTTTTATAAAACCCTCCATGACATGGCTCTGTGATCACCACCATTTCTCCTCATTCATTCTACTCCAAATAGATAATGTTAGGAAGTATTCCTAAAGTTTTCTAACTTTGAAAAATCGCTGGCAGTAGGATGCATTGTCACCTCTTCTGGCCACCTACTGCAGGCCCTGCGGAAATGCCAGATTGCTCCAAGCTCCAAGAATGAATCACAGGAGTTTTCTTGCTTTGGGCTATCATACTCCTGATTTATGACACTGTTGAGGCCAGTGCAACAGGAAATTTCAGAGAGGAATCTCAGGTCTATAGTTCATGAGGTGCTGGCTCAAGTACATTCTCAGAGATTTTCTATTTTGACTTTTATTTGACATATTTCCAAGCTCTTTCTTATCTACAGGAGATGTACTGGCACAGTGCCTGACAAAACACTTAGCGATGATCATAAATTAGTGATTTATCATTTCTTCCTCCCATGTCTGATAATCCCCTATTGTTTTCCTGAATTTAATTTTGTTTTCCTCCTTCCTAGATTTCGTTAATAGGAAAATGGTGGATGTTTCCATGGCAAAATTTTCAGGCATCTGAAGGTTCTTTTGGGAGGGTGAGAATAGCAGGTCTTAAGGGGCATGGTTTCACACTTCTTTTCCTAAATCCAGTGTAAGCCCTTGCCCTTTGCCTTTCCAAATCACAATATCAGGAGTGCATTTTTTTCAAGAGACATTCTACCCTTTTGAATGATCCCATTCAATAGGAAAATTTTTGTTTATTCTCAGACTTCAGCGTATGCCATCCTGAATTCTAATGTACATAACTGCTGTACATCACCTGTGCCTTAAATATCACAAAGGCTAAGATAATTACTGACTCTTAAGATATCTGTTTGCTAATCAATTCTTTCTTATGGGTCAAAAATAAATCTGCTATCATATTTCCAGTGTCTCTATGATCTGAGAGATAGACTTTGTATACATCTATGTATGTAACGTAACTGACTTCATACTTGAAAATTTATTCCTTCCTTGAGATCATGATGAAATTAATGCCTTAAAAAAATTTCTTAAGAAAAAGAATGAAGTTATCTCAGACCTTTCTCCTTTAAAAAACACTCATGTCTCCATTCTGTTTCTTTTTAATTTACTGCTTGCTTTATTTCTGCTTCATCCACCCACCCCTTCATGCTCTCCTAATTCTGCCTTAATCTCTTTATCCAAATGTGTTTATGCTGTGCCTCATAGAATCCGTAGTTTCCTTAAACAGATCATTAAGTACCCCCACTTTCTGGATAACAACTTATGGAATGAATGAGCTTTCATTTCTGTTTAACTCAGTGAGGAAAATCAGTGAGTAAACTGGTAATTTCATTTACAAATCGACTATGAAACTTCAGTTATTACTCAGAGCCCTTGAGACATTTATACGTGTATAAATAAGCACCTAATCTTACAAGCAGATTTACAGTTTTCACTTGGACAATATTTTATAAAACACTAGTTGCTATGGATCATTTTGAAAATACAATTATATGTTAATAAAAGTAAACCTTAGTTTGAAAGACAGCCATTCAGTCTTAGCAAGGCAGAGTGAGCATTGCTAAATATTAATTCTTTCAATAGTAAATAACATTTTTAATGATAAAATATTCTGCCATCAGCTTTTATTTATTTAGATATTTAGCTGAATAAATAGTCAGAGATGCAATTCATAGTAAGGGGTAAAGGAAGCCGTGACAGCAGGTTTATAATTTCCTTGGCATGGTGGGAAAGTAGCATCGAACACGCAAGAAAAGTTAATACGATTTTATTACATTAGTGTACATTGTCGTAATGAAAAGAATAGTGGAGCTTGTTGGAGGCCAGACAGGATTACTTAATTTAGATAGTAGAAATTTCTTTCTTAGGAACCACTTAGGAAAAGAAAATAATTTTCTGTTGCTATGCTGCTAAATGGATATAAAGGACTTCTATGTTTTATTTCACCACATCTTTAAAAAAAACGGTACTGGGTCTTTTACAAACCTCATACAGGAATAGTTTCAATTCTGGCAGCTCAGCACAGACTGAAATATTATGTATTAGGTAAGTTTTTCTTTTTATTGACCTATGGCTGCTCAAAAGCCAAAGCAAACACACGTACAAAAAAAGTAAACACTGTATTTGGCCCAGGGCATTTTCTACATAGGGCATTTGACCACAGGCATCTTCATACAGTACTTGTGGAAGTATAATTGTTATAAATTTTTTGTCAAGGGTAATTTGGCAATACAGATCAATGCATAGAGCTATCAGTGCAACAATTCCAGTTCTAAGAATTAATACTAAGAAAATAATACAAAATGCATGCAGAGTTATATATTCATGTATGTATATGTGTGTGTACACACTTGCACATATATATTCATGTATATAACAATCATTATATAAATATTCATTGTTGTGTTAGTCCTAATAGAGAGTGCATAGATTATCATGGCACATCTATACTATGGAGTCATATACTGCCCTTTAGTTACTCTATAGATTCAACTTACATGCAAGTTTGATATACTTCTAAATATTTAAAAATCTGTAGATAATAAATTCTATCGAGCATAAGAGTATTATTGATGTTTAAATAATTGGGGGTCATAACACAAACTATGGATAAGAGATATTGTTTGGTAGAATTTTTTCCTTCACCTATGTCTCCATTTTATAATTTTTTTCTGCTCAATTATATATTACTTTAAAAACTGGTGATGAAAACAGTTCTTCCTCAGTTTATGATGGGGTTACATCCAGATAATCCCACTGTAGGTTGAAAATAACCTGAAGTTGAAAAAGCACTTAATACCCCTAACCTATGAACATCATAGCTTAAGCCAGCCTACCAGAAACATGATCAGAACACTTAGTAGGCAAAATCCCAAAGCCTGTGTGCTCAGACGCTCAGTCGTGTCTGACTCTTTGCGATGCCATGGACTGTAACCCACCAGGCTCCTCTGTCCTTGGGATTCTCCAGGCAAGAATACTGGGATGAGTTGCCATTTCCTCCTACATGGGATCTTCCCAACATTTTATAATAAAGTATTGACTATTTCATGTAATTTATTGAATACTGTACTGTCAGTAAAACATAGAATGGCTATCTGGGTACAGAAGGGTTGTGAGTGTATCCACTGTTTACCCCCCTGATCACATGGCTGATGGGTGCTGTAGATGCCACAACCCAGCATCCTGAGAGCAGATACCATGCAACATTGGCCCAGGCAAAGATCAAAATTCGAGGCTGGAGGTATGGTTTCTGCTGAATGCTTGTCACTGTCACACCATACAAAAGTCCAAAAAATTTAAGTCGAACTGTCACAAATCAGAGACCGACTGTAAATACACTGAAAAAGATCTGGCAAAAATAATGATACACATACAAATGAGTGCACGCACGTGTGTCTGCCCTTTCAGGGCACTCACCTTTGGTAAGGAAGCCCGTGATCCTGAACTCTGTGTGGTCATGGTCAGCACAGTGGTTATTCCCAAGGCTACCCGGGCTGGGGCAGCATCCATGTTGATCCAGAAGGAAACCCAGGAGAGAATGACAATCAGGAGGCTTGGAATGTACATCTGGATCAGATAGTAGCCCATTTGTCGTTCAAGATGGAATCGCACTTCTATACATGTAAACTTTCCTAATTGGTTGCAAAATAAATGCAGCAGTTGGTTAAAAGAGGTCTTCACTATTGCATCAAAGGTCACAATGTTGTTTTCTCAATAGTTTTGCCCTAAACACTATAATGTTATAATGAAATGGGATCCTAAGTCATATATGCAAATTGGCTTCTGAAAAATATTTTTTTATGTTGGCACCTAGAAACAATGTAATAGGAAAATGTGTTATTTCAGGAAATAATACATAAAATTATTATTTCACATTTTATTAGCACTTCATAGTTGTCTAGGTACTAAAAGGTCTATGATTTTACGTGATTCATGTCTGCTTTTGTACCTTCTTTTAAACACTGTACCTTGAGGTTCTAGCCAGGATAATTAGGCAAAAAAGTAAAAGGCACTTAGATTGAAAAGTAAGTAGCAAAACTATCTCTGTAAGCAGAAGCCATTTACTTTGTATTTAGAAAATCCTAAAAAACTCATTAAAAATCTATTTGAGCTGAAAAGTTCAGCAAGGTTACAAAGATACACTACCAATACAGGAAAAGCAATTGTGTTTCTGTACACTAGCAATGAACAATCCAAAAATTAAATTGAGTAAACAATTCCATTCATATAAGAACCAAATAAAATAAAACATTTAGAAATAAAGTTAACAAAAAGTGCAAAACTTATACAATAAAAAATAACAAAACAGTTGAATAAAATTAAAGATCATAAAAAAAGGTCATTGTGTAGCCATTAATCAGAAGACTTATATGGTTAAAATTGCAATATTTCCCATCCTGATTTACAAATTTATTGAAATTTCTATCAAAATCCCACCTAGTTTTTATGTAGAAATTGACAAGCTGATCTTAAAATTAGTATGAAAATGCAAGAGACCTACAATAGCCAAAATAGCCTTGAGGGGAAAAAATAACAAATTTGGTGAACTCACAGTTTGTAATTTCAAGACATGCTGCAAATTTACAATAATTACAAAGTGTGGTACTGTATGATCATTTATGGTCAATTGATTTTTAAAAAAGGATTAAGACTATTCAATAGGGAAAGAATGATCTCTTTAATAAATGGTACAGGGCTTTACTGGTGGCTCAATGGATAAAAAGCCACCTGCCAATGCAGGAGACAGGGGTCCAATCTTCCAATCCTGGAAGATCCCACATGCTGTGGAGCAACTAAGCCCACACAGCACAGCCAAAAATAAATAAGTAAAATTACGTTTTTAAAAAAGAAGCTAAAGTCAAATAAGAAATAAATGGTACAGGAAGAACTTTGCTTTGGGGAACTTTCTGGAATTTTTTTCCAAATATTTTCATTCCCCAGTCGGTGGAATCTTTGGCTATGAGCCCGTGGATATGGAGGACTGGCTGTGCAATGGAAGTCAGGTCACATTTCTGAAAGTGTTGAGCCCGAAAGGAATCAGTTACTCAAAGGATGTTAGTGGAAGGGCATTCACGCACCACATGGGAGCAATATTTCAGATGTGGGCAGTTTAAGGGAACTTGTGAGAGTAGGTTAGGAGTTAGAATAGATATTACAGGAGTATCCCATGCCAACTGGGAAAGGTGAACAGATGACATGAGTGTACAAGTTTTGCAGTCCTTGATGTTGATAAATGCATCTGATATTTATCCTCAAAGGTAACAGGCTATTGCATCAGTGTGAGTGGTAAGTGCTTAGTAAGTATCTTGAAATGTATGACATTGTGGCCAAAATAAAAAATTAGGCAAGAGAAGCCTTAAATATATATATATATATATATATATACATACATATATATCTTTCCTTTTGTTAGCAAACACAATGTTTATGACCCAGGGAAAGTTGAAAAGTACATTTTACTGCTCACATAGAAATTAAAGGAACTTTTTGGAAAAGAGCATTATTATTTAACTATAGGTATTTCAAAAAGAGAAATTATTTAAATATAACTGAATTCCAAGCATTTCTTTCGTTCCATACAAAGCAATTATATAGCAACATGCAATGAGTCAAAACTTCTGCAAATTTCAAAGATGTCCATTTTCTGCTCGATGACTATAAAAAACATTCAGCTATAAACTGCTGAAATAATTAGCCTAGCACTATAAGAAGCATCTGGAGAGCATATAACTACAAGCCATAGGTGAAATAAAGAACACTCAACCCCTACCTGTGTTGTAATGTTTAGTGCAGTATCGTAAATCTTTCTCTTCTTTCAACAAAAACTGGGGTAAAGTGAGTCCCTCTGCCACTTGTACAGGTGCCTCATCTTGCCATTCAAATATGAGATCATTCATTGTGTACCCAACTAGACAAAACATAATAAAAATATTTAGAATGTAACAGGGCATTAAAGGTGAGAAATTTTAACAAATCACTAGTAGATTTCCCATTGAATGAGAAGACCAAATAGTGTCATCTTAACTCTAGTGACTGAGCTATGCATTGCACAGTGTCAGGCTACTGAAGTCTATTTATATGAAATGTTTATCAAATAACATAAGAAAATGCAGTAAGCTATTAATAAGTATAGCATATATATCCTTTCCTTAGGATACGCAGATACTGCATTCACTCAGTGATTCATTTTGTTTCCAATACATTAGGTCTCCTTCACCTTTCCTCAAAGTATTCAGGGCCCTTTCAAACAAAAGCTGAAATTGTCACTGGTTAGGAAATGACCTGAACTATAACGTCCAGGGAGGGAATGTACAGTGCTGATCCCTTTCTTGGTTTAATCATTAACCGCTTTTGCTTATCGCATCTGTTTCTCTGCCCCGAGTCCCAAAGAGGACAAAAGAGTATTTTAGATAGAAATGTTTGCTATCCAGTGTACAAAAAAAAAATTCACAAGTTTGTGGAGGGATTAAATTCTTGTACATGCAATGACTCAATTAAGGACAGAATTAAATAATGTATTTTATAGTAAGCCAGAATGTTTTAGTAAATTAAAATGCCCTCTGTCTGTAGAAAGAAAAGAAAATGAAAGTGAAGTCACTCAGTTGTGTCCAACTCTTTGCGATCCCGTGGACTGTAGCCCACCAGGCTCCTCTGTCCATGGGATTTTCCAGGCAAGAGTACTGGACTGGGTTGCCGTTTCCTTCTCCAGGGGATCGGCCTGACCCAGGGATCAAAGGGATTGAACCCGGGTCTCCTGCAGTGCAGGCAGATTCTTTAGCAACTGAGCCACCAGGGAAGCCCTCTGTCTCTAATAGTAGTAGTATCTTTTTTTCCCTGTGAGTGAGAAGCTGTTGAAATGTACACGTGAAGCCTGTTGCAGAGAAGAAGTCAATGTGAAATGTAACTTGTGGGGGAAGATGATTGCCAGCATTCACAACAGCCCTGGAGGTAGGCCTCTGAACTAAATCAATCAGTTCAGTCCAGTCGCTTAGTCGTGTCTGACTCTTTGCAACCCCATGAACTGGAGCACACTAGGCTTTCTTGTCCATCACCAACTTCTGGAGCTTGCTCAAACTCATGTCCATTGAGTCGGTGATGCCATCCAACCATCTCATCCTCTGTCATCCCCTTATCCTCCTGCCTTCAATGTTTCCCAGCATCAGGGTCTTTTTCAATGAGTAAGTTCTTCCCATCATCTGGCCAAAGTACTGGAGCTTCAGCTTCAGCATCAGTCCTTCCAAAGAATATTCATGACTGATTTCCTTTAGGATTGACTGGTTTGATCTCCTTGCAGTGCAAGGGACTCTCATGAGTCTTCTCCAACACCACAGTTCAAAAGCATCAATTCTTCAGTGCTCTGCTTTCTTTATAGTCCAACTCTCACATCCATACACGACTACTGGAAAAACCACACTTTGCATAGATGGACCTTTGTTGGCAAAGTAATGTCTCTGCTTTTTAATATGCTGTCTAGGTTGGTCATAGCTTTTCTTCCAAGGAGTAAGTGTCTTTTAATTTCATGGCTGCAGCCACCATCTGCAGTGATTTTGGAGCCCAAAAATTCTCCAAGCCAGGTTTCAAAAGTAAATGAACCATGAACTTCCAGATGTTCAAGCTGGATTTAGAAAAGGCAGAGGAACTATGACTCAACTCGACTTGACTATGAGGGCTATTCCATTTCTAAGGTATCTTGCTGCAGTCATAGATATTATGGTCATCTGAGTTAAATTCGTCCATTTCAGTCCATTTTAGTTCACTGATTCCTAAAATGTTGATGTTCATTCTTGCCATCTCCTGTTGGATCACTTCCAATTTACCTTGATTTACAGACCTAACATTCCAGGTTCCTATGCAGTACTGTTTTTTATAGTATCAGACTTTACTTCCATCACCAGTCACATCCACAGCTGAGTGTTGTTTTTCCTTTGGCTCTGTCTCTTCATTCTTTCTGGAGTTATTTCTCCACTCTTCTCCAGAAGCATATTGGGCACCTACCGACCTGGAAGTTCATCTTTCAGTGTCCTATCTTTTTGCATTTTCATACTCTTTATGGGGTTTTCAAGGCAAGAATACTGAAGTGGTTTGCCATTCCCTTCTCGAACTAAGTCAAGGGGTCAGAAAAAGGAAGCAAAACTCTAGGTGGATGAAAACAGCAAACACGACAAACTCCCAAACAAATTCTCTGCTAGTTAATGTTGTAGCTAGGAGGCTGTGTGTGTGATAATAGTAGAAATAGCTGGTGATGCACAGATTAGACTGAACAAAGTGATGTGTCTGGAAGGAAACTGATCACCTTCCCTCCTCCCACAATACCTGGAATAGGATGTCCCTGAAAGAGCTGAATTACATCCAGCTGTGGTGGTGGCAACTGGAGCCTGACACCTACCCCACTCACCCGACCCGTGTGCACCCCTCAGAGCATCCACTCCACTGGACATGGAGAAGGTGGTACCAAGGGCATCCGTGGTGAGAGAGTCTGTGTAGACTGTCTGGGATCCTACTATCAAACTTTTAGCAGCAGCTGCCGCCATGTGATAGCTTATTACGGAGCAAGTGTGATTTGGTAGAGGTTGTCAAGTCCTCCAGATTGAAGGGGACATACATGAATTCTGGTTCCCAAACACACATGAGAACCTGCAGGACTGTCTTCCAGATGACTGGACTTAGCACAACAAAGACTCGCTTACACTGGGATATATTTCACTGAACCCTGCAATGAATGATTTGATGGATAATAATAAAAGGCTTTCAATTTTATTTGTAAGTCTCTTGATATAGCCATTGTAAATATCATTTTACCTAGAGAGGAAATAGATGCATGTTTCTCAAGGATCAAGAGTTAGCAAAATATACCTTGATTCTTATCTAGGTAAACAGGTACCTTATTCTTTCACACATGCAATCCCTAAACACAAAATATGTGATACATTTCCCAACTTAGATAAATGGAGAAATGAACTGAAACCCGGTTTTGTTTCTTACATTCTAAATTTTTCTTAGAGTCTTCTGTGAAAAGAAGGTAGCTCTCTGAAATTCCCTCAAATAGAAGCTTTAGTTAGTCTCTGATGCAGTTCACAGGCAGCATACATAACCCGCTCTTATAATAATCAGCCACACTAGGGAACTTGAGGCTTGGGTATATCCTAACCATGGGGCTTTCCAGGTGGCACAGTGGTAAGGAATCCACCTGTCAATAAAGGAGACACAGGAGACTTGGATTCAATCCTTGGGTCAGGAAGATCCCCTGGAGAAGGAAATGGCAACCTGCTCCAGAATTCTTGCCCGGGATATTCCATGGACAGAGAAGCCTGATGGGCTATAGTCCATGGGGTCGCAGAGTCAGACAGGACTGAGCACACACACGCTCTCCACATATCCTAATCAGAGTATGATATTTCCTTCAACTATTTAAGTTTGAAGTCAGAAGAAAAATAGTAAGATGGCAAGTTTAGTTGGGGGGGGGGGTAATACTTTTATTGAGTAATTTGCTGGGTGTTCAAGGAAAATAACTGAATGGTAATTTTGCCTCAATAAGCCTTCAAACGTAACTTTAAAAAGATCAATACTTTTCCACACAGTCCACAGTGTTTTAGCATTCTTATGTTTTTGGCTGGCAGAACTTTATACAATTCTGGGAATTGCCAAGGTGAACAGACTGGCTAATGAGTTCAAGGCAGTGAGTTGGATTGACTTGTATCATAATGAGTTTCACAGGAAGGAATACTTTATTGAGGGACCAAAGACATTAACTCTATATTCAGCCAACAATCTCATAAGGGATTTGCAGGGAAGCATGCAAACAAATGACTCAGTGAAACCAAACACTTGTTTCTTCAACAAGTATTTATTGGGCACTGGCAATATGTAAAAGCATCCTACTGGGAATGTTGGGCATTAGTACCAGGTACAAAGTAAGTGTCGTGGTTGAGATACAATGTGCTATGTGCCTTCAGAAGAGGGGTCTATGATATCCACTTAAACCTCATTTGAGTTGGACCTTGAAGAAAAGCAAGACCTGTATATAAAGAACATGAGAAAAAGTGAGACACGCATGCAAAGGAAATAGTATGACTGGTTGAAAGAAACCACAAACTTCCAAGGTTTATAATAGGAATAGCAATAGAAACAGTTTGCATGAGGAAGCATATGGAATGAAAAGATGAATTAATGTAAGATCATATAAAATTTAATCTCAAGGTTGAAAAGTTTGATTTTTTAAAAAATTTCCTGTGGGTAATGGTAACCAGTTGGAATCTTTTGAGCAGGGGAGTGACGTGACAAAAACTGTTTTAGAAACATTACTCGAGTAGAATCTTTTCATGGGATGTACAAGATCCAAACTGCTTTCATACTCATAAGACATTATCTGGCCTTTTTCATTGTATTGACATTTGCCCAGATGATTAAAAAGGAACACAATAAGCAAAACTCCTAGTGTTTAGCATAGTTAAAAACAGTGGCACCAAACTGTGCTAGTGGTTTTTGTATTCTTTACGGCCACATCTTGCATTATAAATATTACCACTTTTATTTAAGAATGCCCTAAATCCTAGATAAAAACAGTAACAATCACAATCTCATTAAACTTTGACCCCTCTGTCAATGTCCTTTTAATATTCTGTGTTTTAAAATGGAAAGTATGGATAAAACACTTCAGCTGCACACTGTAAACACAATGGTTGTTTTAAGGAAAAGCACTGGTGTGACTGATTTGCAAGTAAGGAGGCTGGTTTTGCTTGAAATCCTATTTTTACTTGAAAAAATAAATGACTGGCAAACTGTGGTTATTAACCTAGAGGGATGGGGTGGGGAGGGAGGTGGGAAGGAGGCTCAACAGGGAGGGGACATAGGTATACCTACAGCCGATTCATGTTGATGTTTGGCAGAAACCAACACAATATTGTAAAGCAATTATCCTTCAATTAAAAATAAATAAATTTAATTATTAAAAGCTATGGTTATTATAATTAGCTATATGACCACATATTTTGTTGAAAATAAAAGAAGTGAACCTCTCATGTTGAGGGAAACAGACACTATTTGTTGTCAATGGTAGATTTTGAGCTTTTTATTCAACATTAGACTTTGGGTAAAATTGTTTTTCCATCCCCTAAAAATTTTCTTTGGATGAGCTCAATGGTGATATTAACAAATGTGACTTTTCAATATTGTATAATGTTATGTGTTAATGTTTGGAATATCTGAGTAACTCATTAAGCCACTGTTTTCCAAATGATCAAGGCATAATTTTAAAAATCATGCATATGGTAATGTTACTCTTTCCATACATCTGTAAAATAGATAGCAAATGGGAATTTGCTGTATGCCTCAGGAAACTGAAACGGGGTCTATATCAACCTAGAGGCGTGGGGTGGGGAGGGAGATGGGAGGAAGGTTAAAAAGGGAGGCGACATACGTATACCCTATGGCTGATTCATGTTGAGGTTTGACAGAAAACAGCAAAATTCTGTAAAGCAATTATCCGTCAATAAAAAATAAATAAATAAGTAAAATCATGCATAGATAAGAGATCCATTTAATATTCAAGATGGACACACAGATTTTAACTTATAAGAGTCTGAAGAGTTCATTACAAGTATATAGCGAAATGATTCATACCACTTTGAAAAATATATATGCATTTTTTCAGATTATTTTGCTGAATTTTACTGTACACTTGAAACTAATACAATGTTGTAAATCAACTGCACTTCAACAAAATGAATTCATTGCAGGGGTTTCCGATTTCACATTGCAACCAACCTTTAAGAAACTACCACCTCTAGAAACTGAAGGACTTTCCCCCATATTACAGAATTGCCTTCTTTTTAGAGGTTGACTAGTACCCTCTTGTTATGTATATACTACATTTTCTTCATCCATTCATCTGTCAATGGATATGTAAGTGGTCTCCACATCTTGGCTACTGTGAACAGTGCTGCAATGAACACAACAGTACTAGTATTTTTTCAAGATCCTGATTTTAACTTTTACAATAAATGTCCAGAAGTGAGACTACTGGATCATATGATAGTCTTATTTTTCACTGTTGCAACCCATGGATGAAGCTTGAAGATATTGTGTCTAGCGAAATAAGCCAGTCAAAGAAAGGCAAATAGGGCATGATTTCACATACATGCAGTATCTTAAATTATCATATTCATAGAATCAAAGAATGGAATGGAGATCGCCAGGGGCTGAGGAATGGAGAAATGAGAAAAATCAACAAGCATAAAGTTATAGTCAAACAAGATGAATAAGCTCTAGACAACTGCTGTATGACATTGTACTTCAGTCAACAATAATGTATTGTACATTTAAAAAATCTGTTAAAAAGGGAGATCTCATGCAAAGTGTTCTAAACACAATATAAAACATTTTAAAAGATATGTTTGCATTCTTGAGAAGGTGAAGAAAAAACTCTCATTCTTCCTCAGTGTTTCTTCAGGAAGTCAGAGGTGATACTTTAGTAGACTAATTTGTCAAAATAGGGGAAAAATATAGACAGAAGGGAGAATAAGAAGTTATAGAACTTTTCAGTTTCAAGCCTAAGTCACTGACACATAGCTATGCCTCAGTTCTTTGCTGACATAGACTGTGAGTAGACTTCTCTGACCATCTTATAAAATATTTTTATTCAGTAAGTCTTTCCTGCTTATTTTTTCCATCGAACTTTTCTCTACCTGACAGTCGTGTCTCTTTGTGACCCCATGGACTCCATGGAATTCTCCAGGCTACAATGCTGGAGAGGGTAGCCTTTCCCTTCTCCAGGGTATCTTTCCAACCCTGGGATCGAACCCAGGTCTCCTACATTGCAGGTGGACTCTTTCCCAACTGAGCCACCAGGGAAGCTCTGACATGGTAAATAGTCACCAACTTTTTATTTGGTTTGTTTCCTATCTAACTTCCTAGAATTTAAACTTTAGAGAAGCAGAGGTTATTCTGTTTTAATCACTGGCATGTTTTTTCAGTACCTAAAATAGTATGTAGCATGTACCAGGAACTTGAATATATATATATTCACTGACATATATACACTACCATGTGTGAAAAAGCAGAAGAGCTCAGCTAGGTGCTTGGTGATGACCTAGCGGGGGTGGGATGGGGAGGTGGCGGGGAGAAAGGCTCAAGAGGGAAGGGATATATGTAAATATATTTATACTATGGCTGACTTGCATTGTTGTAATGCAGAAATCAACACAACACTGTAAAGCAATTATTCTCCAATTAAAATTTTTAAAAATTGAAAAGGGTTAATTACTGTTACAGAAGGGTTTCCCTGGTGGTTCAGCGGTAAGGAATCTGTCTGCCAATGCAGGAGATGCCAGGTTGATCCCTGGGTCAGGAAGATGCCCTGGAGAAGGAAATGGCAACCCACTGCAGTGTTCTTGCCTGGGAGATCCTCTAGACAGAGGAGCCTGGTGCGCTGCAGTCCATAGCGTAGCAAAGGGTCGGATACAACTTGGCAACTAAATAGCAACAACTGTTATAGAGACAGAAAGACTGATCGAAGGAAACAAAGATAAAGTTTAGGAAGACATCTAAGCATGTATAAACATGAAAAGTTCTGCCGCCTGCATACAGCACTGTAAGAGGTAGGGGGTCTAGAGCATCAAGTGTAATATAGCCATGTGAATGTCTGTGGGTTGGGGTAAGACATAGGTGTAATCTTGAGGCATTCAGAAAAAGCTTCTGGAGCCTGAACTTCAGGTAACTCCGGGGCTAGTCAAGAGTGGGCAATGCCACAAAAATGCCCAATGTTCAGCGTTTGGTGGTTTGTTGATACCCATAGGAGTAATTGTCTATTAGCAGTCTGTCTATTAGCCGACTGATAGTCAGTCTATCAGTAATAGTCTGATAGATTTTGGTTCAAGACTCCCATAGACCCAAGTCATGAAAGGTAGCAAATCATGAAAAGATATGGAGGAAACTTAAATGCTTGTTACTAAGTGGAAGAAGTCAATCAATCTG
This sequence comes from Capra hircus, assembly GCF_001704415.2. NCBI lineage: Eukaryota > Metazoa > Chordata > Mammalia > Artiodactyla > Bovidae > Capra > Capra hircus. The sequence goes on from NC_030815.1 coordinate 6,942,738, forward strand.
AAAAGGCTACATGCTATATAATTCCAACTCCATGACATTCTAGAAAGGGTAAAACTATGGAGGCAGTGAAAAACTCAGTGATAACCAGGGGCCTGGGGCAAGGAAGGAGTGAATAGGCAGAACAAAGAGGATATTTAGGGCAACGAAACTATTCTGTGTGTGTGCATGCTCAGTCAGTCATGTCCGATTCTTTGCAACCCCATGGACTATAACATGCTAGGCTCCTCTGTCCTTGGAATTTTCCAGGCAAAAACATTGGAGTGGGTTTCCTATTCTATACAATACTATAGTGCCATTTCCTATTCTATACAATACTATAATGGAATACAAGTCATTACAGACTTGTCAAAACTCAGAGAATACACACCATCAAGAGTGAACCCTAGTGTAGGTCCATGGATTGTAATAAGTGTATCTTTCTGGTGTGGGGTGTTGATACTGGCAGAGGATGTACTTATGTGTGGGGTCAGAGACGTATACAAGAAATTGTTGATTTTTGTTCAATTTTGTCATGAACCTAAAACTGCTCTTAAAAAGTCTATTTCTAAAAGAAGTTGTAGTTGTTAAATTGTTCATTTTTATGTGAACACCAAGTGACTGAACTATAACTCTGTGTGTGTGACAAAGCTGATGTTGAACCAAAAATTGTATTTCATCAAGGCATAACATGTTGTTCTATTTACTGTTTTTCATCAGCTAAATTTTTTTAAAAATTTGAACATTTGAAGAGTTGCTTTATAAATCATCTTATATATTCTGCAATGGTATTAAACTTTCAGTAAATAGATTCTCCAAATTTTTGTTGTATTTATTCAAAATCAGTCAGAAATGTTTAGTCAAATTATTTTACAAATGCAGCACAAAAATGTTAGATCCTGAAGCTTTTTAGCAAATGGAAGTTATAAATATGATGCTTATAAACAGTAACACATTGAGATTAATCCCTACAACAGAAAGAGAGAAACACTGAGGTCTCAAAAGTTGTACAATATTTACTTTTTTATGTATGTAATAAATCTATTTTGGAACATCTTATGTGAAGATTATATTGATGGGCTGTTTGTTTTTAACTGGATAATTTATACTGAAATTCAATGGAATTCAGAAGGCATATTTTCCAGCAAGTAAATTAGGTGGAGAATTTGAAAAGATTCCTAAATAAAAATGACTAGTTTGACTGAGTTTTGTCCTATAAAAATTTTTTTGATGACAGTTACTCATTGAAGAGAAAGGCAATATCTGTAAATATATATGGGTTGAACTAGTTAGCTATTAATATTTCAATACAAAGAAATTGAGTTCTAAAATCATCAAATACTTTAGCCATCTCAACTATATAGAGATTATTTTCTCAATAAGACCATTATAGTCTATACAGAAGGGTCCACCAATGGCATCAACAATTACAAATTTAGTACAAAAATTGCAGCTTTAAAGATGGCTCCAAATTATTTTGATTTGCTTTCATATACTTTGTATATTTCTTTAGGAAGGATTATATTTTATACATTAGAACTATAGTTATCCTCTAATATAAAAGACATCAGTTAATAGATATTACAAAGATACAGTAATTTAAATACTTGTAGTGCCCTTCATTTATCCTCATAAGCACCCCCATTTTGATGATAAATTACAAGGTCACCCTGATGATAAGGAGAAAGATAGAGACCGAGCTGGATGTAATCCAGCTTGAAATCGCCTGTTCTTAACAAACAGCTGGAATTTTAAAAACGAAAAGAAGAAAATGCTCACATGTGGCAGGTGCTGGCAGTCTTTGGCCAGAAGAGATGTTACGCCAGTAAATTTTACTGACCTGATATATGTGACTGCCATGTCAAAATGTACTTAACTAAAACATTATAATTCATAATGTGTACATTTCATTTGAATAATTTTACTAGAAACCAGACTGTTACATGTGGTTTTAGGTTCTTAGGCTTGTTAAATTATTTTCACTAAACTTCCCTGGTATAAATAACCTATAAGGATTATTCTGGGCTTCCCAGGTGGCGCTAGTTGTATAGAATCCACTTGCCAATGCAGGACACTTAAGAGATACATGTTCAATCCCTGGGTTGGGAAGATCCCCTGGAGGAGGGCATGGCAACCCACTCCAGTTATTCTTGCCTGGAGAATCCCATAGACAGAGGAGCCTGGCAGGCTACAGTCCATAAGGTCACAAAGAATCAGACACTACTGAAGCGACTTAGCACGCACAACCATTATTCTACTAGTATTTTGATTACATTTGTCTTTGAAGACCTGAAACACTTTATCATAGATCATCTGTGTAACCTTTCTCCCTTTCTCTCTTAAGAAAATGTTGGAAAAAAAATTCCTGACTCCTAATCTATCTTCTCAAATGACAATAACTTTGTTCACATTTTTCGAAACCTCACAAAATTATCACACATTGAATGTACCATGTTTTAAAGTTCTTATGAGAAATCTCAACTAAAGTCAGAAAAGGACCTAATTTTGATCCCATTTTAATGAGGAAAAGGTATATAATTGGTTCTGGCCTGGGAGAAGTATGAGAGGGCTCTTTGGAAAAACACTGTGTCTGCCTATCAGAGTGTTAGAGATTCAGATCTGCTCAAATTTATGAATTGATTAGTTTATTCACAGACCCAAACAATTCAAACAGACTCTGAGCCAACATCAGTTTTGCAACACTTAAAGTTTGTATAATTGGAGAAGGAAATGGCAACCTACTTCAGCATTCTTGCCTGGAGAATCCCAGGGACAGAGGAGTGGGCTGCCGTCTATGGGTTTACACAGAGTCAGACACGACTTAGCAGCAGCAAAGGTTGTGTAAGGTTTGAGTAAAGAATAGGAAGGCACTATAAACCTTTGATTGGACCAAAGTTTTCCTGATGCCTGATATGTCAGTATAACTAATCATTCACAAGAACCAAAAGCTAGGTTAACTTTAGAGAAGGAAGTCTTACATGATATTAGCAAGAAAATCCATTTCAGGATCTTAGTTCCAGAAGCATTTGAAGAGTGTCATTACAAAATTGCAGAAATTTTAACACGGCTAGAATAAAATTTAAAAACTTTAGTTCAACTTCTCTTCAAGGTGAAATATTATAAAATGTCTCTCACTACAATACATTCATTGCAGTACACAAGATAATATAACTAGCATTATGGTAATAAATGGATGTCAAATGTTGAAATTCATATCCAATACATAGAACAACAAAAATGAAATAATAGAATTATTATTTTACAATTTTCCATATAAACAAACTACATTTTTCCTCTCAGATATCTTGGAATTTATATATTTTTCCTATTCTTAATCTTTTTACTTATTTTTAGAACTTTAAACATTGCCAAATGAAGCAAAAGATAGCTGATGTTTTATATGCAATAGAAGCCTACATGTGAAAAAAACTTCTATCTAAAATGAAATGAAACTGGAGGATATAAAATGAAGAAACTCAGGCATGTATCCTCAGAAAGGAACTTAAGAACTGAAAGACTGATTTTCTGCAGAAGTCTGACTTACAGAGATGGAGACTTACCTCCTGACCAACAAACATCCACCAAGAATGTCTCCCCATCCCCAAGACAATGAACTTCCTGCTTGGACTCTGCCTGGACTTGTCCCTCTTTGCACTCCTTGCCCATAAATAGACTTCCAAGAACAGAACCCTCTATGGACGTGCTTGGAACTTGCTACAGCATGGATTTCTCGAATTGCATTTCCCCTGCTATTCCCAATAAACTCAATTTCTGGTCATTTGAGCTTGCTTTCATTTACTTCTTTACTTAGGTCAACATCTATAACATCAAATATACCTAAGGTGAAAGTGACATTTGTGCAGAAAAGTATCTGAATAACAGGAAGAAAATGACTTTATTCTTTTTCTCCTCAGATAAATTATGCAGTAAAATCAGCACTGACTCATAAAAGATAGATTTACAGGAGCCATAAATACAGTTGTGAGAACTTGCAATAATAAAATTTCAACTAAATTAGTATGTTTACAAATGGGATGGACTTTTGATGGACTCATCATACCAAGAGGTGTTGAGGGCTTTACAACTTAAAGTTGCATGTGTCTTAAATTGCTCATCACAAATGAACCAGAAGTTTAAAGCTTTACTCAGTGGGCAATATCTCTATATTATTTTAGATAATTAATGTTTGTTATTTAACAAAATTTTTTGTTAAATTATTCAATTTTATTGCAATCCATGCTACCAGAGTATTTTTGTGCTCTAAGTCACTAGTTGCTAGCTGAATGCTGATTATTTCAGGTAAACGTGAAAAACTAATTTTAAGAATTGAGGATTTTTGCATCCAGAGGATTATATCGTGGCTATTCGCTAGTGGAGATGAGAGAAACAGTGATCATTACAGGCTGAGAAGGAAGGTTTAATTACCATTGAGAATGTCAACTACTTCCAGAGCAATTTTTAGAAGACTGACCCAGGCTGTGTGTCCAGAAGTGTCCAGTGGAGGTGTGGGTCGACAGTGGACGGCTGCAGGGTCAGGAGCACTGAACACAACAGTGCATGCACAGGCCCTTTTGAAGGAGGTCGTGATTATCTTTATCACCCCTACCACAGTGTGGTCTCAGTCAAACACAGGGAGGGTACACAACCCTGCCCATCAATAGAAAATCGGATTAAAGTTTTACTGAGCATGGCCCTGCCCATCAAGACAAGACCCAGTTTCCCCCACAGTCAATCTCTCCCATTAAGAAGCTTCCAAAAGCCTCTTGTAAGGCCTCCCCACACAGCCATTTTGCTTGTTTGCATTTCTTTTCCATGGGGATGGTCTTGATCCCTGTCTCCTGTACAATGTCACGAACCTCCGTCCATAGTTCATCAGGCACTCTATCTATCAGATCTAGTCCCTTAAATCTATTTCTCACTTCCACTGTATAATCATAAGGGATTTGATGTAGGTCATACCTGAATGGTCTAGTGGTTTTCTCTACTTTCTTCAATTTAAGTCTGAATTTGGCAATAAGGAGTTCATGATCTGAGCCACAGTCAGATCGTGGTCTTGTTTTTGTTGACTATATAGAGCTTCTCCATCTTTGGCTGCAAAGAATATAATCAATCTGATTTCGGTGTTGACCATCTGGTGATGTCCATGTGTAGAGTCTTCTCTTGTGTTGTTGGAAGAGGGTGTTTGCTATGACCAGTGCATTTTCTTGGCAAAACTCTATTAGTCTTTGCCCTGCTTCATTCTGCATTCCAAGGCCAAATTTGCCTGTTCCTCCAGGTGTTTCTTGACATCCTACTTTTGCATTCCAGTCCCCTATAGTGAAAAGGACATCTTTTTTGGGTGTTAGTTCTAACAGATCTTGTAGGTCTTCATAAAACCGTTCAACTTCAGTTTCTTCAGCATTACTGGTTGGGGCACACACTTGGATAACTGTGATATTGAATGGTTTGCTATGGAGACGAACAGAGATCATTCTGTCATTTTTGAGATTGCATCCAAGTACTGCATTTCGGACTCTTTTGTTGACCATCATAGCTACTCCATTTCTTCTGAGGGATTCCTGCCCGCAGTAGTAGATGTAACTGTCATCTGAGTTAAATTCACCCATTCCAGTTCATTTTAGTTCACTGATTCCTAGAATGTCGACGTTCACCCTTGCCATCTCTTGTTTGACCACTTCCAATTTGCCTTGATTCATGGACCTGACATTCCAGGTTCCTATGCAATATTGCTCTTTACAGCATCGGATCTTGCTTCTATCACCAGTCACATCCACAACTGGGTATTGTTTTTGCTTTGGCTCCATCCCTTCATTCTTTCTGGAGTTATTTCTCCACAGATCTCCAGTAGCTTATTGGGCACCTAATGACCTGGGGAGTTCCTCTTTTGGTATCCTATCATTTTGCCTTTTCCTACTGTTCATGGGGTTCTCAAGGCAAGAATACTGAAGTGGCTTGCCATTCCCTTCTCCAATGGAAAGATATAAGCATCTGAATGCACAGTCCCAAAGAATAGCAAGAAGAGATAAGAAAGGCTTCTTCAGCGATCAATGCAAAGAAATAGAGGAAAACAACAGAATGGGAAAGACTAGAGATCTCTTCAAGAAAATTAGAGATACCAAGGGAACATTTCATGCAAAGATGGGCTCAATAAAGGATAGAAATGGTCTGCATCTAACAGAAGCAGAAGATATTAAGAAGAGGTGGCAAGAATACATGGAAGAACTATACAAAAAAGATCTTCATGACCCGGATAATCATGATGATGTGATCACTAATCTAGAGCCAGACATCCTGGAATGTGAAGTCAAGTGGGCCTTAGAAAGCATCACTATGAACAAAGCTAGTGGAGGTGATGGAATTCCAGTTGAGCTGTTTCAAATCCTGAAAGATGATGCTGTGAAAGTGCTGCACTCAATATGTCAGCAAATTTGGAAAACTCAGCAGTGGCCACATGACTGGAAAAGGTCCGTTTTCATCCCAATTCCAAAGAAAGGCAATGCCAAAGAACGCTCAAATTACCACAAAATTGCATTCATCTCACACGCTAGTAAAGTAATGCTCAAAATTCTCCAAGCCAGACTTCAGCAATACGTGAACTGTGAACTCCCTGATGTTCAAGCTGGTATTAGAAAAGGCAGAGGAACCAGAGATCAAATTGCCAACATCCACTGGATCATCAAAAAAGCAAGAGAGTTCCAGAAAAACATCTATTTCTGCTTTATTGACTATGCCAAAGCCTTTGACTGTGTGGATCACAAGAAGCTGTGGAAAATTCTGAAAGAGATGGGAATACCAGACCACCTGACCTGCCTCTTGAGAAATCTGTATGCAGGTCAGGAAGCAACAGTTAGAACTGGACATGGAACAACAGACTGGCTCCAAATAGGAGAAGGAGTACGTCAAGGCTGTATATTGTCCCCCTGCTTATGTAACTTCTATGCAGAGTACATCATGAGAAATGCAGGACTGGAAGAAACACAAGCTGGAATCAAGATTGCCGGAAGAAATATCAATAACCTCAGATATGCAGATGACATCACCCTTATGGCAGAAAGTGAAGAGGAACTAAAAAGCCTCTTGATGAAAGTGAAAGAGGAGAGTGAAAATGTTGGCTTAAAGCTCAACATTCAGAAAGTGAAGATCATGGCATCTGGTCCCATCACTTCATGGGAAATAGATGGGGAAACAGTAGAAACAGTGTCAGACTTAATTTTTGGGGGCTCCAAAATCACTGCAGATGGTGACTTCAGCCATGAAATTAAAAGATGCTTACTCCTTGGAAGAAAAGTTATGACCAACCTAGATAGTATATTCAAGAGCAGAGACATTAGTTTGTCGAAAAGGTCCATCTAGTCAAGGCTATGGTTTTTCCTGTGGTCATGTATAGATGTGAGAGTTGGACTGTGAAGAAGGCTGAGCACAGAAGAATTGATGCGTTTGAACTGTGGTGTTGGAGAAGACTCTTGAGAGTCCCTTGGACTGCATGGAGATCCAACCAGTCCATTCTGAAGGAGATCAGCCCTGGGATTTCTTTGGAAGGACTGATGCTAAAGCTGAAGCTCCAGTACTTTGGACACCTCATGCGAAGAGTTGACTCATTGGAAAAGACTCTGATGCTGGGAGAGATTGGGGACAGGAGGAGAAGGGGACGACCCAGGATGAGATGGCTGGATGGCATCACGGACTCGATGGACGTGAGTCTGAGTGAACTTTGGGAGATGGTGATGGACAGGGAGGCCTGGCGTGCTGCGATTCATGGGATTGCAAAGAGTCGGACACGACTGAGCAACTGAACTGAACTGATAAGCCTCTTGAACATGAAAGTGAAGTCGCTCAGTCGTGTCCGACTCTTTGCGACCCCGTGGACTGTAGCCCCCCAGGCTCCTCCGTTCATGGGATTCTCCAGGAAAGAATACTGGAGTGGGTTGCCATTTTCTTCTCCAAGGGATCTTCCTGACCCAGGGATTGAACCCAGGTCTTCCACATTCCAGGCAGAGGCTTTAACCTCTGAAGCTATGAACCATGCTGTGTAGAGCCACCCAAGACGGGTCATGGTGGAGAGGTCTGAAAAAAATGTGGTCACTGGAGAAGGGATTGGCAAACCACTTCAGTATTCTTGCCTTGAGAACCCCATGAAGAGTATGAAAAGGCAAAAAGATATGACACTGAAAGATGAACTCCCTAGGACAGCAGGTGCCCAATATGCTACTGGAGAAGAGTGGAGAAATAACTCCAAAAAGAATGAAGAGGCTGAGCCAAAGCAAAAACAGCACCCAAATGTGGAAGTGACTGGTGACGGAAGGGAAGTAAAGTCTGATGCTGTAAAGAAAAATATTGAACAGGAACCTGGAAAGTTAGGTTCATGAATCAAGGTAAACTAAGTGAAGTAAGTGAAGTCGCTCAGTCGTGTCTGACTCTTCGTGACGCCATGGACTGTAGCCTCCCAGGCTCCTCCGTCCATGGGATTCTCCAGGCAAGAATACTGGAGTGGGTTACCATTTCCTTCTCCAGGGGATCTTCCTGACCCAGGGATTGAACCCAGGTCTCCTGCATTGGAGGCAGACACTTTAACCTCTAAGCCACTAGGGAAGATACTGCTGCTGCTGCTAAGTCACTTCAGTTTGGAAGTGGTCAAATAGGAGATGCCAAGAGTGAACATAGACATTTTAGGAATCAGTGAGCTAAAATGAACTGGAATGGACGAATTTAATTCAGATGACTATTATATCCACTACAGTCAGCAAGAATCCTTTTGAAGAAATGGAGTAGCACTCATAGTCAACAAAAGTCCAAAATGCAGTACTTGAGTGAAATCTAAAAAATGACAGAATAATCTCTGTTCGTTTCCAAGGAAAACCATTCAATATCACAGTAAACCAACTCCATGCCACAACCACTAATGCCGAAAAAGCTGAAGTTGAATGGTTCTATGAAGACCTACAAGACCTTCCAGAACTAACACCAAAAAAAGACATCCTTTTCATCATAGGAGACTAGAATGCATAAGTAGGAAGTCAAGAGATACCTGGAGTAACAGGCAAGTTTGAGCTAGGAAACGTGAAGCAGGACAAAAGCTAACAGAGTTTTGCCAAGAGAACACACTGGTCATAGCAAACACCTTCTTCCAACAATGCAAGAAATGACTCTACACATGGACGTCACCAGATGGTCAAATTTGAGATCAGATTGATTATATTCTTTGCAGCCAAAGATGGATTAGCTCTATACAGTCAGCAAAAACAAGGCTGGGAGCTGACTGTGGCTCAGATCATGAGCTCCTTATTGCCAAATCCAGACTTAAATAGAAGTAGGGAAAACCACTAGACCATTCAGGTATGACCTAAATCAAACCCCTTATGATCATACAGTGGAAGTGACAAAGAGATGCAAGGGATTAGATCTGACAGACAGAGTGCCTGAAGAACTATGGACAGAGGTTCGTGACATTGTACAGGAGGCAGTGATCAAGAACATCTCCAAGAAAAAGAAATGCAAAAAGGCAAAATGGTTGTCTGAGGAGGCCTTACAAATAGCTGAGAAAAGAAGAGATGCTAAAGGCAAAGGAGAAAAGGAAAGGTATACCCATCTGAATACAGAGTTCCAAAGAATAGCAGAGATGAGAAAGCCTTCCTCAGTGATCAGTGAAAAGAAATAGAGGAAAACAATAGAAAGGGAAAGACTAGAGATCTCTTCAAGAAAATTAGAGATACCAAGGGAATATTTCAAGCAAAGATGGGCACAATAAAAGACAGAATGGTATGGACTTGACAGAAGCAGAGGTGCTTAAGAAGAGGTGGCAAGAATACACAGAAGAACTATACAAAAAGATCTTTATGACCCGGGTAACCAGAGTGGTGTGATCACTCACCTAGAGCCAGACATCCAGGAATGCAGAGTCCAGGGGGCATCACTATGAACAAAGCTAGTAGAGGTGATGGAATTCCAGTTGAGCTATTTCAAATCCTCAAAGATGATGCTGTGAAAGTGCTGTACTCAATATGCCAGCAAATTTGGAAAACTCAGCAGTGGCCACAGGAGTGGAAAAAGTCAGTTTTCATTCCAATCCCAAAGAAAAGCAATGCCAAAGAATGCTCAAACTACCGCACAATTGCATTCATCTCACATGCTAGTAAAGTAATGCTCAAAATTCTCCAAGCCAAGCTTCAAGAGCACGTTAACCAAGAACTTCCAGATGTTCAAGCTGGATTTAGAAAAGGCAGAGGAATCAGAGCTCAAATGGCCAACATCTGTTGGGTCATAGAAAAAGCAAGAGAGTTCCAGAAAAATGTCTGCTTTATTGACTATGCCCAAGCCTTTAACTGTGTGGATCACAACAAACTGTGGAAAATTCTTAAAGAGATGGGACTACCAGGCCACCTGACCTGCCTCCTGAGAAATCTGTATGCAGGTCAAGAAGCAACAGTTAGAACTGGACATGAAATTACAGACTGGGTCCATATGGTAAGGTTTAGGTTTAGTCACTAAGTCGTGTCCAACTCTTACAACCCCATGTAGCCTGCCAGGCTTCTCTGTCTATGGGATTCTCCAGGCAAGAAAACTGGAGTGGGTTGCCATTTCCTTCTCCAGAGTATCTTCTCGACCTAGGAATTGAACCCAGGTTTCCTGCATTGTAGGCAGATTTTCCAAATTGGTAAAGAAGTACATTAAAGCTGTATATTGTCACCCTGCTTATTTAACTTATATGCAGACTACATCATGTGAAATGCCAGGCAAGAAGAAGCACAACTGAAATCAAGTTTGCAGGGAGAAATATCAATAACCTCAGATACACAGATGACACCACCCTTACGGCAGAAAGCAAAGAAGAACTAAAGAGCCTCTTGATGAAAGTGAAAGGAGTGGAAAAAGCTGGTTTAAAACTCAACATTCAAAAAACTAAGATCATACTATCTGGTCCCATCACTTTATGGTAAATAGATGGGGAAACAATGGAAACACTGACAGACTTTATTTTCTTGGCTGCAAAGTCACTGCAGATGGTGATGGCAGCCATGAAATTAAAAGATTCTTGCTCCTTGGAAGAAAAGCTATGACCAACCTAAACAGCATATTAAAAAGCAGAGACATTACTTTGCCAACAAAGGGCCGTCTAGTCAAAGCTATGGTTTTTCCAGTAATCATGTATGGATGTGAGAGTTGGAGCATAAAGAAAGATTTGATGCTTTTGAACTGTGGTGTTGGAGAAGACTCTTGAGAGTCCCTTGGACTGCAAGGAGATCCAACCAGTCCATTCTGAAGGAGATCAACCCTGGGATTTCTTTGAAAGGAATGATGCTAAAGCTGAAACTCCAGTAATTTGGCCACCTCATGCGAAAAGATGACTCATTGGAAAAGACCCTGATGCTGGGAGGGATTGGGGGCAGGAAGAGAAGGGGACAACAGAGGATGAGATGGCTGGATGGCATCACGGACTCGATGGACGTGAGTCTGAGTGAACTCCGGGAGATGGTGATGGACAGGGAGGCCTGGCGTGCTGCGATTCATGGGGTCGCAAAGAGTCGGACACAACTGAGCGACTGAACTGAACTGAACTGAATGAATATAAAACAATTGTGACATTATCTTTTTGAAAGATTTGTGACTACATGGTCTTTTATTATATTGTCAAACACTCAGAATATCTGATAATTAGCAAAATTCAAATTACAAATATATGGACATATTAGAAGAGTTAAATAGAATATGTTAAATAAATGTGTTAAATAGAATGGACTATTTAATGTTTAAGCGGGAACTGATTTTCCAAGTAGTTAGTCAGTTCATTAGTGAATATTTTTGTCTTGCGAAAACTTGCTTTCTAACCACCATTGTAACCACAGAGGCTTAAGTAATAACTACTCAGAAAATAAGAACAATTTGTATCTCTAACTAGCCAGGCAAAAAGCATAATATTATTTTGAATAATATTCACACTTTTTTAAAGTTATGAAAGAGCTTGAATAACAATAGAGATTATTAGGAAATAACTGTAACCTTTTAAAAAATTAGTCTTAACATAAATTGCAGAGCAACCAGTCTGAATCTTATCGGACATGGTTTCAAAATGAATCTGAAAAATTAAATAACAAAGAACTCTAATCTATTTTAGACATATCTATTCGAAAACCTCATGAAAGCATATTTCAAAAGCTTCTTAAAATTTCAGTCAGTAATTTTTATTCATTTTAACTCTTATAAGTAACTTTTACTGTAATTTTAGGGACTTAAGCTGTCCTTTGCAGAAAGAATTCTTTCATCAATGAATTTTTTCCTCATATTTTCTTTTCCAAATTGAATAATTAAAATTTCTTTAACTTCTCTGGTGATGTTTTCCTCTTTTGTTACCTACATTCTTCTTTAGATGTGAAACGCAGAATTATACTGTTTATGGATATAGTGATAGCTTACGTATCCTATGCCATACTGTCTCCAACTACAAATTGGCACTTACCATCAGTTCCATTCAGTTCAGTCACTCAGTCGTGTCCGACTCTTTGCGACCCCATGAATCGCAGCACGCCAGGCCTCCCTGTCCATCACCATCTCCCGGAGTTCACTCAGACTCATGTCCATCGAGTCAGTGATGCCATCCAGCCATCTCATCCTCGGTCATCCCCTTCTCCTCCTGCCCTCAATCCCTCCCAGCATCAGGGTCTTTTCCAATGAGTCAACTCTTCGCATGAGGTGGCCAAAGTACTGGAGCTTCAGCTTTAGCATCATTCCTTCCAAAGAAATCCCAGGGTTGATCTCCTTCAGAATGGACTGGTTGGATCTCCTTGCAGTCCAAGGGACTCTCAAGAGTCTTCTCCAACACCACAGTTCAAAATTCTTCTGTGCTCAGCCTTCTTCACAGTCCAACTCTCACATCCATACATGACTACTGGAAAAACCATAGCCTTGACTAGACGGACCTTAGTCGGCAAAGTAATGTCTCTCCTTTTGAATATGCTGTCTAGGTTGGTCATAACTTTTCTTCCAAGAAGTAAGCTTCTTTTAATTTCATGGCTGCAGTCACCATCTGCTGTGATTTTAGAGCCCAAAAAAATAAAGTCTGACACTGTTTCTACTGTTTCCCCATCTATTTCCCATGAAGTGATGGGACCAGATGCCATGATCTTCATTTTCTGAATGTTGAGCTTTAAGCCAACTTTTTCACTCTCCTCTTTCACTTTCATCAAGAGGCTTTTTAGTTCCTCTTCACTTTCTGCCATAAGGGTGGTGTCATCTGCATATCTGAGGTTATTGATATAGGCACTTGCTATTTACCTCTGAAAGAAAGTGTTAGTCACTCAGTCGTGTCTGACTCTTTGTGACCCCATGGACTATAGCCTGCTGAGGCTCTTCTGTCCACAGAATTCTCCAGGCAAGAATACTGGAGTGGGTTACCCTTCTCTTCTCCAGCGGATCTTCCCAACCCAGGGATTGAACCCATATCTCCTGCACCTCCTGCATTGGCAGGTGGATTCTTTACCACTGAGCCACCTGGGAAGCCCTCTACAAAGATTAAATCATGTGCTGCTGCAGCTGCTGATCTTCAACACCCATTGAACGGAGTTCAGGGTGGAGAATGGGAATGAGGCAATCTGTGCTCAAGCAAAAACTGGCAGAACAGGTCTTCAGATAGATATTTTCAGGAGCCAATTTTATGAGCCCAATTCTCTGATTTCCTCATAACTATAAAAGCACTACAATCCTTCATGGAGATGACTGCTTCTTGTGACTAACAGAAACCTTCTATAAAAAAAATATGTGTTTGATTGCATGTATTCCCTCTTCACCAAAATTACATACATACCCATTCCCCCGCTGCCGCTTTGGCTCTTTGGAACAGTGTCTCAGAGCTCTCTGATATGTATTCTGGGCTAAGTCCTCATTTTGTCCCAAATAAAATTTAACTCACAACTCTCATGTAGTACATTTTTTAAAGTCAACACTGTCTTTTAATGAACAAGAAAGCTTTATTATGACTCAAAGAAAGTACTATCCAATATTCTTTCAAGATTAAAAATATCCTCTATTCCTTTTTTTAACTAGGGGGAAAAAATTGCCCATTTAGAAAGTTTCTTTATGACATAAATGAAAGCTGAAAACTAAATCTTTTTTTTTCCTTACCCCTATTTCTGCATGTTGCTTTGCACTGTAAATTCCTTAGGGGCGTAGTCTAAATTATAAAATACCTGTGTTTCCTTCCCTCGTAGATTAGCTACTTATGAAGGAAACAAGTAAGATGCTTTTATAAGTAAAACAGCAATATCAATGAAAATTTATTTTTTTAAAAGATAGCCCTAAGTTTTACTTCATACAGTCAATTAAAAATAAGTGAATCATGTATTGAATCTTAAACTTCAGTAAACTAAACTAGTACATCTCATTCTGAGAAGCAAAGTTAGTGATCACTTTAATATTTAGTTCATCTTCACTAGAAATGCCACTCAGTTTTATATATTGCCAGCAAAAATTGGGGTGCAAATTATAGCTTATTTTAAAATTAAATAAAACTCTTAGTGAAAAACAGGGCTTCATTGTAGAATGCTATATTTTATTAGGCTTCTTCTGATGTAAATTTTGGAAAATGCAAATTGTCAAAGTAACTGGCCTGTATTTTCTGGCTGGACTTGGAGAGTAAAAAAATGACTACTACAAAGAAGGAAAAATAAGCTAACACAATTTCTTTTCAACCCAAAGCAAGCATTTACTGTATTTATTTCAGAATTCTCTTCTGAGGTTGAAAGAAGGATATTCAAGACCAGAAGAAAATGGTAAGTTAAAATTTGGGGTAAATAAAAGCAGTTGGGTAAAACTCTGTTGAGATTTGAGGAATAAGTAGACCATGGCAGTGGTCTCCAACCTTTTTGGCACCAGGGACCATTTTTGAGGAGGACAATATTTCCACAGACCAGGGGGAGGAAGAGATGGTTTGGGAACGATTCAAGCTCATTACATTCGTTGTGTACTTCATTTCTATTGTTATTCCATCAGTTTTGCCTCAGATCATCAGGCATTGGATCCTGGAGGATGGGGACCCCTGGACTGTGCGACAGGCCTCTAGATTTCATAAAGGAAACATCTGAACTTGGGCCATATAAATGGACCACATTCTTCCTTTATTTCAATGGAATTCTCAGTGATAGGATTCAGCATTTCAGGTTAATCTAAGGGTACAGTTTCCATTTTTCCTTTTGATACTCTCCATGGGGTTCCCGCAGCAAGAATGCTGGAGTGGTTTGCCACTCCCTCCTCCTCACCATACAGTTGCGCTCATTTCACATGCTAGCGAAGTTATACTCAAAATCCTTCAAACTAGGCTTCCATAGTACATGAACCCAGAACTTCCAGACGTATAAGCTGAGTTGAGAAAAGGCAGAGGAACCACAAATCAAATTGCCAACATTCATTGGATCATAGAAAAAGGAAAAGAATACAAGAAAAACATCTACTTCTGCTTTATTGACTATGCTAAAGCCTTTGACTGTATGGATCAAAAAAAAAAAAAAACTGGAAAATTCTTAAAGAGATGGGAATACCAGACCACTTTACCTATCTCCTGAGAAACCTATATGCAGATCAAGAAGCAACACTTAGAACCCTACATGGAACAACTGACTGGTTCAAAATTGTGAAAAGAGTAGGACAAGGCTGTATATTGTCATTTTGTTTAGTTAACATATGCAACGAAGAGTCGGACATGACTGAGCGACTTCCCTTTCACTTTTCACTTTCACTCACTGGAGAAGGAAATGGCAACCCACTCCAGTGTTCTTGCCTGGAGAATCCCAGGGACAGGGGAGCCTGGTGGGCTGCCATCTATGGGGTCGCACAGAGTCAGACACGACTGAAGTGACTTAGTAGCAGCAGAGTATATCATGCGAAATGCCGGCTGGATGAACCACAAGCTAAAATCAAGATTGCGAGGAGTAATATCAACAACCTCAGATATGCAGATGATACCCCTCTAATGGCAGAAAGCAAATACGAACAAAAGAGCCTCTAGATGAGAATGAAAGAGGAGAGTGAAAAAGCTGGCTTAAAACTCAACATTCTAAAAACTAAGATCATGGCATCTGCTCCCATCACTTCATGGCAAATAGAAAAGGAAAAAAGTAGACGCAATGCCAGATTTTATTTTCTTGGGCTCCAGTGTCACTGTGGATGATGACTGCAACTATGAAATTAAAAGACACTTGCTCCTTGGAAAGAAAGCAATGACCAAATTAGAGAGTGTATTAAAAAGCACAGACATCACTTTGTCAACAAAGGTCCATATCGTCAAGCTATGTTTTTTTAAGTATTTGTGTATAGATGTGAGAGCTGAAAGAAGAATTGATGCTTTCAAATTGTGGTGCTGGCGAAGATTCTTGAGAGTGCCTTAGACTGCAAGGTGATCAAACCAGTCAAACCTGAATATTCATTGAAAGGACATTGAGACTCCAATACTTTGGCCACCTGATGCAAAGAGCCAACTCATTGAAAAAGACCCTCATGCTGGGAAAGATTGAGGGCGGAGGAGAAGGGGATGGCAGAAGATGAGATGGTTAGATAGCATCACTGACTCAATGGACATGAACTTGAGCAAACCCTGGGAGACTGTAAAAGACAGGGAAGCCTGTCTTTACCCCATGTTTCAGTCCATGGGGTAGCAAAGAGTTGGACACATATGAGCAACGGAACAACAGCAACCTCTAAATGTAGGTCTTTCTTAAGAGTTGGTTCTTCTTTGTGGGTTTGCTTGCATCTCTATACTCTCTCCTTTGGAAATTTCATCTTGTTGAACTACTCTGTAGATGGCTCATAACAGTACCTCTTCATAACACAGTGAGCTCAGCTCTGTGTCTGTGATGAACTGGAGAGGTGGGATGGGGCGTGGGAGGGAGGCTCCAGAGGGAAGGAATAATGTGTACACTTATAGCTGATTCACCTTGTGGCACAGCAGAGATCAACACAACATTGTAATGTAATTATCCTTCAATTAAAATTATATTACAAAAAACAGCACATCTTCAGTGCTAACTCCTTCCTTTGGCTTTTTATGTACCTTTCCCAAATCACAAATATATTAAGACTGGATTTATCAATATTCCTCTTAACATTTACTTCTCATTCTGTTTTTTCCTCTGTCAGTATTTCCAAAATGATTCTACTTATCTAAGCTCTTTGTCTCTGACTAACTGGGCACTCAGAGACTTTGCATTCCACTTTGTATTGAAGTAAATGAAAACAGTGGAATATGTACCCCTAAAATATGCCTCTTCGGCAGAAGAATGATTTTAAGCTAAAGGCACCTGGAAAACAGCAGGTGTGAGAAGGGCATTCTAATCTCTCCTTTTCTTTCTGAAAACAGTAGATTAAAAACGTCCATGTAAAGATGTACTCCTTGTACTAGGAGAAAAAGAAACACTCTTCAACAGGGGATCAAAGCCAAGAGAATTCTGTACAGATCTTGTTAAAATAATTCTCATCTTCCTTTCGCTTCCTCACATAGCATCACTTTTCCACAACCGTTTCTCGCTTTTCTTTGTTTAACCTGGTATAAAAGAATTTAGGCTTTGCCACTTCCTTGGCTATTCATTTCCTTCTGTAAAACTTATATTAGATAAATGTGTATCCTTTTCTTCTGTTCATATTTTATTTCTGCTTAATTTTCAGGCCAAGGCTGAGGAGCCTAAGAAGGTAAAGATAACATTTTGCTTCCTCTACAGCATCAATCTGTATTGTATATACCTTCCATACTGCTCCTCTTTGCTCCTACTTTTATTCTTTTTATTGGAATATTATGGAACCTTCTTAAATAACTTGGTTCATCTGTATGAGAGAATCTTCAAGAGCATAATATTAACCAACCAACTCATGTTCTTGCTCCTAAATCTTCCACAGCTCCTCACTATTGGATAATATTTAGTATTCTTAAATTAATAATTAGGGAACCAGTCTGTCTTAGACTATTTTTCATATGGTTTTTTTTCCTCCATACTCTCCATGTACCTAATTTTGCAACAAAGATACCTGTCTTTAGAATGCCTTCAAGGTAGAGTTACAAATCAACACTGCTAGGAATCCTGTATTGCTTCCTACTCCCAACTCCAACCT
This sequence comes from Capra hircus, assembly GCF_001704415.2. NCBI lineage: Eukaryota > Metazoa > Chordata > Mammalia > Artiodactyla > Bovidae > Capra > Capra hircus. The sequence goes on from NC_030815.1 coordinate 6,960,798, forward strand.
CCCATTCTTATTGCTAAATAGCTCTTCCAATTAAAACTAAATTTTTTTTCCTTTCATTTAATTTATCCATGGGTGTGATCAATATTTAAGTTGAAAGTGAAAGTGAAGTCGCTTAGTCGTGTCCAAGTCTGCAACCCCGTGGACTGTAGCCCACCAGGCTCCTCCATCCATGGGATTCTCCAGGCAAGAATACTGGAGTGGGTTGCCATTCCCTTCTCCAGGGGATCTTCCTGACCCAGGGATTGAACCCAGGTCTCCTGCATTGCAGGCAGATGCTTTAACCTCTGAGCCACTAGGGAAGCCCTATATTTAAGTTAATAAAATGTAAATATTAATTGAGTAAATTAATATATTCACATTAATTAACTTATATTAATGAAATTAATCCACTTACTTATATAATGTATTTAAATTTAACAAGAAGATATTATATTATATTCCTGCTAAATTTTATTACCAGAGAAATAGGTATTTGCACTTCCTTACTTTAAGAGAAAACCAGGGTGCAGGGTTGGCAGCAAGTCCCCCTATGAAGTAGGCATGCCCTCTAGTGGCAGATTCACCACACTACAGCCCTGGACTCTCGCCACCAATTCTGAAGTTCCAGCTGCAGTTTTTTTCTAAAAGAATATGTCAAACAGGCATTTTTTTCTAAATATGATTTTTCACAAAATCATTTTTCACAAATAATATTTTTCACAAAAATATTATATAATGTCGCCTTTGTGTATGGCATTAAAAACTTAAAACCAACCAAGTTTGGGGTAATAAACAGATAAGTTTAAAGAAAGAAAAGGACCTAAAATTTTCATGTGTTAATATTTTGGACAGAAAGAAGGACATTTTTGAGGGAAACCTGACAGAAGGAGATTTCTGACAGAAAGAAGGTCTTTTCTGGGAAAGAAACTTGACAGAAAGAAGGTGTAGTTTGTACTTACCACCTCGATAAATTGGGGTAAAAATACTCAAAGTAACAATTTATACAGGTGGAAACATGACAATAACAACAGTTCTGTTGTGTGTATGAGAAATAACACATAACAATGTTTGGATTCCAGCACACGCTTCATTTAAAAAAGTACCATATTTTTCAATGTTAGCATCCATTTTACCATTGATGAGTATAAAGAGAATAGATATTTCTTAATCTTAAAAAATGGCATTTCTAGTTTGAAATTTACTTTAAATAGCAATATAAAGTGTATAGAGTGTAAGACAGATACCAATCCATAACAGGTGCAAAATAACATGTCTTTCCAGTAAATGTCAGAAAAAAGAAACTAAAAGACAAATAATATATATCATCAATTGTTATAAATCTACTAATTTTTTACATGTTTTTTTCTAGAATATTTTTGGGGGAAAAAAAAAGAGAATTCAGATAGAAACTAGATAGCAAGGAGATTTCTGACAGAAAGAAAATGTTTTTCTGAAGAAACCCGACAGAAAGAAGGCTATTTCTGACAGAAAGAAGGATGCTTCTGAGGGAAACCTGACACAAAGGAGGAGATTTCTAACAGAAAGAATGTCTTTTTCTAGGAGAGAAACCTCACAGAAAGAGGGTGATTTCTGACAAATGACGGAAAGAAGGATGTGTCTAAGGGAAATCTAATGGAAAGAAGATTCCAGACAGAAATAAGGTTTTTTTTTTTTTCTTGGAGATAAACCTGACAGAAAGAAGACAATTTCTGACAAAAAGGACATTTCTGAGGGAAATCTGATGGAAAGAAGATGATTTCTGACAGAAAGAAGGATGTTTCTGAGGGAAACCTGACAGAAAGAAGGAGATATCAGACAGATAGAAGGTCTTTTCTGGGACAGAAACTTGACACAAAGAAGGGTATTTCTGACAGAAAAAGGTCTTTTCTCAGAGAGAAACCTGACAGAAAGAAGGCACTTTCTGACAGAAAGAAGGCCATTTCTGAGGGAAATCTGATGGGAAGATGGAGATTTCTGACAGAAAGAAGGGTATTTCTGAGGGAAACCTAACAGAAAGAAAGAGATACCTGACAGAAAGAAAGTCTTTTCTCAGAGAGAAACCTGACAGAAAGAAAGCAATTTATGACAGAAAAAAAAAGGACAATTCTGAGGGAATCCTGACACAAAGAAGGGGATTTCTGACAGAAAGAAGGTTTTTTCTGGGAAAGAAACCTGACAGAAAGAAGGAGATTTCTGACAGTAAGAAGGATGTTTCTGAGTGAATCCTGACTCAAAGATTTCTGACAGAAAGAATGTGTTTTGGGGGGGATAAACCTAAAAGAAAGAAGGGAACTTCTGACAGAAAGAAGAATGTTTCTAAGGGAAAGCTGATGAAAAGGAGTTTTCTGACCAAAAGGTCTTTTTTGGGAGAGAATCCTGACAAAAATAAGGCAATTTCTGACAGAAAGAAAGACATTTTTGAGCGAAACCTAACATAAAGAAGATTTCTGACGGAGTATGTTTTCGGGGAGAGAAACCTGACAGAAAGGAGGATGTTTCTGAGGGAAACCTGATGGAAAGAAGAAAGTTTCTGACAGAAATGTCTTTCCTGGGAGCAAAATCTGACAGAAAGAAGGAAATTTCTGACAGAAAGAAAGACATTTCTGAGGGAAACCTAATGGAAAGATGGAGATTTCTGACAGAAAGAAGGGTGTTCTGAGGGAAACCTAACAGAAAGGAGATATCGCACAGAAAGAAGGTCTTTTCTGGGAGAGAAATGTGGCAGAAAGAAGATAATTTCTGACAGAAAAAGAGGATGATTCTGAGGGAAACCTGACACAAAGAAGGTGATTTCTGATAGAAAGGTGGTCTTTTCTGGGAGAGAAACCTGACAGAAAGAATTTCTGACAGAAAGAAGGATGTTCCTGAGGGAAAACTGCCAGAAAGGAGATATCAGACAGGAAGAAGTTCTTTATTGACAGAAAGAAGGACGTTTCTGAGGAAAATCTGACAGAAAAAAGGAGATTTCTGACAGAAAGAATGTGGGTTTTTTGGGGGGGCGGGTGGGGCGGGGCGGCGTGGGAAACCTGACAGAAAGAAGAACGTTTCTGAGGGAAACCTGATGAAAAGAAGTTTTCTGACAGAAAGGTCTTTTCTGGGAGAGAATCCTGACAGAAAGAAGGCTATTCTGACAGAAAGAATATTTCTGAGGGATACTGAAAGAAAGAAGATGTTTTCTTCCAAAAAGAAGATTTTTCCTGCGAGAGAAACCTGACAGAAAGAAGCTGATTTCTGGCTAGAGAGGGACTTTTCTGAGGAAAGCTGACTTAAAGAAGGAGATTTCTGACTAAAGTAAGGTTTTCTTTGTGAGTGAAACCTGACAGAAAGAAGGCAATTTCTGACAGAAGGAGGGACTTTTCTGATTGAAGTAAAAGTTGCTCAGTTGTGTCCAACTCTTTGCAACCCCAGTCCATGGAATTCTCCAGGCAAGAAGACTAGAGTGGGTAGCCTTTCTCTTCTCCAGGGGATCTTCCCAACCCAGGGATCAAACCCAGGTCTCCCACATTACAGGCAGATACTTTACCAGCTGAGCCACAAGGGAAGCCTAAGAATACTGGCGTGGGTAGCCTATCCCTTCTCTGGCAGATCTCCTGACCCAGGATTCAATCTGGGGCCTCCTGCATTGCAGGAGGGTTCTTTACCAACTGAATATCAGGGTAACCCTTTCTGATTGAAACCTGATAGAAAGAAGAGATATGCCAAAAAGAAGGACTTTTCTTTGATGGAAACATGATAGGAAAAAAAAAAAAAGGGAGACTTCTGACAGAAAGAAGGATTTCTTTGTGATAGAAACCTGATAGAAAGATGCTATCTATAAAAGCTTCCCTGGTGGCTCAGATGGTAAAGCGTCTGCCTGCAATGCAGGTAAACCCGGGTTCAGTTCCTGGGTTGGGAAGATCCCCTGGAGAAGGAAATGGCAACCTACTCCAGCACTCTTGCCTGGAAAATCTCATGGACAGAGGAGCCTGGTAGGCTACAGTTCATGGGGTCACAAAGAGTCGGACACGACTGAGCGACTTCACTTTCACTTTCACTTATTTTATAGAAACCTAACAGAAAGACGGAGATTTCTTTCTGTCTTTCTTTCTGTCTTTAGACAGACAGAAAGTCTCTTCTAGGGGAACCTGAGAGAGAGGAGATTTCTGACAGAAAGAAGGACTTTTCTTTGAGGGAAATCTGACAGAATGAAAGATTTCTGAGAGAAAGTAGGACTTTTCTGAGTAAATTCTGAGTGAGGTTTATAGGAGGGAATTCTGAGTGAAGGAATTTTATACTTATTTCAGTCTTTCTGTCAGGTTTCCTTTAGTGAAAGGAATCCTGCTTATAGGTGAGTATGAGGGAATTTTTACACCTTGAAATTGAAATTCAATTTTGAGAAAATGAGATTTGAGATATTATTGTGAAGAATGAGATTCCATGTAATTCTGGGAGAAAGATTGAGAGTCAGGGAAATGTGAGAGATAGAAGGAGATTCCAAGAGAATTCTGAGAGTAAGCAGAGTCTGAGGGAATTCTGAGAGAAAGAGGGTCTGCAGAATTCTGAAAGAATCAGAGGTAATTTTTAGAAGAATGATAACAGAAATAACTTTGAGAAGTTTGGTGAAAGGATATCTGAGTGAGGGAGGGTTTGATTTCATTATCCATGAGAAAGAGTATAAGGGAATTCTGAGAGAAGGAGGGTGAGATGGTGTTCTGAGAATGATGTTCAGCGAGTATTCTGAGAGAAATCTATATCTACTATTGTTTATAAATATTAAGGAAAACTTATGTTATTCTTACTTACAGCTTTCCAGTTGCATTATACATGTTTGTACATCCATCGGAAAATTCTTGAGATCCATTGGACAGGAGAGTGTTAATGTCAACCTGAAAGAATTCAAAGTAATCATTTTATAAAGAAATTTATTATATCATGTTAATATTCTACTATTCAGGATACAATGGAAAACAATGCTGTTTAGGTTGTGGCTAACATCTACTCAAGAAAATTTGCTCCAGCTTGTATATATAGTGTGAAATAACCTTTAAATAAATCTAGTTTTGGAGGAAAGAAAAGTTGTATATATAAACATCTAATCACAGTTATTTATTTTTATATTTATGCTTTCCTTTAGATAGTACTGGAGATATCTAAGAGTGGTCTCTATTTCCAGAAAAGACCCTTTTTAAAAAGATATTTGAGAGTAAGCTTTATAAAATTGATGCCAAAGCCCCAAAGACAAAATTCCCCCATATCATAGGGAAAACATCATTGAGGCAAGTATTGGTTGACCAAAAAGTTCATTTAGGTTTTTCCATAAGATATTACCAAAAAACCCAAACAAACTTTTTGGCCAACCCAATAGATCCAAGGTTTGGAATCTGGATGTGAAAAGGCTGAGTGCCAGAAAGTAATTTCATGTGACATCTTTTACTGTCTTTGTAACTACACTGAAGATCTTCTCAGTGAACATCCAGCGGGAAAAAATCTCTGGATCTAGAGGACTCCAAAATTCTCATTATTAGGGCTTCCCTGTTGTGGAATTAGAGCATTTCACCACATTGTATTAGGTCCACAAAATAGCCCTCTCAGACACGTGTGACATATTCTGTGTTCAGCAAACAAACTTTTGATGTGACTTCACACAAAGTGAGATGACATGATGGTGAACCCTACTTTTCCTCATGTCAGAATGTATTATAATGTTGACTTTCCAGGTAATTCACTGCTCGATTTTTTTTTTTCCTTTAAAGAGTACATGACTTCAGGGATTATCTATCTTCATGGATTACCAATAATTTGTAGTTTCTGGATATGAGAAAAAGAAGTCCACATCCAAATAAATCCAAATTTATTCAAATGAAGTTCTTTTCTAAGAAATCTCTGCGGCTGCTGCTAAGTCACTTCAGTCGTGTCCAGCTCTGTGCGACCCCATAGACGGCAGCCCACCAGGCTCCCCCGTCCCTGGGATTCTCCAGGCAAAAACACTGGAGTGGGTTGCCATTTCCTTCTCCAATGCATGAAAGTGAAAAGTGAAAGTGAAGTCACTCAGTCGTGTCTGACCCTCAGCGACCCCATGGACTGCAGCCTACCAGGCTCCTCCATCCATGGGATTTTCCAGGCAAGAGTACTGGAGTGGGGTGCCATCTAGCCAGCCCCTTTTATTGAAAAGCTTTCCCACTGAAATGCAGTGTATTAGTGGACATCGTAGGCTGAGTCATTCATCTAAACTCTGTGACCAAAGAATTTATGGTCTCCAATTATGTCATTTCACTCTATTTCAGTTTTCACTTCTCCAAAAGGAAGGTAATAATAATACCTATTCTGGAGAGAGGTTGTGAGCAATATATTAGTTAATCTGTGAAATGCTCAGTCAAGTGCTTGACACCTAGTAAACAATCAGCATTAGTTATTAAGGATTACTAGCACATTCTCACTACCCCAGGCCTCCCCATTTCCTCCTCCCCCAAATTATACAGTATGCACACAAAGATGACAGGATTAAATCACTTATTTAAAAACTTAAGTTTTAGCAAAAAATAACCATCAGCTCTACTAAATGCAACCACATTCTCTGAAGTAGCATTTTTTATGTGGGCCATAGACATAAAGCTATAATGATGTACATCTGACAGTGAATACTCTTGGTAGGGTCCCAGTGACGTCATTTGAGAGGCATAAGCTGACAGAGGGTGAAGCTGCTGAATTTTTAAGAGTCCCAGGGGATCATCTGACAATTCATTCAAGTTAGAGTCCACAGCACACTAAAAGAACCCACAGAATTGATTCTTCAAAAGCAAGTTTTCTCCTAACTCAGCTAGGTTAAGTGATCCTGCAAGTGTGATATTGTCCATCTGCAAAATTCTCTCTTCAGAAGGCAATTGTAAAATCTGCTGGACACAATGTTCTCTGTCTTGTGAAAAGGTTTATTAGAAGTATATGCACAAGTACAATTTGAACGTACACTCATTAATTTCCCAAACATCCAAGACTCTCTAGCCAGCCAGTTTCAAATATTGGCTTAGAGAATTACTTCTGTGACCTTTTGTATGGAAGTAAATAGCATTCTTAGAATTTTTCCAGGCTCTCACCATGCATGTGATGTCAAATTCATATCTTTGGTATTTTTCTGGTGTAAAATAAAAAATGGACATTGCATAATTCTTTTTTTTAAAAAAAAAGATACTTAGAAGGAATTATTTGGCAATGAAAAACACTGTTTGTAGGATTTCTGTCATAAATCATACCCTGAATAAAAATCCATTTGTTGACTTTCTTTTTGTTTAAGGTATAATACAATAGCTTCTTTAACAGCACAGGGATGAAAAAATGTGTCACCTTGGTGAGTGTGATCCTGCATTTCTTTATTAAAACATATAAATTAAAGATTTGTCCTGACCACATCAAAAGAAAACTAAGTCAAGATGTAATTAATCACATTCTACGGTTTAGGAAATACTGTGTAAGAGAGGACATGGCGTTCTCTTTTCTGAAACAAGACACGCAAACAGGATGTGTGTTTCTTTCATTTTCCCTTAAAACATCTTGGCTTAGTTAAGCAGCAATGTCAAAAAAAAAAAAAAAAAAGACTATGACTGTAATCTATTCTAAACAATTCACCTCATTAAAATCAAGGTATTACCAATTTCAAACAAGCATTGCTTGTTTGCCCAGAGTATGTGGTCCCAACCATTAACTGAAGTATTTTGTAAAATGGCTTTTTGACTCCACTTTAGGCTTTATTTGCAAACAATAAGGATTTTATTAGTTTTTAATATTTCTAAATGTACTGTTATAAGGACAGTTGCCTCAACTATAAGCATTGAAATATTATCTGTAATATCATACTAGGTAACACTTTTTGCTTACTGTGTGGTAGGCACTGTTTTAAACACTTCATATATGTCTTAATTCATTTATTTCTTAATATGAATTTTCAGGTAAGTGATGCTACCTTTACTGAGAGATGAGGAGATTAAGACTTAACTCTCCTGATATGTAAAGCAGAAATTGATAGAGCTGAATCAATAGACCTGAGAGTCTAGCTGTAGATTCTATGCCTTTAACCTTTAAGTCTACTGCCTTTCAAGGGCATTAGAATGCTTTTCATGAAAATGAGTTCTCTAATTAATGACTTTGAAAATGTGCATTTCTGTAATGTAAAAAATGATGATTTTCATACACTATATGTTATTAAGGTAAAAGACATGCGGTTTGTTCAAAAAGAGAAAGATAAATATCATATATTAATGCATGTATATGGAATCTAGAAAGATGGTACCCATGAATTTATTTGCAAGGCAGCAGTGGAGAAACAGACACAGAGAACAGACTTACAGACACAGGAAGAGGGGAGGAGAGCGTGGGATGTATGGAAAGAGTAACATGGAAACTTACATTACCATATGTGAAATAGATACCCAATGGGAATTTGCTATATGGCTCAGGAAACTCAAACAGGGACTCTGTATCAACCTAGAGTGGTGGGATGGGGAGGGAGATGGGAGGGAGGTTCAAGAGGGAGGGGACATATGTATATCTATGGATGATTCATGTTGATGTTTGACAGAAAACAACAAAGTTCTGTAAAGTAATTATCTTTCAATTAAAAACAAATTTTTAGAAAAATTTTTAAAAGCATCAAGTGAAATAAGTTTGCTTTTTTATTTAAAAATAGATGGGAAACTGGTAACAGTGTCAGACTTTACTTTTGGGGGCTCCAAAATCACTGCAGATGGTGACTGCAGCCATGAAATTAAAAGACGCTTACTCCTCGGAAGAAAAGTTATGAACAACCTAGACAGTATATTCAAAAGCAGAGACATTACTTTGCCAACAAAGGTCCATCTAGTCAAGGCTATGGTTTTCCCTCTGGTCATGTGTGGATGTGAGAGTTGGACTGTGAAGAAGACTGAGCGCCGAAGAATTAAGGCTTTTGAACTGTGGTGTTGGAGAAGACTCGAGAGTCCCTTGGACTGCAAGGAGATCCAACCAGTCCATTCTGAAGGAGATCAGCCCTGGGATTTCTTTGGAAGGAATGATGCTAAAGCTGAAACTCCAGTACTCTGGCCACCTCATGTGAAGAGTTGACTCGTTGGAAAAGACTCTGACGTGGGGAGGGATTTAGGGCAGGAGGAGAAGGGGACGACAGAGGATGGGATGGCTGGATGGCATCACTGACTCGATGGACATGAGTCTGAGTGAACTCCGGGAGCTGGTGATGGCATGCTGCGATTCATGGAGTCGCAAAGAGTTGGACACGACTGAGCTACTGAACTGAACTGAACTGAACTGAACTGAACTGAAAGTTTCTTCCTGGTATTGGACGGTTAATACAATCATGCTTCTGTGGTATAAACAGTACAGTTGGATGTCTTGGTGTGCATTTGCAGTGTTAGTAAAGGAAGCACTGAACTGCCAATAATGTGCTTATTATCTAGTGATGAGGATTTACCATTCCCATTTCACAAGTGATAAAACCCAGGCTTAGACTGACAATTCACAAAAGTTCACAAATTTGCTCATTTATGGATTCTGGAAAAGACCAGAATTTAAACTTTTGGGGGTTTTATTTTCTCTTCAGAAAGATAAAAATAAAAGCTTTAGTGCTAATTGTATGCCTGGCACTATCCAGGTGATTTACGTAGATGACTGCAAATATTTTCACCATCATGCATGTAAGAAGAAAAATGACCCTTTCACAGGTAAAGAGACCTGTCCCAAACCACAGCCAGTAAGTAAATTTACCTCCTGTTGAGTCTATTAAGAATGGAAGGCTCTGACGATCCTTTCTCCTGAACCATTTATTTCTCAGGGTTGTTTGTGTAGCTGCTAATTCTGAGAGATGAGATCACATTCCCGTGGACAAAGAGAAGGCTTGCTTGCTGCTTGCTATGAAAGCAGTGGATTCCCCAGTCTCAGTGTCCACAATTGTGTGGCAGATCCCTGGATGTGTTGTGTCCATCTGTGTCTGCTGTGTTGTTCCCAGGAGACCTGAGGACAATGCAGAAGTTGGGCCAATGTGCTGAGGCGCATGCTGCTTGGCTGCAGTGAGTAATTCATTCCTGTCTCTGATCCCAGGGACCTGTGTTGGCAGTCAGTACCCATGAAGTACATACTAAGCTAACTCTGTAAGCAGAATAAAGTCAAATCCCAAACTTGACAATCCAAAATCATGTGTCTTGTCCCAACACCTTCACTTGAAAAGCATTTCACTCCAAGAGGGAGGGAATATATGTTTACATACAGCAGATTCACTTTGTTGTGCAGCAGAAACTAACACAGTCGTAAAGCAATTATACTCCAATTTTTTAAAAAAATTTGACATAAATGCAAAATTCTTCTCTTGCAAGTAAATGAGTAAAAATCATGTTTAAAAAGAAAAGAAAAATTATCAACATAATTAAAAATTATAATAGAAGTTATTAATATAGTTTACTTAAAATTTATCAATGTAATTCACAGATGTCATTTAGAAGCTTGAGAATTACATAAAACATATGGAAAAGAGCTTTGCCCCACCCATCCCTACCCCCAGTTCAGTTCTAGCTCCTCAGAGGCAACTTTCTTTGGAAATCTGTTTGGGACTTACATTCTGTATCTAAATTGCTATCACATTATGCTGGACTTTTTAAATATGTGAAGTTTCCTATTAATTTGCTACCAAGGAAAATAAGAGTATATTTCCCTTATATCACACTCTATGTACACTAAACGTTCCAGCAGAATTCAGAATTTAGTTATGCAAAAATTAACAGTGAAATTAATATTCAGTGTTTACATGTTGTGAATATGCAGAATATGTAATTAGTGTTCATAGTTAAGGTTAGTTGTTTGCCATAATTACAGCTCTTGGACAGTGCTTGTTTACCCTAGTGTTAATAACTGTCTTACTTTAATGATCACTTCAGTTTTTATTCCCTACTATTACTTCAAACTCAACAAACTGCTTATCAGAACCAAGTCCTTCTCAGTGATTAAACAGAGCAGACAGTGGATCTCTTCCTTATTTTTCATGGAGGTCTCTATTTCTTTTCAAGTCAGATATCAACCCTCTGTATTGATACTCCACTTTTCATATCCTTTCTTTCCTATTTCTCAGTATCTGGATTCTGCTTCTTGGCAGATTCTCCATTTCATCTTTCAAATATTCCAGTAATTTTTTTTTCCACTTCAGTTTACTATCTGTACTTTCTTGTGCTCTGAATGACTTCATTGCTCCTTTCCTGAAAGTTTCCTATTTCATTTCTGTCCAGAGATTTCTTTTCATGGTCTCTTCTGCTTCTTGCATTTTCTCTTGAGTAATTTTTTCTCTTTAATTCTCTTCTTTTTGCTCTTTATTTCCTCTGCATGTTTATTCTGACCCCTGCTTCTTTTTTTAATTACTGTTATTATTATAGGATGTCCTCCAATGTCTGTTTACATTTAAGAATGAGGTAATAAAAACTAGTTGGAATTCAATGAGCAGAAGATGATTCATTGAGTAATGGCATGATTCCTCCATCATAGGATGGCTGCTCAGATTTTTCACTGGTGGTTCCCCAACTGTCTGTAGACCGTTCCTGTTAAACATTCGGCAGAGAACAGGCTACACCACTCAGTGCGCAGACCTCACACCATCCTCATTTTCTTGATGTGATGCTTCTGACAGACCCAGCTGTGCCTGTAGTCCCTACTCCAGAAGCTCTGGGAACAACCTTGTTGGAGTTTTCTGTCCTCCTGCTTTCTGCCCAGATCAGAAGGCATAAAAGTAGATCCTAGTCTGAGAAACATGGGCAAGAAAGTGAAGATAAAGGGCTCACTGTTGTTCCTGTAAAGTTTACATTAGATTTTTTTTTTTTTAATTTTTAAAGACTTTTTGATGTGGACTATTTTTAAAGTCTTTTATTGAATTTGTTACAATATTGCTTCTGTCATTTATGCTCTGGTTTTCTGGCTGAGAGGCATGTGGGATCTTAGCTCCCCAACCAGAGATTGGACCCACACTCCCTGCACCAGAAGGTGAATTTTTAACCACTAGATTGCCAGGGAAGTCCCTCAACTCTTTGTTTTTTATGTCTCCTTTCTAGCCCCCTCTTTCTGATGTCCTAGCTATCTCAAATTTCTAAAAATTTGAGGACATTATTTTCATCCTTTTAGGTTCCCCCATTTTGTCTTAGGTTTTCTCTATCTCTGTGAAGTCAGTTTTCACAAGTGCATTCATTTTCAAGCTTCCTAAAATATCTTATCACTCATCTGTCACTCTTATTTCCCATTCCTCTCATCTTCCTGTGTGTTAATGTCATTTCATTCCTTATTCAGTTTATTTCTTTGTTTTAGTGGCTTTAAGGAGGAAGTACAGGGAAATTGTAAGTTCAATAGGTCAAGTTTGCCAGGACATTCTTCTTTCTTTGAACAAGCAAGAAAGCAGATCGCTCATGAAACATCACAGGTGCTCCATTTGTAAATCAAACAAGATTTTTTTTCCCAAGCACAACTTTTGTTAACAAAGAAACTGCTTGCCATTTGAAATTTCTAAGTCCTGTGAAATTTCCAAAAACAACTGAAAAAAACATGAATTTAGTCTTTGATCATGAGAGCCAGGATAGAGCAAACAAAAACTAGATGCCAAGAGACATCGTCTGTTTCATCAGAACTCATACTGAAAGAAAGACACAATTCTGAATTATTCTATAACTTTTCTCAAAATATTAGAAGAAATGTGGGCAATATATAATGGATGGCACCATTTTCCTAGTCCATTAAGACTTGATATAAACAACTAAATAGGCACAATCATACAGGATACAATAACACATTGTTATTTCAAGAAATCTAGATATTATAATTTTGCAAAATGATTTTCCAAGTTACTTGGTGATATATTCTTGCAATTTAACAAATTATGTCTTCCACAAAGTTTATTTTTAAGTTAATGGGAAAAGAAGTAACTTTGATTTGTTTATACCTGTTATGGATCCCCTGATAACCATCACAAAGCCACATCACAGAGGAGTCAAGGATCATGCCTTCAGGTTAAAAGCCTCTGTCACTTAAAATATATGTATTTAATTCATAAGTAAAATATAACTCTCACTAAAAAATTCAAATAATATAAACTTACATACAGGGAAATTTATAACTCATCTTTATTTCTACCTAAATTCTAAGGTTCTTTTCCATAATTGGTTATTTTTAACAAATTGTGGGTATCCTTCTGAACTTCCTGTATGGAATTAGATATATGTGTATTTTTTTTATATTTTACTTACTTTTTTTCAGTTAAGAGCACAATGTTAATTTGTTTTTTGTAACTGGAGGATAATTGCTTTACAGTGTTGTGTTAGGGAGTCAGCCATATGTATACATGTTTCCCTTCCTTCTGGAGCCTCTTCCCAATTCCCCCACCCCACCCCTCTAGGGCATCACAGTGCATGGAGCTGAGCTCCCTGTCTATACAGCAGCTTCCCACTAACTACTTACTTTATACATGTATATAGTAAGTGTATATATGTCAATACTGCTCTCAAAGTTTGTCCAACTCCCACCAGATATATGTGTATTTTTACATACACTGTTATGCTTAAATACATAGAATGTTTTAAACAAAAATAAGCATGAAACATTTCTAACCTTAAGGATATTTTGAAGGTATTTTCTTATGAATTCATTTAGGTCTAGATCCTGAAGAGTATTTCATGACTTGGGGCTATCATTTTGTTCTGCTTTGTTCTCATTAGTGAACATACAGAGTCTTTTATTGCTGTTTCAGTGGTGCAGTGTGTATCTTTGTAAATGTGTCTTGTTGTACACACGAACACATAAATAACATAAATTTCTAGAAGCAGAATTGTTGGGTTGAAGGATAAATGTATTTTACATTTTTCTATAACCCAACAAATCATTTTACAAAGTCATCTGCCTACAAAAGGGTATTCAGTTCAGTTAGTTCAGTCACTCAGTCATGTCCAACCCTTTGCGACCCCATGAATCGCAGCACGCCAGGCCTCCCTGTCCATCACCAACTCCTAGAGTTCACTCAGACTCACGTCCATCGAGTCAGTGATGCCATCTAGCCATCCCATCCTCGGTCGTCCCCTTCTCCTCCTGCCTCTAATTCCTCCCAGCATCAGAGTCTTTTCCAATGAGTCAACACTTCGCATCAGGTGGCCAAAGTACTGGAGTTTCAGCTTCAGCATCATTCCCTCCAAAGAAATCTCAGGGCTGATCTCCTTCAGAATGGACTGGTTGGATCTCCTTGCAGTCCAAGGGACTCTCAAGAGTCTTCTCCAACACCACAGTCCAAAAGCATCAATTCTTCGGCACTCTGCTTTCTTCACAAACCAACTCTCACATCCACACATGACCACTGGAAAAACCATAGCCTTGACTAGACAGACCTTTGTTGGCAAAGTAATGTCTCTGCTTTTGAATATGCTGTCTAGGTTGGTCATAACTTTTCTTCCAAGGAGTAAGCGTCTTTTAATTTCATGGCTGCAGTCACCATCTGCAGTGATTTTGGAGCCCCCCAAAATAAAGCCTGACACTGTTTCCACTGTTTCCCCATCTATTTCCCATGAAGTGATGGGACCGGATGCCATGATCTTCGTTTTCTGAATGTTGAGCTTTAAGCCAACTTTTTCACTCTCCTCTTTCACTTTCGTCAAGAGGCTTTTTAGCTCCTCTTCACTTTCTGCCATAAGGGTGGTGTCATCTGCATATCTGAGGTTATTGATATTTCTCCCGGCAATCTTGATTCCAGCTTGTGTTTCTTCCAGCCCAGCGTTTCTCATGATGTACTCTGCATAGAAGTTAAATAAGCAGGGTGACAATATACAGCCTTGACGTACTCCTTTTCCTATTTGGAGCCAGTCTGTTGTTCCATGTCCAGTTCTAACTGTTGCTTCCTGACCAGGTATTCGACAGCACTAAATATTACATCTCATTAATTTCTGCCAATGTAATTATAAAAAGTTCTCTTATTTCTTATTTGGCATTTTCCCTTACAGCAGTGTTATAATTCCTGCTTCAACTGTCAAGCGTAATTTAGAAAATTCAAGAGGAGAAGAAAAGTCTATCATATTTGCTCATATTTCTGATAACAGTCTCCTTTCTTCTTTCTTGATGCTTCAATGCTTCTTCTCTTATTGGTTCCTTTCTGTTTAGAAAACTTCCTTTAGCTGTACTTTCAGGGGAGATCTGCCCACCTACCTGCCTGCTAAGTCACTTCAGTCATGTCATGTCCCACATTCTTTGCAACGCTGTGGACTGTGACACATTAGGCTCCTCTGTCCCTGGAATTCTCCAGGCCGGAATTCTGGAGTGGGTTGAAGTGCCTTCCTCCAACTCGCCTCTCTTACATCTCCAGCATGGCAGGTGGGTTCTTTACCACTAGTGCCATGAAGGGGAGAAGGCAGTGGCAACCCACTCCAGTACTCTTGCCTGGAAAATCCCATGGAGGAGCCTGGTAGGCTACAGTCCATGGGGTCACGAAGAGTCAGACACAACTAAGCGATTTCACTTTCACTTTTCACTCTCATGCATTGGAGAAGGAAATGGCTACCCAGTCCAGTATTCTTGCCTGGAGAATCCCAGGGACAGAAGAGCCTGGTGGGCTGAGGTCTATGGGGGTCGCACAGAGTCAGACACGACTGACGTGACTTAGCAGCAGCAGTGCCATGAGGTCTATTTGTGACAAATTCTCTTAATTTTCTTTTATCCAAAAATGTCTCAATTTCCCCTTCATTTTCACCAGGTGAAAGTGAAAGTGTTGGTTACTCAGTCGTGTCTGACTCTTTGTGACACCAGGCTCCCCTATCCATGGAATTCTCCAGACAAGAATACTGGAGTGGGCTGCCATTTCCTTCTCCAGGGGATCTTCCCGACCCCAGGATGGAACCCAGCTCTCCCACACTGCAGGCAGACTTTTTACCAACTGAGTCGCCAGGGAAGCCTTTCACCAGGTACAAAGGTCCGTATAGTCAAACTTATGAAGTTTCCAGTAGTTATGTATGGGTGTGAGAGTTGGAACATGAAAAATTCATGCTTTTGAATTGTGGTGCTGAAGAAGACTCTTGAGAGTCCCTTGGACTGCAAGGAAATCAAACTAGTTAATCCTAAAGAAAATCAACCCTGAATATTCATTGGAAGGACCGATGGTGAAGCTGAAGTTCCAATACTTTAACTACCTGATGTGAGGAGCTGACTTACTGGAAAAGACCCTGATGAAAGTAAAGGGTGAGGGCAGGAGAAGAGGGTGGCAGAGGATGAGATGGTTGGATGGCATCATCAACTCAATGGACAGGAGTTTGAGCAAACTCCAGGAGAAAACAAAGCCTAGCGTGCTGCAGTCCATGGCGTCGTCAAGAGTCAGACACAGCTGAGCGACTGAACAACGAGATGCCAGGGGTACCGGTTCCTTTCCTTCAGCACTTGAAAAATGCATGTCTTCTTTTTGGTTTCTATGATTTCTGATCAAATTAGCTAGCATTTCAATTGCTTTTCCCCTACAGGTAAGGTTATGTTGTTCTCAATATTATCTGTCTTTTTATTTAGTTTCAGAAGTTTGCGTGTGATGTGACTTGGTATTAATATTTTTGGGATTTAGGCAGTATCTTGAATTCATAGGTCTATGCCTTTTGCAAAATATATACATTTCACCCATTAATTCTTTTAATATTTTTTGTAGCTCTATATCTTATTCTCTGTCTCCATCTGAGACTCCAACGACACGAATGTTAGATCATTTGTTATACTGCCACAGGTCCCTGAGGCACTGTCCTCCACTGGCCCAAAATCTATCATTTCTCTGTTGTTTAGAATGTGTAATTTCATTATTCTTAGAGTTCACTAGTTCTTTCCTCTTTTCACATGGAATAAAAACATATGAAAATCATACATATTGGGACAAGGAATTAGCATGATTTACAAAACAGCTTTGTATAAAAATGTTTTCAAAATCACTAAGGTACTAAGATTAAATTTTCATTCCTGTTGTTTCTATTTTATATTATTTCATGGAAAAAATAACAACTATCAAGACCTTTTAGAACTAACACCCAAAAAAGATGTCCTTTTCATTATAGGGGACTGGAATGCCAAAGTAGGAAGTCAAGAAACACTAAGGGTAACGGGAAAATTTCGCCTTGGAATATGGAATGAAGCAGGGCAAAGGCTAATAGAGTTTTGCCAAGAGAACACACTGGTCATAGCAAACACCCTCTTCCAACAACACAAGAGAAGACATTATACATGGACATCACCAGATGGTCAACACCAAAATCAGATTGATTATATTCTTTGCAGCCAAAGATGGAGAAGCTATATACACTCAGCAAAAACAAGACTGGAAGCTGACTGTGGCTTAGATCATGAACTCCTTATTGTCAAATTCAGACTTAAATTGAAGAAAGTAGGGAAAACCACTAGACCATTCAGGTATGACCTATATCAAATTCCTTATGATTATACAGTGGAAATGAGAAATAGATTTAAGGTACTAGATCTGATAGATTGAGTGCCTGATGAACTATGGACGGAGGTTCGTGACACTGTACAGGAGACAGAGATAAAGACCATCCCCATGGAAAA
The DNA here is from genome assembly GCF_001704415.2 of Capra hircus. Taxonomy (NCBI): domain Eukaryota; kingdom Metazoa; phylum Chordata; class Mammalia; order Artiodactyla; family Bovidae; genus Capra; species Capra hircus. The sequence goes on from NC_030815.1 coordinate 6,978,324, forward strand.
GAAATGCAAAAAAGCAAAATGGTTGTCTGAGGATGCCTTACAAATAGCTGTGAAAAGAAGAGAAATGAAAAGCAAAGGAGAAAAGAAAAAATATAAGCATCTGAAGGCAGAGTTCCAAAGAATAGCAAGGAGAGATAAGTCTTCCTCAGGGATCAATGCAAAGAAATAGAGGAAAACAACAGAATGGGAAAGACTAGAGATCTCTTCAAGAAAATTAGAGATACCAAGGGAACATTTCATGCAAAGATGGGCTCTATAAAGGACAGAAATGGTATGGACCTAACAGAAGCAGAAGATATTAAGAAGAGGCGGCAAGAATACTCAGAAGAACTGTACAAAAGAAATCTTCACGACCCAGAGAATCACGATGGTGTGATCACTCATCTAGAGCCAGACATCCTGGAATGTGAAGTCAAGTGGGCCTTAGAAAGCATCATTATGAACAAAGCTAGTAGAGGTGATAGAATTCCAGTTGAGCTATTTCAAATCCTCAAAGATGATGCTGTGAAAGTGCTGCACTCAATATGCCAGCAAATTTGGAAAACTCAGCAGTGGCCAAAGGACTGGAAAAGGTCAGTTTTCATTCCAATCCCAAAGAAAGGCAATGCCAAAGAATGCTCAAACTACTGCACAATTGCACTCATCTCACATGTTAGTAAAGTAATGTTTAAAATTCTCCAAGCCAGGCTTCAGCAATACATGAACCGTGAACTTCCAGATGTTCAAGCTGGTATTAGAAAAGTCAGAGGAACAAGAGATCAAATTGCCAACAACCGCTGGATCATCAAAAAAGCACGAGAGTTCCAGAAAAACATCTATTTCTGCTTTATTGACCATGCCAAAGCCTTTGACTGTGTGGATCACGAGAAAATGTGGAAAATTCTGAGAGAGATGGGAATACCAGACCATCTGACCTGCCTCTTGAGAAACCTATACGCAGGTCAGGAAGCAACAGTTAGAACTGGACATGGAACAACAGACTGGTTCCAAATAGGAAAAGGAGTACGTCAAGGCTGTATATTGTCCCCCTGCTTATTTAAATTCTATGCAGAGTACATCATGAGAAACGCTGGGCTGGAAGAAACACAAGCTGGAATCAAGATTGCTGGGAGAAATATCAATAACCTCAGATATGCAGATGACACCACCCTTATGGCAGAAAGTGAAGAGGAGCTAAAAAGCCTCTTGACGAAAGTGAAAGAGGAGAGTGAAAAAGCTGGCTTAAAGCTCAACATTCAGAAAACGAAGATCATGGCATCCGGTCCCATCACTTCATGGGAAATAGATGGGGAAACAGTGGAAACAGTGTCAGGCTTTATTTTGGGGGGCTCCAAAATCACAGCAGATGGTGACTGCAGCCATGAAATTAAAAGACGCTTACTCCTTGGAAGAAAAGTTATGACCAACCTAGATAGCATATTCAAAAGCAGAGACATTACTTTGCCAACAAAGGTCTGTCTAGTCAAGGCTATGGTTTTTCCAGTGGTCATGTACGGATGTGAGAGTTGGTCTGTGAAGAGGGCTGAGCACAGAAGAATTGATGCTTTTGAACTGTGGTGTTGGAAAAGACTCTTGAGAATTCCTTGGACTGCAAGGAGATCCAACCAGTCCATTCTAAAGATCAGTCCTGCGTGTTCTTTGGAAGGACTGATGATAAAGCTGAAACTCTAATACCTTGGCCACTTCATGCAAAGAGTTGACTCTTTGGAAAAGACTGATGCTGAGAGGGACTGGGGGCAGGAGGAGAAGGGGACGACAGAGGATGAGATGGCTGGATGGCATCACTGTCAACACACATGAGTTTGGGTGAACTCCAGGAATTGTTGGTGGACAGGGAGGCTTGGCGTGCTGCGATTCATGGGGTTGCAAAGTGTCAGACATGACTGAGCAACTGAACTGAACTGAACTGATCCCTGATATTGGGCAGATGAACTTAAAATCAAGTATATCCATTCCTGGTGAGAAGAAAAGTTAAAAAATAGAAAATAGAGAGGTAAGAGTCTAAGGAAATAACTTTCAGGCTATAGATCCAATGCCTAGTTTACCTTGACACTTTGAATGTATGTTACTGGTGATACACATATTTTTGAAGCAATTGCCTATTGCTATAAATAGAGCATATTGTCTCTTCTAAGAAATATGATATGAATTCTGATCCTAACCTTCTGTTCTTTTTAAAAATATTAACTAACTGACTAAAAATAATTATGGAAAATCAAGATTAAACTAAGAGAAAATTAAGATAAATTAATTTAAGAAATTTGAGATAAATTAAGATAAAATTGAAATAAGTAGGAGTCATTTTATTTTAGAATTTTTTCAAATGGAGCACAGTTATTCAAGTAGTTTAGTGTAAGTACCTATTTACTGAATTTATACCTATTTGATATTAGGTATAAATAGCAAAACTGAATTTGAATGAATTCTAAAGTTCAACTGTCAAGAAATGTTACTATTAATGTTTATATTTTGATATTATTGCTATGTTTTGGTATTAGCTTTGAAAGGCTACATGGTCTTCTGAGAAATGTATAGTAAATAACTAAAATGTAAATTAGATCTTTTTCTAAAGACTGACCACAGAAGTTCAAGGACATCTTTAAAAAATACATACACCTGATAAATAATTTATGGGAAATGGATCCCAGAGAAGCAAACCTAAATATTACCTCATGTATAAATATTTAAAGGAAGTATGCATACATTAAAATATAATCACAACATATGATTCAAACTACATTCAATTTACCTTTAAACCACCCACCAGTTTGGCTGATGCAAGAACCTGGGTCATTTATTTTAAAAAGTGGATTTCCAAGAATTACTCATATAGTTCCTGGATCTGGAACTTGGTGTCTTAATGTTGATTAAACATATTTGGGAAATGGTATATCATAGGAACTTGAGTGGAACAATGAAAGCACTTACTCAAACATTTCAAAACACTCACTAAAAGCTAAAAAACAAACAAACCACTACTCTGTTTCACTGAAATGCTCACCTTATTGAATAAAGAACATTCCCATTCTTGAAAATCCGTAACAATTTGTTGTCTGTAGTCACTTCATGAAAGTTGGCTCCCTTTTCATTGGCAAAGAACAAATCAGGTTTCCAAATGGAATCCAACATGGAAGGGTCTAGGTCTAAGGAGTCATCAGGGTATTCACTATATGCAAGACGCGGGTCGTTCCATTTCTGACGAAGAAAAATATTCACTCTGTAATCCTGTGACAAAAGAAAGAAAGAGGGGGAAAGGCCTGTTTTTAAAAGCTTTGAATTGTATGTGTTAGTCTTTCAGCTTCTCTGAATTATAGCAAAAACTGCTGACATCCTTGTGAGATTTCCATACCCCTCAATCCTTAGTCATTACCACCAAGAGTCTCTAGTTCTGAGGCTTTGCCCATGTTTCTACATACCTCCAAAGAAAAGGCCACAGAAGAGTATATTTTTATCCTGCTTATATTTTGCTGTTCCATTCTAATTTGACTCTCTCGAATAAAATACTGAATTGCTATTGGACACTCAGAATAAAATATTTTAGAATCACTTCTTTTAGTAGGTGTCTGTTAGCATCCAGAATGCATTTAGTAAAATTTTCTTGAAAGCTGCCTATTTTGTAAAAATAAACATATGTATTTTTTACAATAAAGCCCCATTTTCTCATATTTAACATATCACAAAGGTTCTATGAAACTGGTGAGTGGTAAAAATAAAAGGTGGTTTTGGAATAATAAAGGAACGTTATTGCCAGTAATCCTTTAAGATTTGACTTATGAGATTTCCCAGTTAGATCTTTCATAGTTATTAATGAAAGAAAAGTCAAAGATTCCAATCAAATTCTTGCTTATAGTTTCCAGACTAAGGTTCAGTTCAGTTCAGTTCAGTTCAGTCCTCAGCCGTGTCTGACTCTTTGCGACCCCATGAACCACAGCACGCCAGGCCTCCCTGTCCATCACCAGCTCCTGGAATTTACCCAAACTCATGTCCATCAAGTTAGTGATACCATCCAACCATCTTATCCTCTGTCATCCCCTTCTCCTCCTGCCCTCAATCTTTCCCAGCATCAGGGTCTTTTCAGATGAGCCAGTTCTTCTCATCAGGTGGCCAAAGTATTGGAGTTTCAGCTTCAACATCAGTCCTTCCAGTGAATATTCAGGACTGATTTCCTATAGGACTGACTGGTTGGATCTCCTTGCAGTCCAAGGGACTCTCAAGAGTCTTCTCCAACACCACAGTTCAGAAGCATCAATTCTTCGGTGCTTAGCTTTCTTTATAGTCCAACTCTCACATCCATATAAGACTACTGGAAAAACCATAGCCTTGACTAAGGTATAGATTGACAAAGATTGACAACCATGTGTTTGTGTTGTATTTGTACATAATACATAAGCAATATCTATGACTATAAAATTTTGAAATGAGCAAATAAACATGCAGAGTTAGTACAAGCATAAGTAAAATGAACATTTTTAAGAAAGCTTCATTTCCATGGAAGATAGCTAAGGCTGCAGATATTCAGAGAAACTGAATATCTGTTTTCATCTATTTTATCATTCTTTACATACCAAATTACCAGTCACCAGAACTGAATAACCAAACAATCAGAAAAAGTGCTTCCATAATATTAAACCCAAAGATTGTTTATCTTGCAATGAGGTCAAATTCAGAGTTTGAAGTGCATGTTACAAATATATATGTTCCCTTGATCATTATTTTTGCACTGGGACTCTTATATTCTAACTGGAGCTGAGGTTACACACCAGATAGTACTTTTCTGCTTTCTAGTTGCTCCATGTATCTTCCAAAGTGACAATGGAGCAGAGATCACTTCAACTTTCTACCACAAAACTCACATTGATGTGGAAATCTCACAAGCCACAAGGATGGGTCATCCTCCCCTAGCATAGGGCTCAGAGCCCAAGAAGTACAGTTTCATGGCTGGTGGTCAGTTCCCATATTCGTCACTGTCCTGTAATCCGTGCCTCCACCCTAACTACCACCAAACGCATCAGTGATGGGTCTAGAGTCAGTTTGCCTCTGCCTGATCTATAGGGAAAGACTAAAACAAGACAAGTTATGATGATATCGGCCAGGAAAAATAACTGATTATTCCTTTAAGACGGATTCTTAAGACATTTTTTTTAAAAGCTGACGAATTTTGACATGAATCCACCATGGGTGTACATGCGTTCCCAAACATGAACCCCCCTCCCACCTCCCTCCCCATAACATCTCTCTGGGTCATGTCAATGTATGGCAAAACCAATACAGTATTGTAGAGTAAAATAAAGTAAAAACAAACATTTTTTTTTAAAAGAGAGAGAGACAAAAAAATAAATAAATAAAAATAAAAAGAGAAATGATATAAGAATTTGATCATCACATAATATACAGAAGTATAGACATCTCAAACTCCAAAGTGAGTGGATTGTAGCCTTCGACACTCTATTCATGGAGGAGATAGAAATTTAATTTCTGCCAGACAATACTGCTTATGATTTTAATTAATGAATTTTGTTGCCTTTTGAGTTTTATGTCTATTCACTTTGTGAATATGAATTTATAGTTGTTTAACAAAGAAGTTATACCTAATTTAATGTTTGTACAAAACATAATAAAAATATATTAAGTCAAAAATTAAAAAGCTGACGTATTTTTATATTGTAACTAATTTATTGACGGAGTACTCTGCAATGCTAAGAGTACTTTCAAGCTGCAGTGTATGTGATAAGGCGGTGCTAGTGGTAAGGAATCCACCTGCCAATGCAGGAGACTTAAGAGACACAGGCTTAATCCCTGGGTTGAGAATATTCCCCTGGAGACGGGCATGGCAACCCACTCTAGTATTCTCGCCTGGAGAATCCCATGGGCAGAAGAGGGTCACAAGAGGAAGGTCCATGGGGTTGCAAAGAGTCAGACATGACTGAAGAGACTTAGCCTGCCCATATGTGATACAATTTCATTGCCTCTCCTCATCTTTATGTGATTGATTTAGTGATCAATTTGATACACACAATTGCAGCTTCTTCCAGAAACAATTTTTACTCCAAGAATGAGCTGAAAAAAGAGACATCAAGTACCCTTCAGTTTGTTTGTAAATCACACAAGGAAAACATCAACTGTCATCTGTCACCACAGCCAAATATTTTCCGGCACCCAGTGTGCTCCTTCTGTGAATAACCAGAACTATCTTTGTTTACTAACATGTCTAGGTCTATGGTTTAGAGCCAGAGTCCAAAGTATAACTGAAAAATGACCATTTCTTTATAACCCAGAAACTTAGGTTTTAACAGTCCACACAGTTTAGGTTTTGACCTGCCTGCAAATGAACGTTGTGATGGGAAGCTTCCCTATCAAACAATCAACTTCAGCTTTTTGAAAATAAACTTTTAAGCCCAAATCTTCAAGCCAATGCATCCCATCTATGCTCATCAACCTATTATATTAATTATTTTTGAATTCCGAAAAGAAGTTAAAGTGTAGTCTCTCAGTCATGTCCAACTCTTTGCAACCCCATGAACTGTTGGAGCCCGCCAGCTCCTCTTGTCCATGGAATTCTCCAGGCAGGAATACTGGAGTGGATTGTGATTCCCTTCTCCAGAGGATCTTCCCAACCCAGGGATCAAACTCAGGTCTTCCACATTGCAGGCAGATTCTTTATTGTCTCAGCCACCAGAGAATCCCTTATGAATCCTGGTCATATGTGAAAATGTGCAAAGACAAGGGTATAAAACAACGTATTCAAATAACACCACTCTAAAAGAAGAGTAACTCAACTTGTTATGCATGTAACTCAACTTGAAATAAATTGCTTATAACAAAAGATCATAGATCAAAGAAGGAAACATCTTCGCAAAACAGAGACAAATAAATGTGTATGCAGCCTACAGAGAAAAAAAAAGTTACATGGATTTACTAAAGTCAGTTTAGAAATTCAGTCATTCCTCGGATATACTTAAAGACTAAGTATCTTTGGTGTTTTGGGTGCTTTTCTGTTTTATTTATTTTTATTAACAATTTTGTGTTAGTTTCAGGTGTGTTTTGTTAATGGGATTTTCCCTGTTCTCCTGGCTCTGCTTCTATAAGGGAGAAAATGTAGAAAGGTCATATGTGAGTTTTTTTAAAAATGAGGTAATACATCATGAGACTAAAATCAATATTTTTATCTCACATTTCTAAAATCTACCCATTTAATAAATTCATTCCTAAGTCTTATAAGGCAGCTGAATTGACATTTACATGCCTGGAATCATATTTTAGGACAGAGACATTAATGATTCTTTTTCCCTAGAATTGTCTTTTGTAGTAATATATATACGCTTGCAATCTCTTCAGAAGTTAATTTTATTTTTTTCATCATTTTGCATGCTATATAATTAATGAGTTATTTCTAAATGTTATACCAGTGTATTAATCTTACACAACAGTGATAGAAACATTATGATTATTTCATAAATATATAAAAACTAATTTTGACATTTTGGAGTTCAAATTTATTATTATTATTAGAATAGAGTGCATCATGTTATTCTAACTACTTTAAATTAATTGTGCAGGAAAATATTCTGTTGACCAAGTAAAATTATATACCATGTTTGGATTTGAAAAGAAGCATCCATTAAAATGTGGTTTAAATTCCATATGTATGTCACATAGTAAATAATTATAGAACCACACTACACTTTCTCTCCTAGTATTTGAAATCTTACATTACGAGATACAAGCAAATAGTAATTCTATTAGGTAAATATTATAATGATTAATACACTAGGCTCAGAAGTAAATCTTCTTGCTATCAAATATCAGCTCTCCCAGAGAACAGCTTTCTTTTTCTAAATTAATTTTTACTGGAGTATGATTGCTTTACATTGTGTTAGTTTCTACTGTACAGCAAAGTGAATCAGCTATACATATACATATATCTCTTCTTTTTTGTATTTCCTTCCCATTTCAGTCACAACAAAGTGCTGAGTAGAGTTCCCTGAGCTATACAGTAGGTTCTCATTAGTTACCTAGTTTATGTCGACCCCACTCTCCCAATTCATGCCACCCACCTCTTCCCCCCTTGGGGTCCATACGTTTATTCTCTACATCTCTGTCTCTATTTCTGTTTTGCAAATAAGATCATCTATACCATTTTTCTATATTCCACATATATGCAATATTTGTTTCATATACAGTATTTGTTTTTACTTTCTGACTTACTTCACTCTCTATAACAGTCTCGAGGTCCAGCCGTGTCTCCACAAATGATAATGCAGTACATACACACAATGGAATACTACTCAGCCGTACAAAGGAATGAAATCTAGTGAATGGCTTTCTACTCCCCCTGTCCCTTGTCTGATCAATGGTGAGATGGGGATGATTATAACGCCACTTCCTCTGATAGCGCTCTTGTGAGCACTGGATTATCTATGTGAGGTACTTGGCACCACACTCACTAAATGTTAGACTCTCAAAATTAACAGCCATAGTAAATAGAAATTTGCTTATATTTTCTGTCTAAATTGGTTTTGAAGTACTAGCGGCATTTTTATTTGAATTTGGAATAACTGAATTTGCCATGGAAGAATACGGGATGGATAACTGTAATGCTGAAATCTGGTGAATAATATCTTTGAAAAATTGCAAGACTATTATGATAAACATCATTAACTTTTGTATTTCAACATTTCTGTATTTTTATGTTTTCTGTGTTTATTCCATTGCCCCTTCTCTCCCTTTATATATAAACATACATACATATACACATATTAAATCTGTTTTGAGTATATAAGGCCCTTTTCCATCACAGTAAGTACAGTTTACATTTCACTTTGTGTCGATGTTACACTAGGTGCTCCGTGGATTACTTCTACCATCCTCAGAGAAAATCTATAAAGTAAGTGTTATTAGGTGTACTTAACTGCACAGGTATGGAGAACAGAACAAAGACACATTAAGGAACTTCAGCAGGATTACAGACCTATCAAGGGCAGAGCTGTAATTCAGACCTAGAAGTTGTGTTTCCAATTTTAATGATGTACTTACTGACTGTGTGATCCATAGCCATTCATGATTCCCCTGCATGCAAACCAAACATTTTATAAACAAATACAGATTCTGCTCTATGTGGTTAATGGTGGGGATTTTTTGGTAAGGAATTTGGGGATTTACTGATCGACATGCTCTCTGATGGGAAATTACAAGCACTAAATCTAAGTGTGCCCAGACTAAATAATAGTTGCCACGTTGTCATTTCTCCTGGTGGGAGAACAAATTTAGTAGAAAACATAACCCTATGTATTAGATCAGCTAAAATGACATATAGAATACTATTTTCATCTTTTGCCTTCAGTTCAGTTCAGTTCAGTCCCTCAGTCGTGTCCAACTCTTTGCGACCCTATGAATCGCAGCACGCCAGGCCTCCCTGTCCATCACCAACTCCCAGAGTTCACCCAGATTCATGTGCATCAAGTCAGTGATGCCATCCAGCCATTTCATCCTCTGTTGTCCCCTTCTCCTCCTGCCCCAATCCCTCCCAGAATCAGAGTCTTTTCCAATGAGTCAACTCTTCACATGAGGTGGCCAAAGTATTGGAGTTTCAGCCTCAGCATCAGTCCTTCCAATGAACACCAAGGACTGGTCTCCTTTAGGATGGACTTGTTGGATCTCCTTGCAGTCCAAGGGACTCTCAGGAGCCTTCTCCAATACCACAGTTCAAAAGCATCAATTCTTAGGCTCTCAGCTTTCTTCTTCTCTGGCGTGCTGTGTGTGATTCATGGGGTCGCAAAGAGTTGGACACAACTGAGTGACTGAACTGAACTGAACTGAACAGCTTTCTTCACAGCCCAACTCTCACATCCATACATGACCACTGAAAAAACCATAGCCTTGACTACATGGACCTTTGTTGGCAAAGTAGTATCTCTGTTTTTTAATATGCTATCTAGGTTGGTCATAACTTTCCTTCCAAGGAGTAAGCATCTTTTGCCTTATAGGGATGTATATGATTGCTAGCAACTAACTGAAATGACCAATTAGAAAAAAAAAAAAATAGTAGAGAGAAATAATAGCTTAATGTTAACAAAGCAAGTTAAGTGCTTGTCTTTCCTTTGATCCATAATTCAGTTCATTTTTAAATTCCCTGGTGCTTCTGGAAATTTCTAACCCAGCAACTAAGCCTGCCCCCAACCCTTCCCTGCCTTCCTCTCTACTCCTGTTTCTGTGTCTGTCTCCTCCTTCATCTTTCTCCGCCTGCCCCTCACTCACACACACGCACAGGGCACACCCAATCTTACTACCTCTTTAGGACCTGCTGCCAAGTTTCTGTTTTGTTGTTGTGTGCAGGTGTTTTTACATTGTACTGTTACAGATTAAAAAAAAAAAAGATGTAAACAATGCTAGCACTGTTGATAACTTGATACTTTGCTTTTCTCTTTCTGTTTCCTACACACTGTCACACAGTTGAAATTCTCTCCTACCTGCACTTTTGCCTCTTTCATGTCATTCAATGTATTATAGCATTTCTTGGTATTCTTATTCATCATTCCAATGACTATATGATGCCCTTTTTTTACACAAATACTTTTTCATATGATTGAATAGGATCTAGTGCATATGCAATTATGAAAGTTGCGAAAAAACTTAAG